>NC_073645.1:35454545-35757575 GCF_029407905.1 Bubalus kerabau
AGTAATGTCTCTGCTTTTGAATATGCTATTAGGTTGGTCATAACTTTCCTTCCAAGGAGTAAGCGTCTTTTAATTTCATGGCTGCAGTCACCATCTGTAGTGATTTTGGAGCCCAGAAAAATAAAGTCTTACACTATTTCCACTTTTCCCCATCTATTTCCCATGAAGTGGTGGGACCGGATGCCATGATCTTAGTTTTCTGAATGTTGAGCTTTAAGCCAACTTTTTCACTCTCCACTTTCACTTTCATCAAGAGGCTTTTTAGTTCCTCTTCACTTTCTGCCATAAGGGTGGTGTCATCTGCATATCTGAGGTTATTAGAATGTGAACTTAGCTCTCTCTTTCGAATGCACTACACAAAAGGTTCTTAGAGCCAGTTTTCACTAATCAGTAGTGAACGTGAAAAGGGAAAGTGAAGTCACTCAGTCGAGTCCGACTCTTTGCGACCCTATGGACTGTAGCCTACCAGGCTCCTCCGTCCATGGGATTTTCCAGGCAAGAATACTGGAGTGGGTTGCCATTTCCTTCTCTAGGAGATCTTCCTGACCCAGGAATTGAACCCGGGTCTCCTACATTGTAGGCAGACGCTTTACCGTCTGAGCAACCAGGGAAGTGAAATGAAGACTTAAAACAAACTGGTTTTCATTATCCAGATGGTTAGTCTTATCTACTCTCTGTGTCATGATTCCATTTCTCCTGTAAAATAATTGTGGTAGTAAACAGTTGCCTTAAAATAGTTGATTGTTACAACAAATGGAATAGGAAATCCTTGGCAATCATATGTCAGTTTTCCCACCTTCCCCTCTCACCCCACACTTTACTGGTCTGGAATACTTAGAATTTTAAAAGCCTGTATCCTACACCACACTACATCTTTTAATAACAAAAACCTCTACTACTTATGCGCTCGCTGATAGCTTGTAGGTGGCAGTCACTGTTCTAGGCTCTTGCTATACATTATCTTGTTTCATCTTTATGACAACTCTGTAAGGCATTACTCCCATTTTAAGAAATAAGGAACTTTTGTTCAATATTGTCCAGCTCTATAGAAGTGCTCTGCCTCCAGAGCCTGTTTTTCCTACTGTGCTGGACTGTTAACCCTACTATGGAGAATGAGTAGCCTCACAGAGAGTCAGACAACCATTCTGGGTGGTTCTTGACAACAATCAACAAACCCTTATGAGATCCCACTCTTTCGTACAGACTGAAGGTACTGAGTCTGGGCTGTGTAGACACAGAATCTGCTGTGCACCAGTGAAGTCCTTAGTGAGCTTGTTTTTATAGAGTCCTTTAGAATCGCTTTTTTAAGCCTAGAGTATGTGACATTTATCAGAACCAACAAAACTGTGTGGGGGTGAGCCTAGCATCTTCCTTACTTTTGGTATTAGTAAATTTTATTTTTATGTATGATTTTGTATCACCTGGAGCCTTCTCCTCATTGGAGAAAACAATTACAGTTTTGTTTGATTATTCACAATGACCTTTCTGTGTATTTATCAAGAGGCATATGGTTTAGTGAATAAGAGGTAGGCTCTGGGGTAACAAAGTCTCTGCCACTTTCTAACTATTAACTTTGGGCAAGAATCTCACTCTCTGTACCTCAGGTTCCCTGTATGTAAAATGGCAATGATGATAGTCCATACATGCCAAGTCCAAGTACACACAACAGTGTTCGGTACATAATAAAGTTTAAATAAATGTTGAAATGCTGACTATGATCATCATTGTTGCTTTAAAAAAAAAAAAAAGCCTGGGAGCAAAGACTAAAATCAAAATATCAATTAGTAATTTCTTGAGGTTGATGAATTTTAAATGAATGTTTTTAAATTTTCATTTTTTGTTTTCACTCCCAGATTTCCCTAGTAATTTTTAGAAAATTTAAAATGAGTAATAAAAATAAAGTCATACTTTCCTTATGTTCCTGTTCTGGTGCCACCGCCCTCCTTCTCTGCTCTGCAGCGCTGCTTGAACTGCCCACAGTAATCAAATACTGCCCAGAGCAGAGCCTTCCTCCAGGCTCCCATGCGTGCGCCTAGTTGCTCAGTTGAGTGGGTTGCCATTACCTTCTCCGGGGGATCTTCCTGACACAGGGATGGAACCCACGTCTCCTGTGTCTCTTTCATCACAGGCAGATTCTTTACCCACTGAGCCCTTGGGGAAGCCCCGTTCAAGCTCAGTCCTTCTCTCTCACTGGACAGTTTAGGGAGGGGAGCCTCCAGGTTGGTCTCTGACTCTTCATCCCCTCGTATGCTCTTCTAGGTATTATTGGCCAGTTCATCTTCCAAAGTGCAAACCTAGTACTGTTTTCCTTCCTGCTTAGAAACCTCCCAAGGTTCCCCTTTGCCTGCTGACACATGTCCTCCTCAGTCTTACCCCAGGGTCTTCCAGGGAATGTGTTCTAGTCTTACTTGCTGCTACTCCCTCTGGATATACCTTCTGTCCCTACTAAAATGAACTATTTCCCATCTCCATAGCCCACCTTAGATTTTCATTGGATTTCATTTCATACTTCCACCTGGCATATTCTCCCTTTGTCACCTGTATTAGTCAGGGATCTGAATGCAAGTGAGAGAAGTCCAGATCTAACTGCCTATAAACAAAAGAGGAACATAATTTTGGGGGGGAGGGGCTCCAATATTTTGGGGGGCTCCAGAATCACTGCAGATGGTGACTGCAGCCATGAAATTAAAAGATGCTTGCTTCTTGAAAGAAAAGCTATGACCAACCTAGACAGCATATTATAAAGCAGAGGTATTACTTTGCCAACCAAGGTCCGTCTAGTCAAAGCTATGGTTTTTCCAGTAGTCATGTATGGATGTGAGAGTTGGACCATAAAGAAAGCTTTTATTTTGACGCTTTTGAACTGTAGTGTTGGAGAAGACTCTTGAGAGTCTCTTGGACTGCAAGGAGATCAAACCACTCAACCCTAAAGGAGATCAGTCCTGAATATTCATTGGAAGGACTGATGCTGAAGCTGAAACGCCAATATTTCGGCCACCTGATGCAAAGAACTGACTCATTGGAAAAGACCCAGATGCTGGGAAAGATTGAAGGCAGGAGGAGAAGTGGACGACAGAGGATGAGATGGTTGGATGGCATCACTGACTCGATGGACATGAGTTTGAGTAGGCTCCAGGAGTTGGTGATGACAGGGAAGCCTGGCGTGCTGCAGTTTATGGGGTTGCAAAGAGTTGGACACAATTGAGTGACTGAACTGAACTGAACTGAGTTGTCACATGTCACTAAATAGTTCAAGGACAGAAGTGACTACAAACACAGTGGAATCTAAGGGTTCGAGCAATCAAAGGGTCATTACAATCAGGTGTTGCTCTTTCCATCTCTCCTCTCAGCTCCCTTGTGTGTGGTTCCATCCTTCATCAGGGTGCTGCCTTGCGGAGACAAGGCTTTTGCCACCCCTTTCAGTGACACCTGTTGAATCCAGCTATTTTTGTTCCCCCTAAAAGTCATAGGATGGAGTCTTACTGGTTCTGGGTGGCTCTGGTTGTGTAAAATCTCATTAATCTATGATCTGATATTTTAGACCTGGAACCTCATGCAGGGGATGGGCATACAAACTGAGAGCAGTTCCCTCAGAAAAATCCAGAGCTTTTACTAAAAAGGATAATAGATACTAGGTGGACAGAAGCAACAGATATCATCTTCAGAATGTTTCAGCTAAACTTTTGTCTATACTCTGGATCTCAGGTGAAATACCATTGTCTTCGTCAAGCCCTGATCAGTTTCTTAGCCAGAAATGATCTCTGCTCTGACTCTTCAGGGTAGTTTTTCCTCTCTCATGGGGTCACAAAATCAGACACGACTTAACGACTAAAAAACAACAAGGCGCTAACATCTTCTACTTTGCTTTGTGTATATTGTAGTTATTAAGCACCATGGCTTCATTTCCTTGTAGATCTTTTTTATCCCCTCCCTCATCCTCCAAGGGATTTTATATGTTTCTCCACGATATTGTGCAGCCAGCTGAAATGAATAGCAGAGGGTATCTAAATAAAAAAAGAAAACAAAGCCAGGAATCACTTTAGTACCCCCAAAGCATGGAGTTTCAACAAATGCCTGTATAGATACCAGATAGGTAGAAAATGTCCTGCTGCTGCTGCTGCTGCTAAGTCGCCTCAGTCGTGTCTGACTGTGTGACCCCATAGACGGCAGCCCACCAGGCTCCCCCGTCCCTGGGATTCTCCAGGCAAGAACACTGGAGTGGGTTGCCATTTCCTTCTCCAATGCATGAAAGTGAAAAGTGAAAGTGACGTCGCTGAGTCTTGTCTGACTCTTAGCGACCCCATGGACTGTGGCCCACCAGGCTCCTCTGTCCATGGGATTTTCCAGGCAAGAGTGCTGGAGTGGGGTGCCATTGTCTTCTCTGAGAAAATGTCCTACCTGAAAGCAAAGCAGGAGACACAATCAGAGGGTCCACAGTGTTGGATAAAATAAGACTAGCCTTTAATTGAGGTCAACCATAGCTTTCCAGGCTGCTGAGACAGGTCCGGATAGACCAGTTTCCGGTGGGAGGCGTGGGGGTGGTAGGGGGATAAGACAGTTCTTGTGTCAGATCCCTACCTGGAGGAGAATGAGGGGTTTCTATGTGACCAGTTATCTTCAGGGGTCTCGGTCTAGACTGTAAGCTGCTGGTGGCCAGGACCCCCATTGCATTTACGTGGAACATGCTCCCCTGGCCTGGATTTGGGCCTGGTCAATGAATGATATTTGGAAGAATGGTCAAGAATAGTTTCAAAGTTGACATCTAGGTTCTTGGATGTCATTTAGTTGAAACCCCGCAGGTTTTTATCCATTGCACTTTGGCTACCATGTAAACATGTTCTTTCAAAGATAAAATAAGTAACTTCACAATAACAGAATATTTTTGTCCATTATTTAATCACAGTGGAAAAGCATCTTATATTGATATTTTCCTTGGATGTGAGTCACAATTTGACCTAATTCACGAATTACCTTTCTTTTATGATTTTTTCCTTTTATCCCTAGGAAGCATGCCATTCTTTAATGCAATGTAGAATATGAAGAGTGCATGTCACCTTCACCATCAACGCTTTCTTTGAATGCAGCCTTGAGCTGTTAACTGGAAGCAGGGAGCCCTGGGCCTTCCTTGTAAACAAGTAATGGAGCCCTCAGCTCGCCACCCCCGCCCCTTGTAAATAGCTATTTATTAACATATACCATCACCAAACAACATTTTTCCAATTCCAGGCCCCCACAACATTACACCACTGTCTGCTCCATTGTAAGCTGAGGGAGGCCTTTGGCCATCTGTTTCATTAAACGCCAGAGGCAGTGAACAATATCTGAACTTTCCTGAAGAGAGTGCCCGGGCTTCCCACTTCACACATCTCCCCCTTCCTCTTCTGCCACCGCTGCCACCGCCACCACCATATTTTTTTGTTTGAACACTCACATTGTAAATTAGTGTATTCACACATCACTTTTAAAAGGCTCGCTGTGTTATAAGATGGGACAAAGCGAGCTCAGTAACATTTACTGCCCATGCACAGTGCAGGTGGTCGAGCTAGCTGCTCCCCAGATCAAAAGTCAAACAACTGTGAATCTCTTTTGAAAGTCCAGTTAGGGAGACAAGGCAAGGCTTATCTGCACAAACAAGAACGAGCTATAGATATACATCGCAAATGCAAGAGGACAAAAAGGGGTTTCAGAATCTTGTAGGAGAAGAAAATCTAATGCTGACAATTCTGAGGGCAGCTCTAAAATACGTAGCTCTTTTTTCTTTCTTTCTTTTTCCTTTTTTTTTGTAAAATTAGTCTTTTATTGTGTGGCGATTGTTAATTATTATTTATGCTTTGGTACTGTTCCTAAAGTAGCTAAGATTTTTTTTTTAAGCCACCTTGGGGGCAGGAAATAGCTCCTTTTCATGGTTGTATTTTATTTTTCAGCAGCATTTAAGGACAAACTCCTATTTATACCACACAAGCAGTTTTGTCTGTTGTAAACAAAGTAAGTGGCTGGGAATTGTGCTTTCCCAGAAATGTTTTCCAGGGAAGCCATAATAAGAAACAACTGTGTACATCTTGAGATTTTTTTTTTTTTTGTCATCTAGGTATTAAGAAAGAATTGTTTGCATTCATGGAAAAAAAAGAAAAAGAAAGCACTGTTTATAAAGAAAGATATTCAATATCCAAAAGTGTAATTAAAATATTTTTTAAACTACAAAAGTTGGTCACCTTGCTTGTATTAATTGAGGTAGTTTTCTTTTTCTTCTTTTAAATTATTTCCAACATTTTTTGACAAGATAGTAGCTGAAATGACCGGAGGCATTTTCTTTTTTTAACCTCAGCAGCCTACTTAGAAAGTTAGTGGCTTCTTTTGTAAAATTGTGTGAAGGACTTTGAAACTAAAGTATGACTATCAATCAATGGGGAAAATGCAAAAATGGTAAATTTTATGAAAAAATTTAAAAGAGGGTTAAACAGGCTTGGAATTATGAAAGAACAGCATAGTTTCTTATAGTTTACATAGCCACTCTATTGTCCATCTTCTGATATCTTAATGATATTATGATAAAAAAAAAAACCCTCTCAGCTTTCTAATTCTCAAATCAGTTAAAAGTGTCTCAATCAGGAGAGTCCCCAAGTACTTTCAGAAAAACCATGCTCTTTATCTCAGGGCATAGAGCAGTGTTCCCTATCCTAGGAAGGGTTTCACAGAGTCTCTGAACCACTGGAACTTTCTGAAAATTTTTGTGTATGTGTGTGTACGCATCACGCTGAGAATTTTCCATAAAATTTTCTGAAGAGTCGCCAGCCAACTCCAAAAAAGTTGAGAAATGAGACATAGTTACAGAACTGTGTACAAATGTCTTAGCTAAATACTACTTACAGGCTTTGATACTCTGGCTTATTTGAAACGTATTGGTCTACAAGAAACACTTATTTTGAATTTCCCACAAAGTTTAACAAGAAACTTTTCAGGGGTGCTTCCTTTGGGAAATCAGACCATTTATCAAAATTAAATCCTGAAGACAATCTTAACAATTAAAATCTCTATAAGGCCTTATAGTTTGTAAGGCACATTCACGTACATTATCATTTAATGTAAATTTCAGAGGAAGTCTGTGATTTGGCATCATCATTATTATCCTTATGTCATAAATAATTGAGCCTTACAAAAGTTGAGTCTTGCCCAAAGTCATTCTATCAAGATGGGGCAGAGTTGGACCAATACCCTGGTATCAGCCTCAGAAACCATGTTCTTAGCAACAACAGCCACAGCAGCATCTTCTTCAACAGCAAATGTTTACACCGTGTTTACTATGTCAAAGGGAATCTGGTGGTCATCAGAGATTCAACAAACTCAGAACTCTACTCCTAGGTACCTTAATATTTGTAAGAAATAACAGTGCATACTCACTTGTGCTTCATGGTCAGTGAGAGATAGAGGCTGTAGGCTGCAACAAGAAGAAGAAATCCTGGTGCCCACGGTCAGTTAAGATAGGGGAGATGGCAGGTACCCAGCCTAAAAGTCGCTGCCTAATTCTTAACCCACCCATGGTGTACGCTGCTTCCCTTTTTATGGCAGCCTCAAAGTAATAACTTCCAGCGGCAGAAATTGAATCGAGGGTAGGAAGGATGGTGTTAGAGAGATCTTATTTGTCCACGATTGTATTGAGGGTATATAGGAAGTTAACAACTTGTAACTGCATCTGCTCATAAAAAATAAATATGACCCGAATCCTTCTTGAGAATTTAATTGCAGTAGAGTTTAAGATTTTCTTCAAGTAAACAAGAAAGGCTTGAAGTCACCTCAATAGAAAAAATAATTTCATAATTGCAAACAATTATGAAAAATCTTTTCACACATTTACCCCAATTTTAGAAAGATACTAAGAACTTACATACCCTTGACTAAAATAATGTGTTTATAAAATTCTGTGGTCTTTGGAATTATACTACATATTTACTATAGCTTCTATACTTGGGATTCCTGAATAGATGTGAAGAAAGTTGGTAGAGTACATGGATTATTTTATTGTGATCCGTTAATTAGTTGCTAAGTATATCACTTTAAAACATTGAATTTTTTTTTCATATATTCCTGTGAAATCTTTTTCATCAAATGGATTTATAGAAATCTAGTTAGTAGCAAACTTGCCCAGCCAATGAAGAAAAGCATTCATTTTCTGTTCTGTATATGTGATCTGAAGCCATAGCCTTTAGGTCTTTTAATCTGTCTGTTCAAGGCCAAGCTATTTATATGGATAATTTTTAAAGCTTCTGTATAAAGAAAACAAGAACATTTTATTTATTCACTGGGGTTTTTATGTGCCTTGAAATTGCATAGATAAAGTATTTTCTGGCTCATGGATCTGGAGGAGATAAAAGGTCTCTTATTTTATAAGGCTTTATGTAAGCTTTTCAAATGTAGAGTTTTCTCATGGCTGGAATTTTTTAAATGAAACATTATTTCACCATTATAATTGGAGTTTAACGTGGGCATCTTTTTCCTTCCCTGAATTGCATGTTAAATTATGTGTTTAAGATCGGTTTTATTGCGTTTTTACCTTCTGGATTTTCAGTAGCTCTCATGTTGGAGAAATGAATTTACCAATCCTCATTTTTAGTATTGGGCAACTATTTAATATGCCTCTGACTGGAAAACCCAAAAATCAGATTTAAGAGGCAAAGTGAAAGGTATAACTTGCTTTTGCAGCATATTGGTCAGGAGGATAAAAAATTATTTACCTCCACCCTCCTTAAGAATTTTTTCTGAGACTGATAAACTGAAAAGGAAAAGGAGGTATTTTTGAACTCCGGAGTAACTGGATTCAGACCAGATTCTGGGTGAACATTAGCTGCTGTTAGCTCTGCCATGTCAGGGCCAAGCAACAGCTTTCCCTGGCTGGAGCGTTCCCAAGCTATCACGGCCATCAGACAGGTGGGGAATAAATATTGTAGAATGGTGGGACATTTGAAGAGAAAGCTCCTGATCCCCAGGACTCAATTTGGACCAGCTTCAGTTGGAGCAAACAGGTGTTCCTGGGAGGAACTGTCCTCAGGTGGCTGAGGGGGTGCCATTCTTTCACACACATGAAAAGTTCCCTTTCCCTCTGCCCGCAGGAAAATTAGAATTAACTACAGCTTTTTCTTTTGAAATGGAAAAAGAGAAATAAAAAGATGGCACCAGGTTTTGGCTCTGACTGGATTTCCATGGAGCATATAATCTATGATGAATGATGAGAATTCTAGAAGCAAAGCATCCTTGCAGTTTTCAACACTGGAGATGCTGTAAAAACTGAATGAATGCAAAGAATCTTTTTACGCATGGCTGTACCTGTCTCTAAGACTATTCTAAGGAATAGTCTTTCCTTCTGTTATTCCTTTGTTCATTCACCAGTTATTTCATGAGCTCTTGCGATTTTCTCAACACTAAGCTAAGTGCTAGGCATAGAGTATAAGACAAAAACAAAAGGCCCTATCCTCCAGGGACTTAGCCTAAATTGTAGTCGTAGTAATTGGTTTGAACATGAAAGTGAACCTGGGAGTCTTGGGGAAACTGGACTGAAAGTAGGTGCTGGCATCAGAAGGATTTCTTTTTCTGTAATGCCATCACACTGAGGGTATGACTAACGTTTCATGTGAGGGGTCGTTCTAAGTCAATTTTTTACTATAAAACATAAAATAGATATATTAAAGAAATCTTTTAAAAGAAAAGAAATTGTTTTAATCCTTCTTCCTTAAAACAAGCTACTCTGTTAATACAGGTATTTCCCTTTATTCTTTCGGTCCTGATCCATGTATGATGTTAGATTGCTCCTCTGACTTAATATTGTATCATAAATGTGTTGCTAAAATACCACATCTTCATAATTATACTTCTCCTAATTAAAAACTTTTTCTAGTGAAATATTTAAAAAACCTTTTATTTTGTAAAAAAAAAATAATAATAATAAGTATCAAGAAACAGGGAGAAAGTAATCCATAGTCACACTAGTGACAGGTATCAACTATTAAAGTTTTGGCATAGATCATTCCAGTAATTTTCTCTGTGAATACTAATTCTGTTACTGGTTCTATGAAATCTCTTCTTTACCTCATCCATTGCTTCATCTGTTACCCTTTTATCTTTTTTAAACCTCACAGGTTTGACTTTACATTTATCTGCCCTTCATTTTATAAAGGCTGTACTCCTGCTGTTTCATTGAAGAAACCAAACAGTTTTCAAAAACCTGTACAGGTTTCTTCAGCACACAGTTTTCAGAATTGCACTTTGCCTCTGACACTTAGGATGTCATTTTCTTTCCCTTGTTCTATAGGATCTTTTTTTCCATCGTCTTCATGTTGTTGCACATTTTTTTTTTGGTTTGGTTAGTTTTTAAATCCTCTCCTTGGGTCTGCAAATGGATGGCAATGTTATGTGATCAACTCTGTCGAGAGAGAGCCCTCCATCTCCAGACTGTCTTCACGGGAATGAAATGGGACTTCTTCCTTCCCCTACTCCTTGACTCTGGCATGAAAAGTGTCCAGCCCTTGGCTGTACACCTGTTATCTCCTTCCCATCTTTACCCTCTACCACTGCCTGCAAACACACTTTACTTACGAAGACCATGCTTCCCAGGGTTCCCCATACCTTGCTTGTCACTACCCAGTATTGATTTATTGTTTACCTAGGAACTGTAGTTTCTTATTGGCTATAGAAAAGAAAGAAGGTGAGGAATGTGGAAAAGGAGGCATGCCCACAGTAGTTCACATGTCTCCTACGTGGCAGAATCCACCATAAGACAGACAGATGCCTGGTTTTTAGTTGTAACAGAACTCACATTTTTTACCTAGCAGCAGACTTCATGGGAGGTGGACTACTGCTTACATTTTTCAGCCCAATTCATTTTTTGCAGCAGTAGAAAATCCTTGCAGGTTCTGGCAACTTGTGACAGTTTAGGTGTCATAAATTATCATTTTTTTTTTTATTCCAGTTTAATGGGCACTTTGATAGGTATAGCATCCAGAGCCATCAAGCAGGTGCCATTTTAAACCAGAAGCCATGGATGATCTTTAAAATCACCCTAAATAAGAGGACCACGCAAACCATTTCTATAGCTCAACCCTTGGGCCTGTATGCTTGGGTGGTCTTGTTTTAACTGTTACCGTTTAATTATTGATGACTTACTGACATAAGGCATGGAAGCCTTAGGGGGAATGAAATCCCATGAGCCATTTTCCTTAGATGAATCTTCTTTGAGGTTTAAGTGTCCCTCTAAGTAATATAGTGAGGCTGGATTTACGGGGTCATTCCAAATACTGCCTGGTAAAGCCAGCTGTGGCATCTGCATTCATCGGTGGAGTCTGCTGATACATCTGGAAAAAGAGGCATGTCTGCCCCGTGCTTCATCATGACAGCTCATGTAGGCCAGGCATCCTCACAGCATTCTGTACTTCCCGTTTCTCCTCTCTCTCTCTCCAGGGAAAAAGTCTAATCCCCAGCAATAAAAATGACTTACCTTTAGGAATTGATTTCCCCTCTTAATGCTCCTATCCTGGAAGCTTTTATTAAGAAAATGGTAATTCACTCCATGGGCTTCCCTGTTGGCTCAGCGATAAAGGATCCACTTGCTGTTGCAGGAGATAGCGGTTCTATCCCTGGTTCAGGAAGATCCCCTGGAGAAGGAAATGGCAACCCACTCCAGTATTCTTGCCTGGGAAATCCCATGGACAGAGAAGCCCAGTGGGCTACAGTCCATGGGGTTACAAAGAGTTAAGACATGACTTAGCAACTGAGCAACAATTTACTCCACTCTTTGCAAGTTCCTTTGCAAGGAACTTTGCTGAGTTTGTAGGGATGGAGAATGGCTCTTGCCCTCAGAAAACTCACATCCTAACCGAAGAGGGCTGAGGAGTGTAGAGGAAACACAACTTCCAGATGGATGCTGAGCAGAAACCCCATGTGCAGTTCTGAGTGGAGATCATTGCCAACTTGGAGGAATTAGGATGAGTTTCATGGATGGCAGGGCATTCATAATGGCCCTTGAAGGAAGGGTGAGATTTACCCAGGCAAAGTTAAGAGATTCCAGACTAAGAAAACAAACAGAGAAGTAGCATCTTGCAAGGCAGACATGGCAGATAATGCAGATCAGCTTTGTTGTCAATTCTGTGATTTTTGCCTTTCGTTTTCTGGGGCTCTTGTTTTACCAATTAGTAGATCCCCTTTCAGCGCTTGTGCACAAGTGCCATCTCCTTCCCAGCCCACCCTGCCCCCACCACACCCTGGGAGATAAAAGCTTGACTGATAAGAGGCCTGAAAATCCAGACTCCATTTGTTCTCCTCATTATTATTCTCTTATTGAGCACCTATTATGTCCTCTGGGCAGCATGAGCCTTAAAAGATCAAATTCTTTCATTGTTTTTATGTAGTGCATTGCTGTTTAATTTTTGCAAGTTCTGATTTCCTCTTGAACATCACGGGTTTCATGGGGTTTCTCTAAGCTTTCTGAAAGGTGTTACAAATGTTGGCGATTATGTGTGTAGGCAGGATAGACTTCCACCAAAAGGTGGGATTTTTCTTTTGGGACACTGTGCTGTCGAAAGTACCATCCAGAGCCAGTGCTCAGAACAATTCCTTTAGAGCTTGTCCTCTTAATCATTAGGCTTCCTATAACCTGTTGTCTCAGTTCTGCTGCCTGTGACATAATCTGAGAATAGGTTGGTCTGGGGGTGGAGGGGAGCTAGAACCTGGAGGATTTTAGGAGGCCACAGATCAGAGAGGCTGGGTGGTCTGGATTCAAATCTCACAATATTGACTGAAACTGGCCTGGGTCTACTACTATCTCTGCGCCCCCCCCGCCCCCTCTTTTCTTTTCCTGGCAGCCATTTTGCTTTAATAGGACTTGAAATTTTTAACCTAGTTTTGCTTTGGGGGAAAAAAGTGTATTAACCATGTGGCTTGTCAAGGCATCACTTTCTAAAAATTTCTTGATTGAAAGTTCACTCTCAGCACTGGGATTCTTTCTAGGCGCACATCTGCCTTGTTAATCAAGTTCTCTGGCTTTTAGTATTTCCATTGACAAGTGGAAATGCTTAGCAGACAGGCTGGGAAGGAGTGGCTGTCCTCTTCAGCATGGCTAAAGCGCTGACGAAATACTTGAAGGTACCTGGCAGGGCACTGCAAAATCCCATGGCCTTTCAAATCTGTAAGGAGAAGGAAGCAAGAGCAGTCAACACAAGTGGTAACTGGTCAGTGGGTGACAGGTAACGTTGGTTTTTTCCTTTATGTGGCTTTAGTACAATTTTAAGTTCTGCCTTTTCCTTTAACTTAACATGATAGCTTACTATACGTAGTGAATTTGGTTTTATAGTTGATCTTTCCTAATCAAGTTATTATGGCTTTGATAGAGGTTCAGGAAAGCCGAGCGGCACGTGGTTGGCATGCGTTAGTTTTCCAGAAAATTGAAGGGCTGACTCTAATGTGGTTCAGGCTTCCACCACCTAATGGTTAAGAGCGCTAAACTTTGATAATTGGGTGCTAAGATCTATGTCTACTGTTCTATGCTGTCTACACGGATCACTTGCATATATTAATTTTAAGGTTTTCCATGATAACATTGGTGATAAAGTGGATCTATAAACAAAGCAGGCAGGTCACCGTGTGGAGGAGATAAATATGGTGGATTCTAGAAATAGCCCCATTTCCTGCCCTAGTATTCCCTAACAAACAGACTGAAAGGCAATACTTGAAGTTGGGTTAAGAATTCATACATTGTCTTTGTCAGCTGTTGGTATTTGATAATTTAATCAGCATCAATCCTGGCACCTGCTCAGTGGGGTGTTAACCAGGTGAAGTTTGTCTCTGCCTTGCACAGAGCACTGAGGGATGGCCTGGAATGCAGGAGGCCGAGAGGAGGGCTGACAGCAAGGGTGGTTTTGGAGTCGCCTTATTAGCAGAAGAATGAGACGTGAGCTGGGTGCCGTGACAGGGGGTGCTGAACAGCCAGGGGGCAGCATGGGAGCATTTTGCACCTGATGGAGGAGAAATGGAAGAAGGAGGATGAACGCGAGCTTCCCCATCTTTCCCGAGCCCGGGATGATGGATGACTTGTCATCTTTTGTGTTTCTGCTGGGGCAGCTAAATCGGAATCTCTCTACTGAGACCAGGGGCTGAAAACTGGAACTCTGTGGGCTGTAAGCAGCTGGCAGAGTTGTTTTTTTTTCCCCAGTCTGCACAGCTTGGGTTTGTTTTTAAAATTGAAATATTATCTACATATAATAAAATTCACACATTTTATTTGTAGATTTGATGAATTTTGGTCATGGGATGCAATTAGGTAACCACCACAATACATCTGGACAGAGACCAGTTCTCTCTCTAAAGTCTCCTTCAGGCCCTTTGCACTCAGTTCACTTCCTCCATCCCTGTCCCAAGCAGACCCTGATCTGCTCTCTGCTGTTAGTTTTGCCTTTTCTAGAATTTCACATAAATGGAATTATAGAGCACATGATCATTTGTGTAAGACTTCTTTCAGTCAACATAGAGATCTTGAAATTCATCTGCGTTGTTGTGTGTATTAGTATTGCATTCCTTTTAATGGCTGAGTAATATTCCATAGTAGAAATACGCTACAATTTGTTTCTCACTCACCAGTTTATGAGCCTGTAGGTTGCTTCCAGTTCAGAGCTATTACAAATAATGGTGCCCTGAACATTTGTGCACACGTCACTTTTTAGGTTTTCATTTTTGTTGAGTACATATCTAGGGGTGGGACTGCCAGCTCATAAGGTATGTATATATTTTAATTTCATAAATTAAAATGGATTTTAATTTGGACCTACCAAACTGGTTCCAAAGTGACTGAACCTTTTTGCATTCCCATCACAATGTATGGGAGTTCCAGTTGCTCTGCAGAGTTACTCTTAAAACTTTCAAAATAGCTGCCTGCAATTAAAACTGAAAACCTTTTAGAGGAGCACATGGTCTCCAGCACACTCTGGTTCCTGTTTGACCATCTCGATCATTTACATCATCTACCTCTCTCTGGTGATTCGTGACCCCTGCTTTAGAAACTCTGAGCAGCACCCTGTCCCATCGTATGCAGCAGGTATCATGGCTGAGAACATACCTGTAGAGGAGGTGAATCTGGATTCTCAGTCTTGCCATTTGTAAACTATCCCTTTGAACAAGTTACTTAACTTCTCTCTGCATGAGTTTCTTCATCTGTAAAATGCAGGTACTCTTTTAATGGTTTGTGGTAAAAATGAAATAACACAGAGCATGTCAAGCACAGGGCCAAGCCCAGAGAAAATGTTCAGTAGATGGTACTTAATTTTTTTTATAAATTGTTATTTATTTTGTTTACTACACTGTGTCTTCATTGCTGTGTGAGGACTTTCTCTAGTTACAGTGAGCAGGGGCTGCTCTTCTTTGCGATATGTGGGCTTTTCATTGCAGTGGCTTCTCTTGCTGTGGACCACAGGCTCTAGGCTCATGGCTCAGTAGCTGTGGCTTGAAGGCTCCAGAGTTCCAGCTCAGTAGTTGCTCTGAAGCATGTGGATCTTCCCGGACCAGGGGTTGAAACTATGTCCCCTGCATTGGCAGGTGAATTCTTAACCACTAGGCCATAAGGGAAGTCCCTGCTGCTACTGCTAAATCGCTTCAGTCATGCCCGACTCTGTGCGACCCCATAGACAGCAGCCCACCAGGCTCCTCTGTCCCTGGGATTTTCCAGGCAAGAATACTGGAGTAGGTTGCCATTTCCTTCTCCAATGCATGAAAGTGAAAAGTGAAAGTGAAGTCGCCCAGTCATGCCCAACTCTTCGCGACCCCATGGACTGCAGCCTATCAGGCTGCTCCATCCATGGGATTTTCCAGGCAAGAGTACTGGAGTGGGTTGCCATTGCCTTCTCCAAAGGGAAGTCCCTAGGTGATACTTATTAGTACCACGGTCTAGTCCAGTGATTCTCGACTGTACATGTGTGTATCAGAGGCACCTGTGCAAAATTTTAAAAAGCATGGACACCTGGGTCCCTCCCATACCTCTCCTCAAGAATCACGATCTCCTGGGCTGAACCTGAGCCTGTGCACTGTTTAAAAGTTCTGTACATAATCAAGTTGAGTAAACCTGGTCTTCAATCATTGGTTTCCTGAGAAGGCAGTAACAAGAAGCACAGCTTTCTAAACTCTGTTCTGTCACCAACTAGCTGTGTGATCTTGGGCAAATCACTGAACCTCTCTGCAGGAGGTTTAGCTAAGATCTGCCTAGCACATTTAGCCTTAAAGAATTATCACTTTCTTCCTGGTAGATCACAGCTGCAGTTGGAGACAGATGATTTGATGGTGGTGGAGGTCTGTACCTGCTTCTAGAATAATATATCGAAGGCAAATCTCAGACAGAACTCTGCCACACCTAGAAACATGTTTTAGCAAGTAAGCACAGAAAAGGCCCTTCACCTGTCCTGTGGGCCCACCAAGCTTCTGTCCTCTGTTCTGACAGGAGGGTGCATTGACAGCCGGCAGCTTACAGGGAAAGTTCCCTCAAGTTTGATGTGAGAATATTCTAGCAATAGGAGTTGGCTAACCTTCTAGTCAAAGTCAGGTGATAGACTCCTCCTTTAAGTGGATGTTGTTGTTCTTTTAGTCACTAAGTCATGTCCAACTCTTTGCGACCCCATGGACTGTAGTCCCCCAGGCTTCTCTGTCTGTGGGATTTCCCAGGCAAGGATACTGGAGTGGGTTGCCATTTCCTCCTCCAGGGGATCTTTCCAACCCAGAGATCAAACCCATGTCTCTTGCACTGGCAGCAGATTCTTTACCACTGAGCTGCCTGGGAAGCCCTTAAGTGGATGGACCAGGAGACTAATCCTGAGTGGAGAACTCCAGTCCAGGGGAAATAGGCAGCTGGAGTCACTAGAAGCAGATGCCCTTCCCATGCAGGCTGTGCGTGCTGATGATAATGTTTCTAACCAGTCCACGTAACTTCAATACCATTTCTAATGTCCTCATTAATAATTATTAGTTATGCTGATCGAGAGTATAAGATGAAGATAGCTGCTACGCTTTAAGAGCTGCTTCTGGAATATGGTATTTCGTTAGTCTCGTAGCTGAACTAAACAGTGTATTCCCATTAGGCCGCTTCAATCATAAATCCACTGAGTGTGGATTAAAACCAATGCACACATATATGTCACACTATATATATATACGGAAGTATTTTAAAGTTGGGCTTTCCCTGGTGGCTCAATAGGAAAGAATCCTCCTGCTAATGCAGGAAACGCTGGTTCAATCCCTGGGTTGGGAAGATCCCCTGGAGGAGGAAATGGCAACCCACTCCAGTATTCTTGCCTGGGAGAATCCTATGGACAGAGGAACCTGGCGGGCTACAGACCGTGGAGCCGCACAGAGTTACACATGACTTAGTGACTAAACAACAACACATTTTAAGGTTAATTACGGGTAACATGAATTCTCATGTCCCATCCAAGCAGAAGATTCAACAGTTCTGCAAATGATTGGTCCTAATAGCTACACTGCTTTCCAGCACAACTTGTCATTTTTAAGCCTCCTCTTTCTGGAAACCCCTCTGAATCTCCCAGGCCCCGTTAGTGCCCTTCCCTGACCTGTGTCCTCCTGGAACATAAATTGCCTCACGGCAACTTATTTCAGCCCAGGGAACATACATTAAGGATTCCACACTTTATAAAGTATCATCCTTTTTGACTTACCTACATTCAACAGCATTATTTCCCAAACTTCAGTGATCAGAGTAGTACATCACAATTTTTTTTTTTGTCTTTCTAACATCTCCACTGCTACTTTTCTTTAAATTAGCACACAACTTTTTTCAACTTAAAATATATTCTTTAGCATTATCCTACAGAGTATTTATCCATGGATTAATGGTTCAATTGTGTTAGTTATGCATTTTTTTCACATGTTAAAGTAAATGCATAATTAAATGTTTTAAATAAAATGTTGAGTGTTCAAAAATATTTAAAATTAAAAGTGATCCTCTCTGTGTTGACTAACATCAGCTCCCGCCCCTGTGGTGGTCTGCACACTGCACCATGCGACCCCTCACAGTGCTGTATTTGTGGGGTTCCTTCCCATCTCCCCACTTAGACCATAAAGCACTCAGATGCGGTCTCAAAACATAACGAAGCACCAAAATACGTAGAAGTGAAGTGATGCCTGTTCCTCTACCTCCTAAAACTTTTTGAAATGATTGTTTTCATGTCATTCTAAAGGTGGAGCAGGGTGGAGTTGGGTTATAAAATGATTTTAAATTTACCTGACATGAGGCTCATGGAAAATAAAAAGCTTGAAGAGTTTCCAAGTAGAAAAAAGCAAAAAGAAGCTATCAAATTATCATCTCAGTTTCCCAGAGGAAGTACAAAAAGTGAATTCAAAAGCCCTGTTGCTCTTTCCTGAGTCACACCCTTGGAGATGTAGGAGGTCCTTGTGGGCCAAGACTCTGTACACATGGAGCATTCTCTTGGAATCATGTGTGGTCTTCAGTCTCTGCCCCACTGAGGAATTGGGAACCCCTGAGTCCAAACTTAAAAATGCTTTATCCATTTTAATGTAGGCTATCCCCTGCCTCCCCAGTCCCAACCTACTAGTTCCATGTTGTAGTTGCCCGCTTTATTCTGTCACACCCAAAAGCATTTATGCCCCTTGAGGGCAAGGACTGAATCTTTCTCCTTTAGACTTCCTGTGCCTTACTAGTTCCTTGGACAGAATGGACACTGAAGAAGTATTTGAATGAATGAATGAGTGGGTGAACGAATGAATGAATGAACAAACAAATGATCAAAGAACAGATGAGCTACAACGTTTTGGTTTATAATGAACTTTGCCCATGTAACTCTTTGCATTTTAATAAAGATCTGGAAGTGTTAGTTGCTCAGTCATGTCTGACTCCTTATGACCCCATGGACTGTAGCCCACTAGGCTCCTTTGTCCATGGGATTTTCCAGGCAGGAATACTGGAGTGGGTTGCCATTTCCCTTCTCCAAAAGACCTGGAAGGAAACACATTTAAGAGAAAACTTTCTAATGTCTGGAAGCATGCTTGTAGATATGAGGGTTAATCTCATTATTTTGAGTAAGTTTTTACTTCTCACCTCCTTTCAACAAAGTTTGATGATTCAACCTTAAGAAATAATCAGTCTTAATCTCAGAAAACAATGTTCCAAAATAAATCAGTTGACTATAAGTTATAAATTAATCTTCCACTGATTTCAGTTACATAGGAAATGTAACACATGAAATGTTTTTGAGGTTTGTCTCTCCATTGGTTTCCAGAAATGAAAAGTTGGGACTTAGAGAAATATTTATCTTAGCATAGTACCTACCTTGAACTTTCCTATATGGTATTTGCTGATATAATTTCAGATTGAAGCATTAGCATTTAATTATGTATATTGAAAGTTCAAGATTTCTGGTTTGGGGGTTGATGAATTCCTTTAACATTGGTTAGATCCAGATTGAGTAGAAGAAAAGGGACATAAGTACTTATATTAACAACATCTAATTTTCTTAAGCCCTTTAAAAATATACTTTTAAAATGTTTAAGATGAAAAAGATAAGTGTTGGTTTATTTGCATTGGTTTTGCTTATTTCCCACAATTGGTGAGGTTGTTTGTTTGTAAAAAAGAAAGTGCTGCAACCTCGATCACCCAGTCTCAATTTGGGACATTGCAAATGCTCTCTATACATTAAACAAACGTTTGCAAGTATGGCGCCGATTTGTTATGGACAGTTCCTCCCTACACTGTTGAGAATTTTTGGCAGGCTTATCCAAGAAAATCACAGAGCTCAAAGCAGAGGGAAAGACTGTTGAGGGTGCGTTGTGTGCCCACCGGGCAGGCATGTCCCCTCACCCACAGCCCTGGAGTGAACGCCCATGATTGTGAAGTTGGGGAAACTTCTCCTTCAATAGCCCTTTTATTCCACACATGACACATCCCACTGAGGTTAATGATGGTCACTCAGAAAACAGAAGAGGCTAAAATTCTGTTTCTAATCATATTTGCTGCCTTCTGAAAAGTTTGATTGAAGTACAAAGTGTTACACAAGATTCGTTAAGGACCATGTTACTCCGCCTAACATTGTACAAAGTGCTCTGTTTGTTCAGAAAGAGCCTCTTCTTTCTACTTGCCTCCAGTGAGTTTTGTTTATTGAGTATTTCATGTCTAGAGAAAAGTGTAAGTTCAGGTAAATGATTATGTGTATTCATGTGGACACATTGAGAGAAATTCAGAAGTGTGATCTCAAGATCAATATCTCCATCAGGGCTGTTTATTTTCTTCTATTTTCTGTAAAAGGGGGTATGTTCTTTGCTTATTTGGCTGAAGACTAGGGGCCTCCAATTAACTCCAGTTAAATAGACTGAACAATCCCAGCTGGTTCTGAGTACTGCTCTCCATAGTCTTTTCCTCAAGCCCATGAGATTTAGGGATGTTTTATAAGTTTTGTAGTATAGACATTTTTCCTGAGCCTGATTTATTAGCATTTGAAGACTAACTTCAGTGAAATAACTTTAGATATCAGTGTATACTCAGTATTGACAGAAAATAAATAGTTTGCACTATTGAAAATAAGACACCATAATAATAAAGAAGCGTGAGATTGCTGAAAGGAATTTGCTCATCAGTATATTTGTTTTGGTCAAAAATAAAACTATTGGGACTTCCCTGACAGTCCACTGGTTAAAGAGTCTGAGCTTCCACTGCAGAAGTACGGGTTCAATCCCTGGTCAGGGAACTAAGATTTTGCATGCCACACGGCACAGCCAAAAGATAAAAAATAACATAAAAATAAAACTATTAACCATAAACTGAGAAAGCCTCTGCACAACCTTCCTCCATTATGTGGTCAGATTCTGTCTTCTTAGTTTTCTTAATTTGGGCTGAGTCTCCAAGAAGGAAAAATAATCATCATTGCTTTGTCTGTATGCAATCTGGAATTTGTTTAAGCAGAGGTCACAGCACCCAGGGACAGTGCTTTTTTCTGCTGAGGAATTGTATTTTCTTGAGTTTGTACTGAACCGCATGAACAAATCATTAAGTGACGCAAGTGAAGGGGAAGAGAAAAGTATTCAAAAATTCTTTGACCTCTGCTATAAGGGTGGCTGGCAGAAGATGCTGGCTTTAATTGTTTGTTTCTCTCTTGCCAGTTTTTGTTTCAGTAAAACATTCCGTGATCTTGAGGCAAAAGGTGATTGGGAAGGCCATATTTTGATTCTAATGGCTATATCTATTTTTCTTTACTCAGAATGATCAAAAATATTTTCACAGGCATAATCAAATAGCATTTACACACAAATCATTCCACAGTTTAGCAGAAAGAGTCATTTTAATTAATACTGCTTAGGAAATGTAATTTAAATCCAAACCTGCAGGTCTTTTGCTTGTCTTTTGTTCTTAAAAAAAAAAAAGAAGAAGAATATTTGATGATATATCCACTTTGAAAAGATATATGAATGAGTTTAAACTGGTTTGCTGGTTTAATTTGTTTATCGCTTTGTTTCCTAACAAAATAAAACAGCTACCTGAAATTTTTTGTATCTGTATTAGTATATGTACATAGTTTTAAACTTTTTCTTTGCCCTGCCAGCATTGATAGCAAACTCTGATTTTTATCTACTTTGATTCTTTTTAAAATTACATTCAGGGTTGTGTATTCCCATTTTAACATGAGATGATTCACTTGCTTTAGAAAGGAAACTTCCAGCAGCATTGTAGATACATAAGCTGATATATTTAGCAAATAATGTCAGAGAAACTTGAAAGCTGGTCTCTATCACATTGTACTGTCAGTATCTGAGTCCCTGTCCTCTAGAGCAGTGTTCTAGATATTTAAAAATTGAAAATTTAAAAAAAAAAAAAAAAAACAGAATCCTAGTAAAGACACAGATGTAGAGAACAAATGTATGGAGCCCAGGGCAAAAGGCCAGGAGGAATTGGGAAACTGGAATTGACACGTATACACTACTGATACTATGTATAAAGTAGATAACTAATGAGAACCTACTGTAGAGCACGGAGAGCTCTACCCCATGCTCTGTGGTGACCTAAACGGGAAGGAAATCCAAAGAAGGGTGATATATGTATGCGTAGAGCTGACTTACTTTGCTGTATGGTACAAACTAATACAACATTGTAAAGTAACTGTAGCCCAATAAAAATTAATAATTAAAACAGAATCCTAGCTATAGCATGGTGCCCTAGATGGAGTAGTCACCCCAAGTCAGCGACCAGGTGGTTTATCAAGCCTCGGGATTAGTCTAATACGCCAGTGACTCTTCCAACGCTGAACGCTGTCTCAGCACACCAGGCGTGTCTTCTGCTCTGCTTGTTGCCTTCCTACACAAGGAGCGTTACGCCAGTTTTTGCTTACTGTAGCAGAACACCACTAAGTTTATTGAAAACTACAGATGTAAATTCTTTGTAATGAAACCAAGACGGGAAAAAATAAGTCTAACTTCAGGGTGTTTTTTTCCCCCTAAGTTTAATCATTTATTGTGTTCGGTTAGAACAACACAGAACTATTGCTTAGCAACACTGGATTAGGCAGAAAATAATTTAAGCTCCCAAATGAGAAACATTTGTAATCGAATATGCTCTAACACTTGCTTTACCACATGGCTTAACACCCTTTTGCTCACACATGGTTAAACACATGTTTGAACTGGTGTTTTAACACCCGTCTCACACATCTTTACGCCCTTTGTTCACATATGCTTGAACACATGCTCTGACACTCTCTGTGCTCTCGCTGTTGAACACAGGCAGAGTATTGTCTTGGATCGCCTTTTCTAAAGTTTCATTGGTTCAGAGCGTTCAGCCAAACACGCGTGTCCAGTAAAGTCACAGCTCTTTCTACAAGATGACGTCCACTGCTGTGTGCCTTCAGTCTGTCTGGAGCAGAGAATCCTCCCGGAGGTCACCCTGGCTATGGCCCTTCATATCTACCACACCCCCAAGTGATGGCCTTTTCGAGTATTTCAGCCCAAGTGTGTGACCTGTCACAAAAGTATTGGTTTTCACCCTGGCCTGTCTACTTGTATTTTTCCCAAACTACTACACTCTAAAGTCTTATTCAGAGCCAAATGTGGAATTGAGCTGGGTTTTTTCCTCTCTCTCTCTCTTACATCTTACTTGGCAACTTCAGCAAAGCTGAAAATATATGTACAGAAGTGTGGTGTTTGTGTTACAGAAATCTGAATATAATTGGGAAAAGTGTGGCCTCGCCTTGCTCCCATGAGTCTGATTTCTGGGGTCCTCTCTCTTTTTGTTTCTGTGGCGTCTGCCATCCTCTTAGGCAAGGTGACTGCCTCCTCTTCACTTTGACCTGCTAGATGTGCCATTGGCGGATTCACAAAAGGTTGGCTCTTCTCCCAAGGGAATAGGATTCTATGCGTGACAGTGGTTTAGAGTGTGGGTTTCTGAGCCAGACTGCTAGAGTTCAAATCAGCGCGTTTCCACATCTGAAAAATGGGAATAACAATACCTACTTTACTGAGTTGTTGTAAGGATTAAATGATACAGTGTTTATAAATCACTCAGTGTCCAGCATGTAGGAAGTGCCCCCAAATTACTATTTAATTACTCTTAATTCAAGTAAAATAAGTGACAATAACCTAAGTCTAAACAGTGCTCTGAGCTTCCCTGGTGGCTCAGTGGTAAAGAATCCACCTGCCAATGCAGGAGAGGCGGGTTCAATCCCAGGGTCGGGAGATCCCCTTGAGAAGAAGGAAATGACAAGCCACCGCGGTATTCTTGCCTGGAAATTCCATGGACAGAGGAGCTTGGCGGACTGTAGTCAGTGGGGTTGCAAAAAGTCCGACGCAGCTTAGCAACTAAACAATAACAGCAACAACAAGCCCTGCCTGCAGGTTATAAACTCTGTTTTATCCATATCTTTCCACATCGCTATTGACACGGATGTAAGCATATCCCCATTCCACAGAGACGCAAACTAAGCACAAATACCTTAAGAACTCTGCCAGAAATCGCGTAGCCAGCAAGTAGTAAGCTTGCCTGTTGACTGCACTCCCTTATCTAAAAGCAGTGTTTCCCCTACAATGTTACAAAACCAAATCCCGTTAGATGTACACAGAATTACCAGAAATATCTCTCCCCATCCCAGAGCTTACGGAGGAGGAAAGATATTGACAAATGAAAAGTAACTTCCATTTATTGAGAAATAGTTATGAGTCAGCCTGTACTAGGCACTTTTTAATAAATTGTCTCTCTTCATCTTTAGAGCAACCAATATGACAGCTGAGGAAACTAAGGTCTAAGAAGTATAATGAACATACCCAGAGTCAAGAACTAATAAGTAACAGAACTAGAATTTGAACACAAGCCTAATTCCAAATAAAACCAATACTCTTTAGTCATTACTCGTATTGGCTTTCAACCAACAACAATAAATGAGTTCACAGACAAATAACAGCTATAGTATAAGTCAATTTTGAATGAAGTATGTTCTTCCCCTAATAATTCCTAATTATGCTGATTATGCGGGATTGTTTCTTTTTTTTTAACATTATAGAATGAATAAACATAGCAAGAAATAAAAGTTATGGCTGCTGTATGAAAGCATCTGTAAATTAAATCCACATTTAGTCTGTACCCCCCACTTTGATGAAATGCAGGCCTGTCTAATCTTCATGGAAATGTTCCTTTATAGGTGTGTGCTAACCGGCTTTCAGTTCAGTTCAGTCGCTCAGTCATGTCCGACTCTTTGCAACCCCGTGAATCACAGCACGCCAGGCCTCCCTGTCCATCACCAACTCCCAGAGTTCACGCAAACTCATGTCTGTCAAGTCGGTGATGCCATCCAGCCATCTCATCCTCTGTCATCCCCTTCTCCTCCTGCCCCCAATCCCTCCCAGCATCAGAGTCTTTTCCAATGAGTCAACTCTTCACATGAGGTGGCCAAAGTATTGGAGTTTCAGCTTTAGCATCAGTCCTTCCAGTGAACACCCAGGACTGATCTCCATTAGAATGGACTGGTTGGATCTCCTTGCAGTCCAAGGGACTCTCAAGAGTCTTCTCCAACACCACAGTTCAAAAGCATCAATTCTTCAGTGCTCAGCTTTCTTCACAGTCCAACTCTCACATCCATACAGGACCACTGGAAAAACCATAGCCTTGACTAGACGGACCTTTGTTGGCAAAGTAATGTCTCTGCTTTTCAATATGCTGTCTAGGTTGGTCATAACTTTCCTTCCAAGGAGTAAGCGTCCTTTAATTTCATGGTTGCAGTCACCATCTGCAGTGATTTTGGAGCCCCCCAAAATAAAATCTTTCACAGTTTCCACTGTTTCCCCATCTATTTCCCATGAAGTGATGGGACCAGATGCCATGATCTTAGTTTTCTGAATGTTGAGCTTTAAGCCAACTTTTTCACTCTCCTCTTTCACTTTCATCAAGAGGCTTTTTAGTTCCTCTTCACTTTCTGCCATAAGGGTGGTGTCATCTACATATCTGAGGTTATTGATATTTCTCCCGGCAATCTTGATTCCAGCTTGTGCTTCTTCCAGACCAGCATTTCTCATGATGTACTCTGCATATAAGTTAAATAAGCAGGGTGACAATATACAGCCTTGACGTACTCCTTTTCTTACTTAGAACCAGTCTGTTATTCCACGTCCAGTTCTAACTGTTGCTTCCTGACCTGCATATAGGTTTCTCAAGAGCTTTAGTTGTGTCCAAGTCTTTGCGACTCTGTGGACTGTAGCCTGCCAGGCTCCTCTGTCCAAGGGATTCTCCAGGCAAGAACACTGGAATAGGTTACATTTCCTTCTCCAGTGGATTTTCCTGACCTAGGGATTGAACCCACCTCTCTTTATGTCTTCTGCATTGGCAGGTGGGTTCTTTACCACTGGTGCAACCTAGGAAGCCCTTTTACAGGTAACTTGTGCTAACAGTTATCTGAACATAAGAATTATTTAAATTCTATGGATTTTAAAAAATTCTATGGTCTAAAGGAATTTCAGTGGATGGTAAATTATTTGAAAATAAACTCTACTTCATTGACTGGATTCTTGTTGTTGTTCGGTTGCTATGTCATGTCCGCCTCTTTCCAACCCCATGGACTGCAGCATGCCAGGCTTCCCTGTCCTTCACTATCTCCAGGGTTTGCGCAAATTCATGTCCATTGAGTCAGTGATGCTATCTAACCATTTTATCCCCTGAGGCCCCCTTCTTTTGCCTTCAATCTTTCCAAGCATCAGGGTCTTTTCCAGTGAGTCAGCTCTTCACATCAGGGGGCCAAAGTATTGGAGCTTCAGTTTCAACGTCAGTCCTTCCAGTGACTGGATCCTAGAAGGTCAGTGTTTAGGCAAAAAGAATGTCAGTGTTGGCATAAAGAATGCCAACCTTGAGTTTGGTGAATTGGAAGGGCAGTTTTCATAGTCACATGTTAGTAAACTCAAGGTATCACTTTAAAGACAATTTAAAGGTGACTGCAATCCTTGAGCTAACTTTCCATGTTAAACTAGTTTGGACCCAGATGCAGAGACTAACGATCAGATCATTTAAACACAGAATAAGACCAGCCACAAATAGTAACACTTGGATGCCTGACTCATAGATGTGAGCAAGAATTAGTAATTACTTTGAATGGTTGGAAGATCCCAGAGGAAAATTTGGGAAACTCTTCATTCCCTTTTGCCCTGTACACAGAATTCTTAGTACAAATACCTGGCAACATCAAGATACAGGTGCGGATTTGGAATATCTGAAGCCTCACTTTGGTTTCTTTGTTTTTCAACTGAATCTCATTCTATTGAGATTCAAGATCAAATACTTGCATTTTAATGTAACATTTGCCAAATTTCCAAACCTCTAAGCACAAAATCCTCAACCCTCCTTTCTTTGCTTGCCTGGAAATCTAGGTAGCACTGAGCCAAGAGTAGGAGTTATGAAGTGAGATTACACTTGATTAGGAACAAAAAAAGTCCTATGTCCAGAAATGCAGATGTGCACAGCAGTCCTAGGGGAATGTTGGTATTTGATCTCCTCGTCTTAAAGGTTCATGTTCCCAAGGTTAAGAGATGCAGAGAGCCAACTTTTATTTGTAACTAATGCTGAAATTACTCTGGAGATTCTAGAAGTATTACATTACAAATCACACAGCTTTGGAAATCCTACAACTCGTGAGTTACAAATATCACTGTGTGAGAGAAAGGGGCAATAAGTGAAGGACAGCATTCATAAGCTTAATTTATACCATAGCAGCATGATCATGAATATACTGTATGAGAGTTTTCTTCTCAGTGAGAAAAAGAAAAGAGAGCCTAGGAAGTCCATGAGTCAAGACCCAGCTAAAAGAACCAGGAAGTAAAGGCCTCCTTGTCTAGGGGAATCTGAGTGGGGGAGGGGGAGCCACAGTCAACGGGCTGCAATATCCTCCTTTTTCTAATATCTAACTTCATGACCTGGATCAGGTTGCTTATTTATTGAGTAAGGCTTCCATTTGCGTAAAAGGTAAAGTATAGGTATTTACAAAATAATATCTTTTAACAAGCTTGGCACCAATGGCCATCTGTGAAAGAGATAACATATAACAGTTCGCCTCAAGAGGGGAACTTCAGTGGAACCAAATTCAGTATTAAAATCAAGAATAGTTAGAGACATTTATATATCACACAGTTGCCTGGGTGTTTTTTTTTTTTTTTTTTAACCTTAATAAACTGTTTTCCTGTAATAGGCACTTGGCATTATCTGGTATTAACTAATTGGACTTCCTTTTTGGCTTGACCTTTCTTATTTTAAACTAGATGGTGATCTAGTTCTTTGTATTTTCAATGACTTTAAGCCCAAAGACAAAGAAAAGATAGATAAATCTGTATCTTGGTTACAGGAGTAAATTATTATAGGCAAAATTACACCTGTTTCACTTTTCACCAATGGAATCTACTACTCGATGTGTGTGTGTGTGTGTGTGTGTGTATGTTTCACTGTGAGGTTAATCTGCCCTTGCCATGAAACGTTTTAATAATTAAATCCACTTAAATCATCACACCTTGAGAAACATTTTTAGAGTGATTCTAAGGCATGACCTTAAAAAGAGAGCTAGAATTTGGAATATAGTGCATAATTTATATAATTTTTGGCTTCCCAGGTGGCACTAGTGGTAAAGAATCCACCTGCCAGTGCAGGAGACACAGGAGACATGGGTTCGGTCCCTGAGTCAGGGAGATCCCCTGGAGGAGAGCATGGCACCCACTCCAGTATTCTCACCTGGACAATACCATGGACAGAGGATCCTGGCAGGCTACAGTCTATGGGGTCACGAAGTGTCAGACACAACTGAACACATACATACCCATATATAACTGATGTACAACATGTAAATGTATGATAGATTTTAAGTGAACAGAATATACATAATATTTCAGAAATAAAACACCCCACACATATCACCTACCTTACACTAATAAATGCAAATTCAGGTTGTACCATCTGAACAGCTACTACTTCACTCATCCTCACTAATGATATTTTTCAGATCTTGGATTTTGATAGATGCACTGTGGAATGTAGAAATAATCATCATTTAGGTAACTGAAAAGTAGCTTGCCAAAACTGATATAATGAATGTTATTTAAGATGTTCTGTCAAAATCCTTTCCAATTAGTGTTGAGGTCTTGAAGGGCCAGGCTTGGCTTTTTATTAATATGTTCAGTTTATTAATGTATTTTTGATATATGCATAGCGTGACTATCTAAAACATGTCATGATATTGCATAATTATGGTGCTTTTAATTTGTTGTACCCAAGTTTACTTTCCAGTCTTATTTAAAATTCAAAATTACTTCATAGTTTCATAACTAATAACTCATTAGGAAGCTGTGCCAGGTACTTAAGGTTACCTCTAAGGCAATGCATATTTAACAATAAACTAGAGAAGTTCTTGACTACTTGACTGTCATTGACCAGTTTAAATATTTAAAGTTATCATCTGACCCTTTGTCTAACCACTTTTAGAAAATGAAACAGTTTGTGTATAAAACATAGAAAAGGGAAGTCCTTTCACAGTCTTTTCTAAAATGAAGAAAACTAGCTATCAGTAATCAAAAACTTAGATAACACTTACATATGTGTGTGTGTGTGTGTGTATATATGTATATGTATATGATACCATGCTGACCATGTATTATTTTTAGATTAGAGGACCCATTTTTTCTTTTTCTTGTTATTTTTTGATAAGACATAGACATTTAAGCATGTCATTCTACTGTGATCGGGTTCAGATTCGTTGTCAGTCACCTTAATAATTTTGCATTCCTATCTGTCTCTCTGTTATATCTTAAAAAAGACAGCATTTGACTTGTCTCTGTTCCCCTCCAAATGATGAGAAATTGAGCATAGTTAAAAATGATAACGGTTCAACTCCTTGCTTATTGAGGTGTGTCCTATCTACATTATTTAGACCTTGTCTCGAAATCTAATAAGTAGCTGAATGATAATTAAAAATAATCCAGCATAATGCTTTACTTATAGTGGTGTGATTTAACTAATGTCTATTCAGTATCTGTGTAATAAAAATAGTTCTAGGTTCAATAGGGACCCAAACCTGGGTGATGTGGAAGATACTTCATATAAGTCAATGAGATAATTAAGGTCTCTTTTCTGATGCTGTCTTGTTTAGCATTCTTAGATTCAGGAGGACAGCCCTTCTATCTAATTTAAATGAAAAGAGATTTGTTAGAGTGTGTATAGAGTCCTTGCGGAAAATGGTAAAATTCTTTTGAATGCTTCAGGCCAGCAGAAGAGACCGATCAGACTCCCCTGGGACTGCTCACTGCTGCAGTCTTACACCGAGTGGCACCCAGGCTACAGGAACCCGATTCCATAGTCCCTTCCAGAACTTTCCCAGAAGAGCCAAATGCAACTGCTTCCCTACACACACACACTCTTAGAGAAGTGCCTGTTAGCTCCCATGCAAGTTCCCATCCCATTGCCAAGTCTTGCACAGGCATCTGCCTTGCAGAACCTAGGCAATGTCTGAAAACTGGTTGCAAGAGAATCTCGAAAATGTAGTTCTTAGGTTTCTAGCCTTCACAGTCAAAGAAAGCGGTTAGAAGGGATCCGAAAGTGTATGGAATGAGCCAGACAGTTCTTAGGTTTCTAGCCTTCACAGTCATAGAAAGCTGTTAGAAGGGATCTGAAAGTGTATGGAATGAACCAGTGCTCACTACCCCTCAGGCATGTTCTGAAATAGTGATTCTCCAGCTGTGTTCCAAGGAATCCTAAAATTCTGCGTATGTACCTGAAGGTTGCCAAGGAGGAAGAGAAGACCAGACAGGCAGGACTCCTATCTAGAGCAGCTCCAGAGTAATCTGGTCATCTGTTGGGGATGTCTATAGTCCTTTGAAAAAAGTTTTTTCTGAAAAAATAAGGTTTTCCCCCCGCCCAAGTTTTGAAACTGCTGCTGCCCCCAAATACAGGCAGACCTCAGATAATGTAGGTTTGATTCTAGACCACCACGATAAAGAGACTCACGTGAATTTTTTGGTTTCCCAGTGCATATAAAAATTATGTTTACACTATTCTGTAGTCTCTTCAGTGTGTATTAGCATCATGTCTTTTAAAAAATGTACATACATAATTTAAAAATGCTTTATTGCTTAAACTTGCTAACCATCATCTGAGCCTTCAGCAAGTCATAATGGTAACCGAAAAGATCACTAATCACAGTTCTCCTTAACAAATATAAAAATAATGAAAAAGCTTGAAATATCACAGGAATTGCCAAAATGGGACACAGACATGAATGAAGTGAGTAAATGCTGTTGGAAAATGGTACCAATAGACTTTTTTGCCACAAATCTTCAAATTGTAAAAAAAGACAGTATCTGTGAAGCCCCCAGATGAGGTCTACCTGTATGCCTCAGTCTTCCGTCTACTGCTTTTCCTGTTAGGCAGGGCATCACAAATATAGTCTAGCATTTCTTTCCATCACAGTTCTATTTAACAGACCACCTGCACTTTCTTAGACAGTGAAAGTGAAATTGAAAGCCTCTCAGTTGTGTCCGACTCTTTGTGACCCCATGGTCTATACAGTCCATGGAATTCTCCAGTCCAGAATACTGGAGCGGGTAGCCTTTCCCTTCTCCAGGGGATCTTCCCAACCCAGGGATCAAACCCAAGTCTCCCACATTGCAGGCAGATTCTTTACCAGCTGAGCCACCAGGGAAGCCCTTCTTAGACAATATTTGAAAATAATTACAAATTACACTCTTTTCTCCCATGTCTCATTAGGAGAAGGGCTGCTCACAGGCCCATTCATATTAGGGTTTTTAATGTGAATTCACCACCGCCTGAGAACATCTCAGAACATCTCAGCAGTGGAGGGCTATTCAGTCCGCATAGCCATAGGGATGAAGAGACTGGACACTTTTAATTACTCCTCAGCTACTTTGTCTCATTGACTTCAAAAACAAAATTAGCAGTAATAGGAGACAGTGGTTCCATGGGTTAAATTAATCAACATGTGCTAATTAAAGAACCGTTGAGCCTCTGCCATTCCTGCCTGTTTTAGCCGGTAGAGAGCTCTTAGTCAGTCTTCCCGACTCTGGTCTCTGTACTTTCAATATTTTGTCATTTGAATTGAAGGGAGACAATCTCTGGCTTAAATGGAAGAGAGACAGAGCTATTCACATATATTGGCCTTCATGAAGGGATTTTTTAAATCATCTTTTTCTTTTTTTTAACAGTACATTCCTGTTGGTTATCTCTTTTAAATATAGCAGTATGTGCATGTCAGACCCAAACTTGGAAACGTTTCTCTCTCCTCTTTCCCTTCAGGACATCCCCCACAACCCCATACTGCTGATACATTCGGCTTTTTTCACTCTAAACTATAACTGTTTGCTTTACAACTGATAAGCCCTAAAGAAACCTGGACTTTTGATACCAAGCCACTGTTTCTCCATCTTTCATGGGTTTTCAGAATAGCCTAACTTCACCTCTGCTTTCATGCAGCATCCATACCCAAACCCTCTCTGCTGCCCCAGAAGCATAAGCTGCCTGCTGCTGCTGCTGCTGCTAAGTCACTTCAGTCGTGTCCAACTCTGTGCGACCCCACAGACTCCCCCGTCCCTGGGATTCTCCAGGCAAGAACACTGGAGTGGGTTGCCATTTCCTTCTCCAACAGACCAGCCGCCTAGCATTTCTTTAAAGAGTCAGAAATTTTTATTCCTGTACACAAGGCGCTGTTTGCTCTGTTGTTCCCACTTGCTTAAAATAGACTTCAGAAGATTTTGGTTTTGTTATCTTTCCTGTATTTTCTTATATTTAAAAAATGGTGAGTTTATTGAAGTATTTGTAATACAAAAACAGAGAAGAACCTACATATTTTTAAAATATTAATTTTAAAATATTAATTTCATATTTATTGTTGCATATCCTGACACTTCCAAAAGGTATTAAGGACATATAAAATAAAACTCATTGTCTACTGTACCACTGCTAACATTTGAGAATGGATTCTCCCTGCCTTTTTTGTGTATATTTTTGGTAGTATTGTTTAGTCACTCAATTGTGTCCAACTCTTTGCAACCCAGTGGACAATAGTCCACCAGGCTCCTCTGTCCATGGGATTTTCCCAGGCAGGAATACTGGAGTGGGTTGCCATTTCCTTCTCCAGGGGATCTTCCCAACCCAGGGATTGAACCCACGTATCTTGCATTAGCAGGCAGGTTCTTTATACTGAGCCACCTGGGAAGCCCATACATATTTTACCTACAAACAATTGAATATATTATTGGCATTTTAAGTTTTTGAAACCCATCTGTGGTTTACTGTCACTCCAAATAAAAAATGTTGTCGTCCTCATTTGGTAGATGCTGTATTTTAACATAAAGAATATAAAATCTGCCAGAATTATTTGTCTCAGATTTAGCTTATAAACGTGTGTTTGGTTCACATTTTTGCCTTTTCATTTTTTCTACTGTCAGCTGTAAAACATCAGATCAGGATTAGCTGCTGTAGTACTGGCTGCACTTTATTAAGTGCATGAAGGAATTTTTCTACTCTCTTCCCAGCGAAGTTTATTTAGGTAAAAGGTTGATAACATTCTTTGCCCCAAAGAAAGTTTTTTTTTCTTTCTTGCCCATGAAGACAATTCTTCAAGAGGTTAAACATGAAGAACCATTCTCTCTCATATAAACAGATCTATCCCTCCACTGTGTTAAGCTGGGTTTATAAAATACATAATCTCACATACAAATTAAAATAGTTCTGTAGTGTGCGTGTAGGGGATGTATCTTACTTTGGGTTTGCCGACATACAAAAGAATCTAGAAACATTTGTATTTTTTGAAAGACTGGGCCTCTGCCATACTCTGATATGCAAAATCCATAGTTTATGCTTGGATGTATTTAAATAAGTTGAGTAACAGGTCTAGGTAAACAAGTTACATTGATTACAAGAGTGAATGTGAGCTTGAGAATATTTGTGTTAATGCCTCATTTTTTTTCAAGTAAGACCCTGTGCATTCCTTACAGAGAGGACTATTTTCCTGAAAGTGATAAAAATGCAAACACTCATCTCTAATGTTTTATGTCATGTCAACTACCTCTTTGATAGGATTCTTTGTTTTGGTTATTTTCCTTACCAGTGATAAGATAAGATCTAAAGGATGTATTCTGCATACTGATCGAAGCATTCTGCAGTACTTTTGCCAGAAAAGTCCCTGAATATTCCAAGTAAGAATTAAAGAAAATTTTGCACAACATGGCATATTTAAAATATTTCCACTATTCAGTGGCCTAGTTTTTGATGGTCGAATGCACCAATAAGTGCTATTCATCATATTTATACAAAAATTATGTTGTGTGTGTGTATATATATATATATATATGTATTCATTTTGTAGCCTTTCCCAGTTAGCAGTTTAATGTTTCTTACACAGTTTCTCTCATGGAAATGCAAAGAGCAATTCTGAGTTTGTGGGTAGAAATCCAGAGCTAGCAAGTTTGTGCTGTCCCCATGGGTGTCCCTGGTGGCTCAGATGGTAAAAAAAAAAATCTGCTGGCAACGCAGGAGACCCGGGTTCAATCCCTGGGTCAGGAAGATCCCCTGGAGCAGGGAATGAATACCCACTCCAGTATTCTTGCCTGGAGAATCCCATGGACAGAGGAGCCTGGCAGGCTATAGTCCATGGGGTCACAAAAAGTCAGACACAACTGAACAATAACGCAACTTTCACTTTCATGGTTTCTAAACCATGGGCTTGTTGGCCCTCAAATTTCTCTAGTAAGTTTTATTTGAAATTAACCTTGGAGGAGGGGAGCAGACAGGTAGATGAGAGGATCCCCATCATTCCTGATCAGACCATATACATCTCATATATGACTCTTGAAAACACTGGACACAGATACCTACACGTAGAAAGTGCTCTGTAACTATAGGCCCATGAGAATTTTTAACCCCTGACTTCAAGCTACCAATTCTCCCGCAGCTAACGTCCTTAAGTTTTATTTATTTAGTGATATTGTGAAGTAAGTTTGGAAATCGCTGGTGGCTTATATAAAAGCATGGACTGACCTATCTTAGTTATGTCATTAAGCAATACCTGAAGAGAGAGGTCAGTTCCAAGTTGAGGTTCACGCTCAGCTCATGCCGTTGCCTGTTGGTTATTTTTTCCAGATCAGCAAGACTCTTACCTTGAAGAGTCTTGAGCCCTCCACCTGAGCTCTGTTTCCAGAACTTTCCTCAGCTTTGTTAGTCTGTCCCTCGTTGTTGTTCTTCTCTGTGTATGAAAACGGTGACCTTGGTTTTGGAATAATATTACACTGTAAATCAAATTCTGCCTCAAAAGAACTCTTCCACAGTTTTCTGCATTCCTGAACAGGTTACAAAATGTCACAATTCAGTAAGGCCAATTATTAGATTTTCATTTAATGGGCAGTTTTAATGTTCTCAGAGAATCTGAATAGTAATAGCATTTTAAACTACTGCATTCCATTTAAAGACTCACAACGAGTTCTTCTCTCTTTGAGTGTACCTTGTTATATTTTTGGGTATCATTTAAATTCAGGCTCCCAATCTGTAGGAAAAATCAATGAGTTAATGAATAACCTCATTTTTAAAACTTTTCAAATATTTTATCCTAATTATAAGGCATATCTAGTGACATTAATTTGATGAAATCCCAAATCATCAGATTGTGCAGAATAGCCCTTACCAAGGATTAATTTAGAGCATTTTCAGTTTAACAAATGTACTAGTTTTTAGGACCAGATCATGGCTTTGCTTACTGTGAGAAAAACTTCCTACTGTTAAGGTTTGAGGTCCATGTCGGTATAGGTCAAACTTTGTGTTTTTTTTAATCTCATAGTTATGTTTGTTTACCATGTTTTATTTAACCTGTTAAATGAGAAGCTTTCCTGCTATAAATAATAATCACCCCTGATGTATAGAGCAAATTCTTCTTGGTAAATCGCTCCCACGTGCACCGTCCACCAGTTTGGTGAGCTTCAAGGTTATTCTCGGGCCCTACAGTGAGTAAACAGCCAAGCCAAGTCCAAGACCAGTGACCGTCCACACACAACTGGTGTGCTTCATGTAAACCACATCATATCCTGTGGGGAATAAGCCAGCAAATGATGGCTGTTTAAGTCAGTTATTCTCTGCCGTGTTGTTCGCGGCTCATAGGCTGTTCTCTGGGACAGCAACAGAAAATGCATTCTCTGTAGAGATCGAGCCTACAGTTTGTGAGAAACCCACACAGTAGGCGTCATCTCAGTCCTTCCTACTATCCAGATGCCTATGTGGTTCTCTGTTTTAATCCTTGTCCCTCTTTATCCTCATCAATTCTGTGTCCTTTCTCCAGCTGAAGATATTTCTGATATTTACTCTTAAGGAAGTAGAAATCACTTATAAGCCTCAGTTGGTCAATCCTCCCAGCTGCCCGGTAAGATAAGTCTAGAGTAGGTAACACAAGCCCCTCACTACTCCTTCAACATTTGGATGAGTCACCGAGTTACTAACCAAACCTAAATCTCCTAGTTCCCAGGCTGCTTCTCTGTTCTTGACCTACCATCAGCCAGAAAGTTGTGGGTATTATGTTATATTCAGCTGGTCAGTCAGTAACTTAAATGTATTCTTGCATATTTCCTTGGATGGGACCAATACAGAAGCAACATGTATCTTTGGTAAAAGCTCACAGACTGTGGAGTTACAAAAATCAAAGTCTTCCTGGAAATGTTCATCTTCTTAATAATTCATCTGCTAGACCCACAAGAGGACTCAATATCTGTGGACTAAATTATATAAATCCAGCCAAAGGTAATAATCCAAAGGGGAAGAAAGGAAAAAGAATAAATGGGGGGAGAGGAGAAACTAAGTAGAGAGGCACTTCCCCTCCTAAAGAAGCTGTGCTTCGTGCAACACTTGGCCGGTAAAGAAAATCTGGCATCAGGACAGACTTGCCCCACCCCAGGTTTCCACTCATATTTCACTTCCACCCCTCTACTGCCCCAAACGTGAACCAGTTTGCTTCTGCTGCTAACGGAGGCTGGTGTCGGGTCAGGGCATTGTGACTGCATAGCATCTCATTGTGCTGCATACAGATTTAATGGATTCAGACCATCAGGATGTGCTCTCCTGTTGTGGTTTTTAAATTTGGAGTGACAGATGTTGACCACCTGTAAACTTCAGTGGAGCAAAAGGTGCTTCTAAGGTGAAGAGGCCTCTACAACCAGGCCCAGATTGCAAGGTACACCTTCTAGTCAACTCAGGAGTTCCACTGAACGCCTGTCTCCTGTTCCTGATATAGGACCCATGTCCTACCTCCAGGAGCCTCTTTCCATGTTTCCCTGTCTACCTGACTTCACCTGGAATGGCCCCCACTGCCCATCCCATTCTGAACCTCTGGGTTTGGAGGCTGGGCTCCTGGTCCACATGGATGGCCCCTTCCTCTCAAGCCCCTTTCTCTCTCTGACCACTGTGCGGCACTGGCCAGCCCAGTAGAGCATTAGTACTCAGTCACTACTTAAGCCAGAGAAGGCAATGGCACCCCACTCCAGTACTCTTGCCTGGAAAATCCCATGGACGGAGGAGCCTGGTAGGCTGCACTCCATGGGGTCGCTAGGAGTCGGACACGACTGAGCAACTTCACTTTCACTTTTCACCTTCATGCATTGGAGAAGGCAATGGCACCCCACTCCAGTACGCTTGCCTGGAAAATCCCATGGATGGAGGGGCCTGGCGGGCTGCAGTCCATGGGGTCGCTAAGAGTCAGACACGACTGAGCGACTTCACTTTCACTTTTCACCTTCATGCATTGGAGAAGGAAATGGCAACCCACTCCAGTGTTCATGCCTGGAGAATCCCAGGGACAGGGGAGCCTGGTGGGCTCCGTCTCTGGGGTCGCACAGAGTCGGACACGACTGAAGCGACTTAGCAGCAGCAGCAGCAGCACTACTTAAGCCTCTTAGGAATCTAGAAACCAGGACTTTCCTCCTCAGCCTCAGAACTGGAGAACCTTGCGTATGATTTCTTCATCGTTATTGTCATGATTGCTGTTGTCAACTTAATTGCCATTTATTTGAAGAGCACCAAAATGCTAAGTGCTGTATAATCATTATCTCATTTCATTTCACCCTCAGAGCAAACCTGTAAGGGAGGCATTATTATTTTCTTTTACAGATGAGGAAACTGAGGCTTAGCAAAGTTCAGTCACTTGCTCAAAGTCATACAACTATCAAGTCTCAGCCAGGATTGCAGCCAGTCACGTCCATCAGCCTTACGAGCTCAGCTCTCCTTGTCAGAAACCTGATACCAGCTGGGTTCTCATCCTGCAGTCAGCCTCCAAAGAACCCAAGTAACTACATGTGGTCAAAGTGAAACCTCTGTTTACAGATCAGACTATGCTTCTGTTAGTATGTTTCATTTAGAGTATCAGTGATATTTTCAGTGATAAGCTAAGAGTTTTAAGAAAATACCTAAGCCTATTTACCAGCTCCTTTCACCTTAAATGGGGGGCAAATGCTACAGTAGCCGTGAACAACTCATGTTCATATGCCAAAGTTGGCATATGAAGTGATTTCCCAAGAGGTTGCTACCATAAGAGCAGAGGCAAAAATGGCAGAAAAAGTCTTTCGCGCTCTCCACGTCCCTTGGTGCCCAACTCTTTCCCTCCATTCCTCCCACCCCAGCACTTTTGGTCACTTCTGATGGTCTGATTCTCCTGATTGTGACCCCACCTGGTGCAATCTGTCCCATAAATGTAATCCCCAGTGAAAACAGCCCATGAGAGACAGTCTCCTGGAAGAGCACTCTGAGGAAGGGAAGTCACACAAGACTTCATCTTGGGACATGACCAAGTTTTATAGGAGTAGAAATGGAAACTGTTAATACTGTGATTTTTTGTTGTTGTTACACGGGTGGCATGTGGACTCCCAGATCCCCGACCAGGGATCAAACCTCTGCCCCCTGCATTGGGAACATGGAGTTTTAACCACTAGACCACTAGCGACAGTTAATATTCTTACTATTAATAATAATAGTTATTATTACTCTGGACTTCTACCTCTGCTTCGACAGCCCCCTGTTTTTCATGCTCTGTTGGATCTCTGACCAAATTCCTCGTCATTCTGTGTCTTTCCCCTGCTTCACTTGTCTTCATAGAACATAGCACTGCCTGGAATTGCATTATATACTTCTTGGTTTATTAGCATCTCTTTACATCTATAGGAAGTAAGCTCCATGAGAGCAGGAACATTGCTTTGCTTGCTGCTGTAAGCCTAGCATCTGCCAGAGGGTTTGGCACATAGTAGCTGCTGAATAAATATGTATCAAATGAAAGGATCAGCCCCTTTTCATGCGTCTTCTGAGCAGGGCAGCTTTTACTTTTTAGCCCAGTTTTTGTCCAAAAGAACAAATTTAAGTAGCCATGAAACTTGTGATTTTGCTGTAATTATTGCTTGAGAGGAGGTGAATTTTTTTTCTTTAAAAGGCCAATTTCAACTTGACATACAGAAAACAGTTAAGTAAAATACTAGCTTAGGTGGGGCTCAGGTGCAGTAAAGTCAGGAAAATGGTATCTGAGTGTCGGGCAAACACTATGAGATCAGAAAACACTGATCTAACAAAATTCACCATTATATCAGTGGCTATCCTTCACGTGAGTAAAAAATTGTATTGATCCACACAATTCATTCGAGCCAGCTTCTCCAGCCTCACGTCATGTGCACTGTGTACACAGTTCTCTTAGAATTATCTTTGATGTTGGCAATTATAAGTAATGTGCATAAAATTAAATCCAAAACACATCCCCATTTGAGTCTAAATGCTTACTCTTTTAAGATGTGCCCATGACTTTAAAGTTTTAAAGATGTACCTGTGATTTTAAAGGATTAAACCCCAGGCTTTTTTTTTTTTTTAATAATTTTTTTTAACCTTTTGGGTTCCATGATACCTGGTAATTTAGCATGTAATGTTGGGGTAGGATCAAGAATATTCAAGAATAAATTGTACCATATTGTTAGTTCTCCCTAATCTTACAGAAATGAACAACTGCAAATTACTGAATTTTTAATTTCCTTTGAAAGTGAAAAGTGAAAGTCGCCCAGTCCTGTCTGACTCTTTGCAACCCCATGGACTATACAGTTCATGGTATTCTCCAGGCGCCAGAATACTGGAGTGGGTAGCTTTTCCCTTCTCCAGGGGATCTTTCCAACCCAGAGATCAAACCACATTGCATTACCAGCTGAGCCACAATGTCTCTTGAATCTCCCAACAAAAAGAAAGAAGGTATATACTAATGGCTAATTTAAATGCTAAAAGGGCAGGTAGGGCTTGGCAGATACTTCCCAAGTAAACCAAATTAGCCTACCTATCATTATGATTCTTTTTTAAAACACTGCATTTTATGGAAAATGTTTTCCATATGTTTTCATGGTTCCAGGTTTCAGGGAGCTTCTGTGTGAAAATCTTTGCAAATGAAATTATAAAATTAGGACTAATGGATGGGGTAGATGATTGGACAGGGGGACATAAATAGTGGGGCTGAAACTCTCTTGTTAATAAAAAATATTGGTTTCCGTATTTTAAGAAAAAAATCTCATGCTCCCCGTCTAGACCCCTAGACCTATAGTCAGTGAGTCTGTGAACTTCTGTTTCCCTGCCAGATACTTGTTCCTGGCTGGAAGACACTTTGTGATATTTGTTTGATGACACACACCTGCTGGGTAGATGAAAAGCTCCTGCTCCTGAGGATGACCTACTTCAAGGGCACAGTAAGCTTCTGAGAACTTTGGCAGGTTGTCCTTAAATCATTTGAGCGCATCTTGATATCACCTGTGGAACATATCTAAGTGCGTTTGCAGGCTTGTTGGAGGCAGAGTCGCTAACCCCAGGGAAGAGATTTCAGAGTCAATAATGGCTTTGTGAGTGTCCTGAGACAGGGAAGACACACTGCTTGACCCAACCCGCCTCTGGCATGTGAAGTGTGGTTCTCGGCAGTCAGGATGGGATTGGCCCAGGCACCTGGCTCCATGGAGTGGACCATCCGGAAGGGGGGATCTTAGAGGAATCCATGTGAGTGTGGTCCAAGGTACAGAGATGGGCCAGATGGGAGAAGGAGGGAGAATGAGGGTCCTAGGTGAGCAAAAGGACCGTGAGAGAAATTCGAATGAAGTGTTTCCCTGGGAGTTCACGGCACAGAGAGATACGGCACAGAGAGATACCCGGTTGAGAATAGGGAAGAGTATAGGATGTTTCAAAACCATGGTGACATTGTCACCAAATACATTCTTTGAAGCCAACTTGTCTTTACACATTCATCTCTGCAAACATTTATTGAGCACCAGCTACTGTGACAAGGCAGGCCTTAGGCAGTACAAGATACACATCTAAGTTATTAATATCTATCTCTTAGCGTCGTGAAAAAACATACCTACACAGGAGTATAATTGTAAGTTTAAATAGGACAGTAGAGGTACACGAGGAGTTCTTTGCTCTGTCAGGCTTCCTGGAGTTGGCGATGCCTGGCCTGAATTCTACAGAGTGCGAGTTAACCAAAGAAGAGAAAAGAGACTTGGAGGAATTAAAACGATATGTTGTGCTCAGAAACAACAAGCTTTCTCGTTTTACTGAATACTGAAAAAGGCGAAGCAGGATCAGTGGGTACCTTGAAGGGCCTAGAACTTCCTTCCCATCTCACCAGCCCCTTGCCACCACTGCCTGAGTAAGTGGACAGCCCTTGCCACACAAATGCAGCTTCAAAGCAAGTTCCCTCCTGCCCCTTGCTGCCCTAAGCGCCTCTGTATGGAAAATCCAGAGATTCCATGAAAGGGGGTCATGGACCTACTTCTGAGAAGCTTAAGCTCCGAATCATGAGTGAGTTGGGATATTACTTGATTTAGAGTTAGAAGGAATCTTTGTCCATTACTTTTATCTGCGTTGTCAAGAGGTAATGATTTGAAATCCTTGGCTCCAAATGCCCTATGCCCTCGGTATTATTTGTGATACGAGTCTCCTTTCAGGTCTCTTTCCCTACTCTTCTGGTTGTATTGCTGTGTAATGAACCAAAATGTAATGGCTTAGAATAACAATCATCATCTCTCAAGATTTCTGTGGGTCAGGATTTGAGGAGCAGCCTGGCTGGTTGTTCTGGCTCAGCATCTCCCATGAGGTTGTCTTCAGATGGAGCCTGTAGCTGAAATAGTTGGAAAGAGAGGATGGAGGAGTAGCTAGAGACTGGCTAGGACTTCCTCCTGTTACCTCTTTATCAATCTGGAGGTTTTTCCACGTAGACTGTCTACATGAGCTAGTCTGGGCTTCTTTACAGCATGGCAGCCTCAGGCTTGCCACCTCAGACCCCCAAAAATGAGTTTAAGAGCAAGGCTGCATGACTTTTATTACCCTGGTCTAGGAAGGTGGCTCAATGGTAAGGAATCTCCCTGCCAGTTCAGGAGACACAAGAGACATGGATTTGATCCCTGGTTTGGGAAATCCCCTGGAGGAAGATATGGCAACCCACTCCAGTATTTTTGCCTGGAAAATTCCATGGACAAAGGAGCCTGGCAGGCTACAGTCCATGGGGTCTCAAAGAGTTGGACATGACTGAATGATTGAGCACTCACTCACTCAGGAAGTCACACAGTGTCACCCGTGCTGCATTTTATTCCTCCAGACAGTCACAAGGGCCCACCACGTTTCCATGGGAAGGGACGTAGACCTCCACCTCTTGATGCAGGAGCGGCGTGGTTGGGGAAAATCAGTGAGATGGAAATATTTTGTAGCCAATGTTAGAAAATATAATGTGCCACACACCCTTCAAAACATTTCCTTCTGCTCATGCAATCCTTTAAATTACTTAAATATTATCAATAATTTACTTGTCATGATGTTACCCAAAAGCTTTCTTGTTCCCTTTCCACACCAAGATCGAAGGCTTCAGTGCACACACACAAACCAAAATACTTCCATTGTCTACATGAGAGTCAGTCACTCTAGTGTATGGCATTCCTTTCAAAATGATAACACTTTATAAGCATATATCCTATTGCCCCATCTTCAAAGACGCTATACTTCAATTGGACACTGGTTTTTTTTTTTTAATTGAAATATAGTTTATTTACAATGTTGTGTTGGTTTCTTGGGTGCAGTGAAGCAATTCATCTTTTATATTCTTTTCATTATGGTTTATTATATGATATTCAATATAGTTCCTTGTGCTATATAGTAGGACCTTGTTGTTTATCCACTGTATATATAATAGTTTGCATCTGCTAATCCCAAACTCCCAATCCATCCCTCGCCACCTCCCCACCCACCTCGGCACCCACAAGTTTGTTCTCTATATCTGCATGTCTGTTTAATAAATAGTTCATTTGTGTCATGTTCTAGATTCCACATATAAGTGATATCAAATGGCATTTGTCTTCTCTTTCTGACTTAACTTCACTTAGTATGATCATCTCTAGGACCATCCACGTTGCTGCAAATGACATCATTTCATTCTTTCTAATCAGAGACAGTTAAATCCAAATATTGTTTGTATCTTTCTCTGAGAGGCTCTTTTTTATGTTACTACAGCAAACCAGAGCCTCAGGAGTAAATGACTTCCAGTCTCTCCTTATTTGCCATTCCCTGGGTGCGCTAATGCCGCTCGTGACAGGGTTGGTCAGTAGCATTTTGTGAAGTAACGTTAGCCTGTTCTTGGTAGGAAATCTTCTGATGTAAAGTTAAACTATTGATGTAAATTTTACATTTTTATATAAGTACTATTGCCAGTATGCTATTTTAATAAGGACTTTTAGTTTTCACACATACATAGTGAACAGAAGTTGAGTTCTTCAAATGTTTTCTGTTAAAACTGGGTTAGAGGGGATTTTTCACCCTTGGATAACCTAGAAAAGAATTATAGCTCTATTTTAAAATCCCTTCTAGTTCAAGAGTTATCCAAGCAAATGGTGTTGACCAAGGTGTTTGAATACACCCGTAATAATAATGCCAGCCTTTCATAAAGCTAAGTAATCAGGAATAATGCTAAAAATAAGAAGACAGTCATTTATTTACTTTGTTTGGCATTGTTAGTACTAATAATGCATTTCAACACAGTGGAATTGCTAGATAATGCTTTTGTGACTTTTATGCAGGTTATTGTTATTTAAATGAACAGTCGACTGCACTGTAATGAAGAAATGCAAGCTTTCCCAACTCAGTTATCAACCAGGATTCTAGGAAAATGAGAATTTGTGTCTGCCTTCATTCACAGAGCAAACTGGAGGTCACTGTTTTCAATATGAACCTTTTTTTAGCGTTTCAACAGTGAATAATTAGGAGCTGCTGCTTCTGAAATTACCTGTATTCACTGTAGAGAAGGGAAGACTTTTATCTTCCACGATGAAATACATTTTCTCATTCAAATTTCATCATTCTTTTTTTAAATGGCATTTCACACCGCTGAGTCAATCCTGGGTAGCATAAAATAAAAGAAATACATTTCGTGTGCTGCTATAGCCTTGTTTATTCAATTTACTTCCTTAAATTTCAGCTCTGCCTTGAAAAATGATCCAAATGCAAAAATGGGCTTAAAGCAGTTGAACATATAAAGCAATTATCCACGTGGAATACTATTATACAAACACATGTGTTCTTTGCACTTTAATTTAAATTGAATTGATCTTTGATCCTTATAATTTAAAGATCATGGGCTTCTATTGAGTTTTTAACAGCTTTAAGATACGGTTTACATAGTCTACAATTCACCCATTTAAAGTGTACGACTGAATGGTTTTTAGTATATTCACCAAGTTGTGCAGGCATCACTGCAGTCAATTGTAGAACATTTTCATCACCCCAAAACGAAATCTGGTACCCATTAGCAGTCACTCCCCAATTCCCACTAGCCCCTTACAACCACTAATCAACTTTCTGTCTCTATGAATTTGCCTATTCTGGACATTTCATATAAATGAAATCATGTAGTATGTGATCTTTTGCTCCTGGCTTCTTTCACTTAGCATAAGCTTTTCAAGTTTCATCTGTTGTAGCCTGTATTAGTCCTTCATATCTTTTTGTTGCCTACTAATATTACAGATTTTATTTATCCATTTATTAATTGGTGAACATCTAGGTCGTTTCTACCTTTTTGGGTGTTACAACTAACACTGCTGTAAACAGTCACATCAGGTTTTTGTTTGGACATATGTTTTCATTTCTGCTGGCTGCATACTTAGGAGTAGAACTGCTGAGTCGTATGGTAACTCTATGTTTAACTTTTTGAAAAAGTGCTGAACTGTTTTCTAAAGTAACTGGACTGTTTTACATTTCCACCAGCAATGTATCGGGGTTCCAATTTCTTCACATCCTCGCCAACACTTGTTATTGTCTGTCTTTTTGATTATAATTATCCCAGTGGATGTGAGGTACTGTCTCTCTGTGGTTTTGATTGGCATTTCCCGGTGTGGCTAAGATGTTGAGCGTTTTTTTTAATGTGTTTATTGGCCATTTGTATTTCTTCTTTGGAGAAATACCTGTTTCAATTGAGTATTTTAAAATTCTGTTACCTCACCTTAGGAATGTGGCTAGGAGAACTAAGTTGGAAACAAATATATCTTTCTAAAAGGAGTAATTTTCAAAACAGATTTAAAATTGAAGACATTGTTTTTACAATTGTAGTATCTTTGGATTATACAAGAATTGAACTGCTTTCAGGAATCAGTTTACTTCTGAAACTATTTTCAATTTGATTAGCAATATGTCAGATCTTCATGGTCCCAGAGTCATACCTAGAAAATAGCTTAAAGATCTGTTTGTCCAATTAACTCATTTTACAAATTAGGTAACTGAGAGCCTAAAAAATTAAATATGTGGGTTATACAGAATTAAAGATAGACTTAGAGCTCTATTCAGGTGGAATCCAGAGAACTGAATGTCTCTACTTAATGTAGAGAAAATAATGCATTTTTCAAATGGGTTCTCAGTGATTAATAAAAAAAAATAATGATGAAGTGCTCTGCAGTTAGAATCCACAGTATTTATTGTTGGGTACTTAACACATACTATTTTATTTTAACCTCATAGTAGCACATGTAAGATTGATATTATTTTTCTGTCCCATTGTGTATAAGGGAGCAGGTTAGCTAACTTGTTGAATGGTGCCTACATAGTAAGTGGCAAACTCTAACCCAGACCTTCTGATTCCAAGTCCATAGTTTTGTTTCCTCCAGTCTTCACAAAAAGACAGCATTGACACATTGTTACCCATGCCATCTTGCAAGCCTTTTGCTGACAAAAGTAATTTTGAATCACTGACACAAGTAACCCATAGGTGGCATCATGGAGCATAATTTACCATCATTGATGTAGTTATTTAGCAGCACTAATATACCTAACTTTGGAAATAAAATCTAAGTTTCAGGTCACAGAAGAATTATTTGAATATAAAAATATTATGTATATATAATATATATAGTACATTAAAATATCTACTAATATAATAACATGTTTTAGAGTTCTTTTCAATTTCAAAGAGCTCCCAGGTGGTAAAGAATCCACCTGCCAATGCAGGAGATACAGGTTCAGTCTCTGGGTTGGGAAGATCCCCTGAAGAAGGAAATGGTAACCCACTCCATCATTCTTGCCTGGGAAATCCCATGGACAGAGGAACCTGGCAGGCTACAGTCCATGGGGTCGCAAAGAGTCAGACATAACTGAGCAACTGAGCACACACACAGAATTCAATTACAAAGCATCTGACTTACACTTTTGATTTGATGTTTACAACTATGCGGTTAAGTTTCTCATTGTCCTTGTTTTTATGGATTTGTCATGTTTATGACGACACTAAGGCCTGAAGGACTTGCATCAGTTGCTGTAGCCATAATGTCTCCGTCAGAGCTACATATCAGATGCAAGTCTCTTGGCTCCTGTGTAGGCCTGTGTTCGCTCCAGTGTACCATGCTGCGCCTTAATGATGTGCTGAAGGACACTCATTTGAAAGAAGAGGAGACTTGATGCCATTATTCCAGACAACAACAGAGCTCTGAACAAGTAGAAGTTATAGGGAGGCAATTTTGAGGCCATATAAAGAAGACTTGATCTGCCCAACAATGAAATGTGTTGTCTTGTGAAGGAGTGAGGTCTCTTGTCATTGAACTGTTCAAGCTAGAGCTGGATGACCATCTGGGAGGATGCTCTAAGAGGGATTTCTGCAGTGTGTGTGTGCGTGTGTGTGTGTGTGTGTGTGTGGTATTGTTGTCAAGAGAAATGAGGAGGCACTCACAGTCCCTTCCAACTATGAGATTGTGGATCTTTGTTGTTACTTAAGAGAATAAGCTGGTTTAAGGAGTCCTTTGTATCCTTACTGAAGAAAGAGACTGATTGAAAAACTCCTGTCTGTACAGTTTTCTGTTTAACAGAGAGTAACCAAATTTATCAGCTTGAATTACTAGTTTCCAAACAGAACAGCACTTCCCATCTGTTTATAGACACTCTGCACAACAAAGGTCCCATATTCAAAGAAGTTTAAATATGAGCCTTTAGTATGATATTGTCCTTTGTGACTATCGAAGAGGAAGAAAATGTGTGGCAGTGTCGACTGCATCTTTTATTTTGGCAAAGCTGTTCAGAAGCGCATCTGTCAGTTTCACCCAGGGATTCCTAGCCCTGGTTGCACATGAGAATCACCTGGGGAGCTTTTTAAACACACCGATGACCAGGCTCCACCCCAGACCACATGAATCTAAATCTCTAAGGACGGGTTCCCAGCGTCAGTGTTTTTTAACAGCTGTCCAGATGATTCTTCTGTGAAACCAGGGTTAAGATGAACTAAAGCATAAACTCAGCAAACTCTGGACATTTGCTTTGTCATTTTGGCCACTCTTTGGAACTCAGATTATCCATTCAGAACCAAAGCTCGTAAGTTTTAGCTAATGTGGCTAAATTAGTCAAAACTAACGTGGCTAATGTGGCTAGAGGCAGCATCTCACAGTAGTTCGCACCACTGCTCTAGAGCCAGAAAGCCTGACTTTTTCCACTTACTAGTTCTTGATTTGGGGCAGGTTATTTTCATGTCTCTGTACCTCTGTTTCTTCATTTGTACATGGAGATTACAATGCTACTCATATGATAAAAACTAAGATAAAGACCTGAAAGAAAATACCAGCCTGGCATACCACGACATTACAGTCGCCATCATCACCGTTGCTTTGCTGCTCTTACTAGCAGTAGCTGTAGCAGTAATGCTCCTGGCGTAGGAGCTAAGCTCCTACTGAGAAAACAGGCTGTTCCGTACAAGGCTGCAAACAGGACTGACCTTACTTGAAAACTAAAGACTCTTTTCAGCTACTCTAGCAAGAGTGTACTCCCTCAGATTCAGAACTTTCCAATGAAGTGGAATGTTTTGCATCAAGTTTTTTGCAAGAAGCCGAAGCTTGAGCCAGGCAACCTCCCACAGCTCTCTCCAGCTTTTTATTCTGCATGAAGAATAGGCCAGAGCTCTGCCAGCCAGGAGCCTGGGCTGAAGGGTGATATTGGGTCCCCGCTGGATAACTGGGAGGGCCACGAAGCACTGTGTATGGCAGGATGACCTCCCGAATTCTATGGGTAATCTCCAGTTTCCAACCGCCACCCTGCTGAACCGTGGGACCTACGGTCCAGAAAGCATGGTTGCTATTCAATAGGAAGCAGCGGCTCCAAACTCCAGCATCCGTGGCTAATCGTGCAAAAAAGTAAATACAATTAGGGTGTGTGGGACAGCCTCAGAGAAAAATTAAAGTGCACAATTAGGCCTAGTTTCTGTTTAATTTTCAGTTGAAGAAATAACTGAGGCGGCTGTAGTCATTGAGGGTACAGTAGCAAGAGTCCCTGACTCTCTCGCTTGAGGACAAGTGTAGACATTTCATGGATATTACAGGTTCTCTAGCACACACTTTCCATGAGACAGCCTCCAAGTGCAATTGTGGAGATTGTGGAATATTCCTAGGAGGAGCTCAAAGGATTGTAAAGCTGAATAACATCTTTGTCTTGAGAACTTATGTGAGAAACTGTTTTTTTTTTTTTTCCTCCCTTTTCTCCTATAAGCATTTTGTGGCTCACCATTGCAGACACTGCATATCTTTGTAGCCCACAAAGTCCCTATGTTAATAGTTGTTTGGTAGTTGTGGTCACTTAATTGAAAAAAGCTGGCTTGGAGATATTACAGGTCCCAATAGGTCATTTTTGTATCAAGTATGGTGTTATTACCTTTAACTAAACCCCCTCCAAATCCAAATTTATTACAGTTCTTTAAATGCATTAATAACATACAAGAGGATAGAGAGCTGGAGAAAAGATGTGTGTGGCCTCAAATATGCCAGTCATCTACAGTTCTGAGGGTTGCTTGCCATGGCATATTGCCAGCGATGCATTATGGAATCCCAGATGGCATGGTTCCGTGGGTACTCATTTTGGATTTGCTCTGGGAATGAGGTTAAAGAGGATGCTAGGCAATGGCTGGAGTTCTCTTCCTTGCCTCTCCCAGAGTAGATCCTGAAAGCCTCCATCCCCTCCCACCAATCAGACAGCTGCCCCAACCTCTCTTGGGGACTGTGGACTCAGCATAATTGCTGCCGCCCCATGAGTTCCCAGGCATCTAGTTACCCAGTTCTGCAGAGGCCAGGAAGAGTGAACTCCCTGGTGTGACCTGTGCTTGGCCTCCTCAGACCCTAGGGCTCAGGCAAGTGTGGTGGGCATGAATTCAAAGACTCGATAGATAAGGGTTGTGTTTTTCATCAGCTTGCCTGTCATAACTTGCTTTATTTTCTGGGAGAGTCTCTCGCTTAAAAAAAAAAAAAAAAAGAAAACACCTTTTCTCACAGAAATTTATATAACACATACAGAAAAAAAAAATACTGTAGTGGACCCTCATCTCCCAACACCCATCTTTCACAATTACCAACATTTAGCCATTCTTGTTTTCTTGTTCTTCTCTTTTTCTTTTGTTTTCCCAGAGTATTTTAAAGCAAATTCGAGATAATCTGATTTTAACTATACATATTTTATTAATAGTATGTAGCTCTAGTACACACAGAACAACTTTTCAAAAACTACCCTTATCACAGCTGACAACTTTAATGATTGCATGCCCTGGCCAGGTTAAGTTTTCCCTAATTATTTTACAAACATCCACACATAACTGGGCAGTTTGAATCAGGATCCAAACAAGATGCACCTGTTGCATTTGACCAGCCTAGCCTTAAACCTCTTTCAACCTATTACAGATATTGCTCCTGTTTTTATAGTATTTATTTGTTGAAGAAACCAGATCATTGTCCTGTAAAAATGTCCACATTATGTATTTGACTTATTGCATCCTCATTGTACTGTTTTATGTGTTCCTCTCTCCTCTGTACTTCCTGTAAATTAGTGCTGAGCTCTGAAGACTTGATGAAATTCAGGTTCAATTGTATCACATCAGGAGGCATAACAACTTTTATTGATGTCAAAATTGATAGTGAGTTCAGATATGGCCAGCCTGATTTATCCATTGTGAAGTTGTCTATCTACCTGTTAACAGTTACAGTTACTTAATAATCACTACCTACATCCATTAGAGGTTACAAATGGAGATTCTCAATTCTGCCATTCTTTCTGCACATATTAGCTATTATTCTGTATATTAATAGAACTTATCATTATCAACTATTGGCTCACTCTGAAATACAGTTCATACAAGAGAAGCAGGCATAAAAGCCTCTTTCCATTGGTTTATCAGTTTTCAGAATATTGAATAGCTCCAGCAACCTCCAAAAGTGGCTTTTGGAGTTTGTTTGTTGAATACTATTTAAAAACTTAAGGTTTTGTCTGTTTCATATGCATCAGTCCACTGTAGTCATACTCTTTGATATTCAGAGAGCCCATCTTTCATCAATGGGAGTCCCTTCTAGATGCCTCCGGTCACCTTTGAATGTAATTCCTCTAGTATTTTCTGGCAGGATAAGGTACCCCAGGCTCCTGGCCTGAATCTGGAATCAGCCGTTTCTACAAGGAATCCTGCTGCCTTTCTATGCGTGTAAAGGCCACAGTCCGGGCACTAGGGGTAGATTCATTCTTCAGATGGTTATATTTGTGTTGGAATGGCAACCCCCATCTTCCTGGATATCTCATTATTCCAGCACCTTGTGGTCATCTGGTTCCACCTAGGTACTCCCTGCCTCCCACACGCCTACAGCAGCCAGTGTTCACCTCTCCTCCTCTCAGACCCGACCTTCTCTCTCAGTCCGTCTGTCCTTCCCTTCTAAGTCAGATGCTTCACTCATCTTTGAGCTTCTAAGATGCCAGCGTGAAGAACACCTTTCTACTGCTGAAGAATACTTGTATCCTTTTCATGGACTAATTTTTATTTAATTTGTGAAGAAAGTTAACCTCCTGTTGCTATCCAAGACTTTGGTAGACGAATTTAGTCTCTTTCTTAACCCAGAAGAGCAGTGCTTTGAAACACCTTGGAAATGGTCAGCCCAGTCATCAGGTCAGGGGAGGTTTCATGAAAACAAACACCCCTCAGGTGTGTGTGTTTCCCTGGGAATCACAGGTGGGTGCATGTTGAAATTTTTAACTCGAGTTGCTGGGTAATGAAAAAGTGTTGAGAAGTTAGTTTATCAGAAGCATTTTTCCACATACCACCGTGTATGTCCACATACCCATTCGAACATAAGATGAAAACTAGGGTCCTTCTCGCTAGAAAAATGCACATACACATAAAATTTTATAGACAATGGTCTTCAAGGACTTCAGACTATTTTGGGGTTGAATTTATTTTCACAGACTAGGTCCTGCTTTGACTGGCTTGTTGGAGGCTGCAGGATATGGAGGTGGGGCATGAGTCTGGACAGAAAAGCACAAAACAGGAATCAGGGTGCAGGCTTTCAGTTGCTTCACTGAACATTTTTCATTCTTTGGTCTAGAGCTACTCCTGGTGCCAGTCCATGAACTGTATGCTGTTATCCTGTGATGTTGTAAGTGTAAAAATCGAGAGTAAGCATTTAAAAATATAGTGGTTTCCCCTTGCCACAACATCCAAACACACGGTCGGTGGACTGGTCTCATTGAACAGGGCGTAAACCATTTTGGGTGCTGTTGAGTACACTTTAGATAAGTTGCATGCGGCTTGTCGTGTTAATAGGACTCCGTAAGGAAACGGCAACCCACTCCAGTGTTCTTGCCTGGAGAACTCCCACAGGCAGAGGAGCCTGGTGGGCTGTATAGTCCATGGGGGTCACAAAGAGTTGGACACAACTTAATGACTACGTACCTATTAGTCCTCAAAAGTTTGGAAATGAAACATCCAAGCAAAAATTGTCCTTCATCTAAGATAGTGAGAAGCATCAGCAGTAAAACCCAAAATGGCTTTGCTCAGCCTGCTCTTGTGTGGTTTGAACCTGTCTTCCTCCAGCGTCTGCCTCCATCAAGCTTACCTAGAACAAGGCACACAGTAGGCCCTCATTAAATGTTGCTGAAAGAAGACAGAGCAGAGCCAAACTGCTCTTCCAAGAGAGAAGCTTCATTCTTTCCTGCATAAAAGATACCCTGCATAAAAGAATTCTCATGATCCCCAAGGAGTCAAAGTTGTATACATGAAGAAAACATATAGGAAATAAATTATAAGCAGCCATTCTTCATGAATACCTCCTAGAACATGGGCTGAGGAGAGGAGCTTTACGTAGCTGATCCTCGCAGCGGAAGTCCTGAGCTTTTGGGTGGCTTGTATTTCAGTGTATAGACTGCGTGGATCAACAAGTCAGAGCAGCCGGCATTGTCCATTCTCAAGGCTGAAAAACCAGTATGCAGCAGAGTGGGCTCAAGCTTAATAATACCAACAGCAGAAGGAAAATGAATCTTCATAAGATTTTATACATGAAAGGAAAAATGATGCAGTAGTATCTTTTTTTACCCTCCTGTCATATCTTTCTACCTTCCCTGAGGATCCAGGGTTATTAAAAGTCCACTTTCTGAAGGAATCCTAAATCTTGGTTTTAAAAAGTAGGCTTCTGAAAGCTCACCTTTAGCTCTCAAGACTCCTGGAAGCCCGAGGACCAACCAACCTCAACAGGACCCTGCCTCCCCTACTTCCACCTTACCCCCCATCCTCTGGCCCCAGTAAAGCCCACCCCACACTCCCAGGATGCCTTGCAGCTGCCCTGACGCTGTGCAGTGCATCTGTGACACGAACGGGCTGCTGAGGGGACAGTGTGGCTCCAGCTCACCAGTTGTCTCACTTACCAGAGAGAGGGATTTAACTCAGGACCACTTCTCAGATTCTTGGAGCCAGTCCCTGCTTAAGCCTTTCTTCCTCCCTCTCCTCCTCCCTCCCTCCCTTCATTCCTTCTTTGTTTCTTTCTCCCTCTCTCTATTTTAAATTGAGTGGAATCAGAAATATTATCTACCAATAGCTAAAGAATAAATATTGAGAATGCCTCACACAGCTGATGAAATCAGCAGTAGATGGCGTAGGGCGGGTCCGTGTGGCAGAATGACACCTGGTTTGTGTTTATCCACAACTGTTAAGTAAACTAGAAATTTCTGGGAATAATTTTGCTTTTTAACATCCTTTCAGAATAACACAGGCTGTTTGCTCCATCTCATGAAAAGAAAGACTGAAATAAAATAAATTGCTTTCTTTACCATGCACGGGGCACTAAGGGGATAAAGGAGCCTTCCATAGTATGTGGGCCCAGAAAATACACAATTGCTAAAGTCTGATGTGACCTTTGTCTCCACAAATAAAAAGACTGATAACCCCAGGTGTCACCACCACATTTTTTAAACACATATTTCACAAAGGGCTCAGCTTAGTGACTATTTTCAAGTACAAATTAATTTCCTGAATTGGAAAAAAATAAATAGAATCACGCCATGTACGTGCAAAGAGAGGGAGAGTTGGGGGTGAGTGGGGCCTTGGTTACCCCTAGTGTTCTCCATCAATATCGATCAATAACCATTCCCTGCACCAATGCCCTGACTCTTCTCTGGGAGTTTTATGGTTACTGATAGTAGCGTGATTATGGTAACCAGTTGTAGAGCACTTCTATGTACCAGGCATGGGCTAAGCCCTTTATATTAGTGGATTTTTAAAAACCTTCCACAAAAAAACCTAAGAGATAAGTGTTTTTATTATTCTACCATATGAGTAAGGAAACAACTTACTCAGATCATGTCTCTCCTAAGTGGCCAAGCTAGTCTGGGAACTGGCTCTAACCTATCAGCTTTACTGGCCTTTAAAGGTTTGTTTGTTTGTTTGTTTGTTTTGCTTTTGTCTTGAAAGTTTAAACGGAGAGGCTCTTTGGCTCCTTGGCTAGAAGGGTTCGAAACCACTTTTTATCCTCAAACTCACATAAGCCATCAGAGAGAAAAGAAACTGGCCCCAGTACTATCACTGAAAGGTAATAATTAATGAAAAAGGTGTCATTTAAAGAGGTCAGTGACTTAAAGCATATGTTTCTCTTGGATTAACTTTTCTAACAGTCTTTAAATAATGTGTTGATATCAGCACAGACCAAAAAGAATGCAAACAGACCTGAACAGTTTAAATCTCTGGGAAGAAAAATATGAAAATAAAGCTGTTCTCGTAGCCTTAAACAACTGCTTACTCTTCTTTTTCTGCGATAATAATTGTGATAATTACCACTTATTGTGGGCCTTTTTTTTTTTTTATGCCAAGCAATGTGCTTATCTTTAATCCTCAAAGACTGGGATTGTCTTAGTTTTACAATTGAAGAGGTTCTATCGCTATATAGAATCTTAGGAAGACTTGCCCTGCATGAAATTGAACATATTCAAAATACACAACAGGGAAATTCCCTGTCAGTCCAGTGGTTAGGACTCCAGGCTTCCACCGCTGGGAGTCCACTGCTTGGAGTCCAGGGTTCGATCCCTGGTTGGGGAACTAAGATCCAGCAAGCTACGGGGTACAGGCCAAAATGAAACAAACAAAACACAAAATACGCAACAGGCATTTCAGGAAAAACAGCACAAATTGGTGCACACTTCCAAGGGATCTATACAAAAATACCTCCTAACAAGGCACATACAACGGAGGAACAGCACCCCTATGGTATGATAGGTTGTCATTGATGGGGATGCCATCAATTAAGCAGTTGAGACAGTCAGTTCACACCCCATTTGAAAATTGGCTAATCGTGGGCTGGACACCCTTGGTGTAACCTGTAAAATATTCTGTCAAACACTTGGAGAGGGGACTTATAGATTCTCAGTGCTGTGAAGGTACTGCCAAGGGTCATTCCTGGCTATGATTCTGGAGAGTTCTTCCAACCCTCTTTGTGGGTAGCAAACCTGATATTCCCCAGAAACTTCAAGGGCCAAAGGTTGGGCACACTAGCCTCTAACCCAGGAACCCCACCATCTGGACGGCTCTCCCCAGCAGCGTTGCCTGGGATGAATTATGTAACTTCTCTGGACCTGGGTCTCATCACCATAATTCTCAGCAGCAGGGCATGAAAATAACGCTAGCCATTTGTATAAATGGCACTGAGCTCCTTAGAAGTAAAGTGTTAGCACTCAGTCATGTCCAACTCTTTGTGATCCCATGAATTGTAGCCCAGCCAGGGTCCTCTGTCCATAGAATTCTCCAGGCAAGAACGCTGGAGTGGGTTATCATTTCCTTTTCTAAAGAAGATCCCATGAGCTAGCTCAGTTATTTTGAAGGTGGAAATGGACTTGGTACAGGAGAGAGAGTACAGCTGCAGGTAAACCATAGGGGTTTTTTTTCCGTTCTGTGACCCTCGTTTCCCTGCAAAGACTTTACTAGAACTTAAGTTTTTTATTTCTACTTCTGAGAAGGCTTTTCTTGGAGTTTATTGATAATTCCTCCCTCACACCTTTGTAAAACAGAGATTGGGCCCTGCAAATTGATAGCCACCTTGCGGCTTGAACCATCTATCCAAAGAGAAACTCTAAGAGGTACCTTTAGATTCATTTAGAGTCAGGGCCGGCGCAGAGCCGGCATGCCTGGGTGTCACTTCCTGCCAGTCCACCAACACGGTGGAGCCCCTGTGACAGGTGACCTGTTGACACTGGCAGTTCACCTCTTATCAGTCTCTCAGGCTAAGCATTTCTCCTTCCCATTAATCACACCCGGTACCTTTAGGACTTTCTTAAACATCTCCCTCTCTTCCCTCCATATTCTGTCTTCCCTCTTTTTCCTGCTTTCTTTTTCTCTCCTCTTTTCTCTCTCTTTCCCTTCCCACTTTTCACCTCAGCATTTTCTCAACCACTATGTCAATAAATCCAGCAAGTGACCATGAAAAGACCAGTTCCAGCTGCAAAATGGCAGCTCCACCTCAGCTTGGAAAACACCAGGGAAAACGAACTTAAGTCATCAAAAACTTCAGAATAGATACTAGGAAGATGGGATTTCACATGAGATGTATTTTACCATGAAAAATAAAAAAGAATTGTGTTTTCTTTCTGCTATAAAAATTTCTGCTATAAAAAAGAATCTTTTTTTAATTTTTTTCCCTGATATAGTCTGAATAATGTATACCAAATGCCAAGAAATTATATGTAATTAGTCTGGGTAATGTATAATTTCCATTTGATTACATATATTAAAGTGATTAAGCAACTTCAGTTTTTCACTAGTAAATATCTGCCTTCTTTGTTCCACTCTGGGTCTGTAATGACTGTTTGCATCAAGTGTAGGACTTGTTCAGAACCCATGGGAGCAAACATTTGAATGTTAACCCAACTTGGTTGACTGATATCTATGAATCTGGGAGACAACATGAAGTTAGCTCTGTAGGAGGAAAAACTGAAGAGAGATTTACATCCCATCTAAAACCATTATGTAATTTTTGTATGGCTTCCAGTAAGAAAATTGAGTAAAACAGCATGGATGGAAAACTATATTTAAGAGAAGTTATTCAACAAAGTATGTGACATCATCAGTACTTTTAATTTTGCTTAGAATAAAATAAAAATTTTAACATTTCAGTTTTTAATTAATGACTGCTATTTACTTCTTGTACAGCCCTTCTATATGTTTATTACCACATATTTATAGCAGTTTTTCTTTTTCCAATTAGAGGATAGATTTCATCCTTTATCTTTGCAGGTAGCTGATCCAAGACATTTTTATGTAAATGGATTAATTAATTGGTAGCCTTCATTTGAAACTTAAAAAGAATGTAATCCTTTTTGAGAGGCATTAACTGTTTTTTTCATAAACAATTCTTAAGCACCTTGTCACACAATTATAAATTGGTTGACAGTGGTAATCATAATATAATGCATTACCCCTTTCCACATCACCTTTTTTTCAAGGTGATTAAAAGAACCCATTCATTAAAAGGCTGTGTAGCAACTTTGCTTATAAAAATCATGTTTGGGGAAAACTTAAGGGAATGTATTGACGAAACTTTTGAACAAATGACATCACAAGTGAAATTTCCTATACAGCCTTTGTGAGCAGGAATCTAGCTACAAAAATGTACTGAATTTCGGGGGAGGCAGCTACACCTGGCTTTCTTTGAGAGCCCTTAAGCCCCGCTGCCTTCCAGCCCTATGATTTATGCAAATCAGAAAGCTCTGGCGGTCTCCACTTCCTGGCGGGGCAGCATAATCCACTTCCTTTGGGTTCATGTGACCATGCAAATTTGAGCCCTCCTGAATAGTCCCAGAGGGGCTGTGCCTCTCATTATTCCTGCCCCATTCTCCGAGCAGTGCAAGCATTCAGACGATGAATGGACAAGGGTTTAATTACTCACCACATCTGTCAGATCAGATTCAACTTGAGAATGAAGAGAATCCCAGACAAGCCCGGTCATTTCTTTGCAGTGTTCTTCATGGCCGAGGTCATCCAGCTTGTCTTCTAGGGAATATTTTCCACTCCTGGTTTCATGACCCTTCTGGAAAACAAGGACTGCAGCTTTTGGAGATCCATTACTGGGCCTTTCACATTGTGTGTGGCCTTTACAAATGTTAATTAATCTTCCTGGTGATGCACTGAGCCCCAGGGAGCCCTTTATTCCCCCGGGGCTACTGATGACCAATATGAATGCCAGAAAGTTTTCCTTACTGTTTCCTGACCTACATGCTCCTCTCTCTGTGTGCTCTGCTTCCTCCCCCTCCCCCCAAATATGTCTCCCACATGACAGATTGACTCCTCATATTACCAGGTCAGCCAGAGTTTGACATAGTAAAGGCAGATGGTCCGAGTAGAGGATATACCTAAGGAATAAGGTTCTTGCAAATTAAACACCCTCAGAGTCAGCAGCCCAGGCCTTCCAAGGAAAATGTGCATGATCACAGGTGGGAAGGAGGGTGTCCACTGGGAACCAAAGCAACGATTGCCCTCAATGAATGGACACTAGCATTTCCTCCTTCTCTGTGTTCCTACTCTTTGGATTTAAGAGGAGGCTCTGGGCATGTACAACTCTGAAATATAAGGTCCCATGGATTGCCATGATGTTTGGCGAATTTTGTTTTTATTTTTCCTTCTATCTTTTTTTTTCAATTGAAGTAGAATTCACAGAAGATAAAATTAACCATTTTCAAGAGCGTCATTCAGTACATTGGACGGTGTGCAGCCCTCACCTCTTCTAGTCCTGAACATTTTCATCAAAACCAAATCCCTCTACCCATTAAGTAGTCACTCCCCATTCCCCCTAGCCTCTGTCTCTGTGGATTTACCTACTCTGGACATCTCATAGAAATGGAAACATACAATATGTGACCTTTTATGGCTGACCTCTTTCATTTCTCATAATGTTTTTGAGGGCTGCCCTAATGTTCTACTGTGGCACTTTCTGAGTGTGTGTATCATTCTCACCCCATCAGAAGTATGCTTTACATGTTCTGTCTTGGATAAGAGGGTGAGCATCTAAGGAAGTCTGCGAGTCAGCTTGCACCCACCCTCTTCTCTCACTCCCGTAGTCTTTAGGAATGCTGCTTAGGTTCCATCCATCACAGCTCTGAAACGCCTCAGATCACTTGTCATTTATGCCCTTACTGCTCCTGCCCCTCTTCACAGACCATTCGCTGTCCAGCTGGTCTTTCTCAGCACAGAACCTCCTGATCCTGTCACTGCCCAGTGTTCCTCATGGGCTCCTCCCCACCTTCAAAACCGGGTTCAAGCTCCTTCCCGTGTGGTCTGTCCCAGGCTGTCTGCAATCTGCTCTCCCCTCCCTCTGCCCTCATCCCCACCCCTTCCTGATTCACCACATCTACCCAGCCACATTAGACTGCCTCAGGTGTCTGACCAGGGTGCACACTCCCTCTTCCGTGCCGTTCTGTGCCCCAGTCCCCCTCCCTAAAATGTCTTCCTCCCCACCCCCACCCCCACCCCCACTGCAGAAATCCATCCCTCCTTGCTTTATTGCATTTTACCTTCTCACCTTCCCTGATCTTCAGATCTTCAGAATGAATTCCTCCTTTCTAATCCCATGGCGTTTTACTTATCATAATACTTGTCACAGCCAGTCTTTAATAAGTGTTCTTTCTTTTTAAAGCTCTGTCCTTTTCCACTAAACTCGGATCTTTGCAAGGGCAGAAATCGTCTCTTATTTGGTAGTAACTCTAGCACCAACTGGGCTTCCCTTGTGGTTCAGCGGGTAAAGAATCTGCCTGAAATGTAGGAGACCCGGCTTCCATCCCTGGGCTGGGAAGATCCCCTGGAGAAGGGAATGCCAACCCACTCCAGTATTCTTACCTGAAAAATTCCATGGACAGAGGAACCTGGCAGGCTGCAGTCCAGGGGTCGCAGAGTCAGACACTGGCACCAACTGCTATGTAGGTCCTCAATCGATATTTCATTGAATGATTTGAATTTTCTTCTCCACAGAAAAAAGAATGGGCATGTAAGGATCCCCGAGTCATGGAGAGAACCAGTCTGATGCAAAATAACAAGGACTAACATTTAAAATTATTTTCATCTTCTACTGAATTCAGAGTTACAATAGTTTACCAGTTTCAATTAGCAGAAAATGCAACTTTGCTCTTTTTTTTTCCTCCTCAGATTATGTTCTTCATTACAAATCTCATGAGTTTTATACGTAGTTGCCAAAAATCTTTTTGACAAATTGCACAGGATGCATTTTGGGATTGGGGGATAGAATTGATTAAATTTAGGCCAAGTTCTGTACCTTGATATCTCTCAAAACAAAAATACAGATGTAGGGCTACTCAAAAATGTATCCATTTATTTTTATCCCAGCCCTCCAAATTCATTGTCTTTAAGAATAATCAATTGGATTCTTTTAAAATTAAATGCCAAGTAAATGATGCAAATAAAACAATTTTGTTTGCTGAGAAGTAATTGAAAATCTGCAACTAATTACAAATTGGCAAGCTCTGAACCCCAAATAGCTGAAACCCTTGCTGATGCATTGTTTACAGCTGGGTTCAAAACTGGCTTCCTTACACCAGCCATCCACAAGTTATTAATCAATACGTTGCCAAGTTCTATACCTCACCTTCAAAAAATGGTCATAAACATTTAATTTTCAATATGGGCTTCATAAATAAAGCTTTTAAAAACTAGCGGAGGAGGTATAATTGGTTAGAACACACAAAGCCCGTTCTTGAGTTAATGTGAGTTGGCTTTGGGTTTACATACCCTTGTTCTTCCTTGACTGTTCAGGAATCCTGTAACTCAGTTGAAATTAATATCCTGCCAGTCTGGTCATTGAGTCCCCTATAGCACTCCACTGATGCATTACAAGACCTTTTTAATTGACATTCTGGAGAAAAGCAACGTATTTATGGGCCACAGAGAAACAGGGATCAACTAATTTGAATTGCTATTTCTGCAAGCAGGTAAAGCTGAATTTACAAGTGACTCTATTCTGAGTGGTGGTTTAAATACACACACACACACACACACACACACACATATACACATTCTGATGCTTCCATACCTCAGACTCCATCTCCTACTGTTCTTTCTCTCTCACCTGACCTACATTCACTCTTGTGCAATCTCTGCCCTTGCTGTTCGGTTCTGGAATGTTTTTCCTCTAAACAGTCACTTGGATGGCCCCTTCTTTTTTTTTTTTTTTTTTTTTTCAGGTTAATGTCAGTCCTCAAAAAGGCTTTCCCTGTCCTCCATACCTAGTATCTTGTACTTTATTCTCTTTCTTCATGTATTTACTTGATGATTGTGAGTTGTCTCTATTAGATTGTAAGCTATGCAAAAACAGACGCCTCGTGTATCTAGTCCACTCCCCTAACCTTGGTCCCTGGAATAGTGCCTCGCACGTGATAAGTTCTCTGTAAGTACTGGATGAATGGGTGGGTGGGTGGAGAGTGTAGGTGAATGGATACGTGGGTGGGTGGGTAGATGGATGGATTGCTAGATTAGAGGGAGAATGAAAGAACAGTTATGTTGGTTGGAAGAAGCAGCAGAGTTACGACAGAAGTTGAATGCTAGGAAGGTCATGACTCTAAAAGCTTCATCAAAACCTTTTCTAAATTCCAAGCTTAGAAATTTCTTTCCAAACTGGGGTGCATTCAGAGGTCAGAGATGGTAAGGAATACTGCATAACAGATTCTCTTCAATTTTCACAGGGGCTGTTCTATAGAAAAATCATTAGACCTGTCTCTGTGGCCCCAAAAGCTTGATCCAGGATGTGTAGGTGGAGACTACCAGGAGTATATTGTGGATTAAAATGAGAGAGCTTTCTCACTGAGAGAGCTGCCCTGAATGGCAAACGAGTAGTAAGATGATGTTGGTGAAAGGATTGATAGCATATAGTGCCTGACTGCTTAGTAGGGATGCTTATCACAGAGGCATCGGATGTGCTTTGGTTCTGGACAGCTCGTCTGGGCTCTTATTACTCTGAAGCTCTATGGTTCTATAATGATCAAAGGAGAAGGCTGGTCAATAGTTGACAATTAATTTTTAAAAGGAGAAATTCCAGTGAGATTTGGATTTTTCATTTTGTCCCATAAGGAGATAACTTTAGAAATGATTTTAAAATGAACCAAAAGAAAATGTTCCTAGCAAAATCATAAGGCTGAATTATGAAAGTCTATTCAGCATCTTCCGTTCCCTGGGATGCCCGGGCCAGGGCATGCAGTATTTTCAGTACATTGAGAGCGAGGAGCATGCATTCTCAGGGGGCGGCAGGGGCGGCCTGTAAGGTCTTAATCCAGGTCTGTAATCTTGAGGCAAGGCCTCCATGTGTGAAGCGCAGGGGTGCCTCCAAAATAGAACAAGAGCACTCCATCCATGTGAAGATGACTGTCAAGGTCACTGGGACCTACCGTGATCTGACAATTAAAGCTGTCTGTGGCTGTCTTACCTTTCAGGACATACTTCCGGAGATCCAAAAGAAACCTTTTTTTTTTTTTTTTTTTTCATAAATTGATGATTTTCTGTTGCTGAGTCATTCTTCTTGCAGTTCCTTTTGTTTTTCCTATTTATTGTTGGTTCGATACCTAAGCTGTAGCATTGTTGCCTTCTAGGGGGTATAAGGGAGAGAGCCGAAGATGCAGGTCTGTGCCATGGTGGGCAGATCTAGGCATGGCCACGAGGCCCCCTCCTGCAAATCCACAGATGTCCAGAGATCAAGAGGAATGTTCTGTCGGGTTAATGAAGTTTGGGTTCATCACCACCATCCAGTTGCTTGCCTTGCCAATTCCTGGGGTGCATGGGATACTGAGAATGGAGTACGGGAGACGAGCTTAGATTTCTCACTTGGTTGCTAGCCAGGCTGATTCACTGTCCCACACTGGAGGCTCAGTCAGGCCATGTGTAAAACAGTGGTCACTGGCAGAGCATCTGGGATGTTCTCAAGGTGGGGTTCACTCACCTTCTCTGGGGAGCTCTTCCAAGCCCTCAGGCAGAATAGTCCTTCTTCCCTCTGAGCCTCCTCACTGTCCTCCATCTCCCCTTCATCAGTTCGTGATATAAATTATTCTGTGCCAGCTTGGCTCTCCGCTAAGGTCATGAGATCTTTGAGGGCAGGCATTGTGTTTCCTTTCTCTCTATATCTCCAGAGTGCAGTGCCCTTCCTGGCACATAATAGATCCTCAATGAATACCTGATATACTGGGGGGGAAAATGACTATCTACCTGAAATATTAAAGGTATTCATATATTGTGAGTGGAGAGTAATAAAGACATGTGAAGTTCAATGTGAAACTCATCTTGCCTCCCCAGTGCAACCTGATTAAACAGCAACAGTTTCTTCCTCTTTTGAGTCACCTGAACCTTACTGACTATTTTCTTACAAGGTTGTTGAGTTTACCTTGGACTTGGGGCTGTCCTCTATTAAGAAGCTTTCAGCAGAGCCTGGGAATCGAGTTATGGTGTCACAGGCACAAAGCCAGCGGGGCAACCCTGGGTGTGGGGGTGGGGAAGCCTCCTGGATAAGAAATGCTTTGTCATCTGGTCGCTGAGTCTTATGGACTTGACCTAGTGGACTTGAGCTAGTGACCTAGCTAAGTGATCCCCCAGTGGGGCCTCAACATTCGCCAAGACCTGGACATGCTCTGAACAGGCTCTGGACTCCCAGTGATGCACACAGCCCTTCAGGGTCAGGGGTCACCGTGCTGCCAGGCCAGCAGGACAGGTGGAATGTTGCACGGCTGCTCCTCTGGTTGCATTTCCAACACCTCCCTATCCCACAACGATCGGTCGTTGGCATGCTATTTCCGCCACCTTGTCATCTCAATGGCTTGTCTGGGGTCTCGGTGGCTGAGTGTGGAGAGCCTGTCCCCAGCCCTTTTCTCTCAGGACAAGTTCGACTTCGCTTCCTCTGGCCTTATCAGACTCCTTGTTTCCAAAATTGTTACTCAGCTACTTGGGAAGTTGAACTCAATTTCTCCCTCCTGACATCCTCCCAGCTGAGAGTAATAAGAAAAGCAGTTGATCACAGTGAGGTGTCCATCTTTTCCATTCTCTGCCATCTACCATGCCTTACAGGGATAAGCCCGGGAAATTTTGTCAGCTGCATTTCATACTGCTTAGTGGTCATCTGGCCATCTCTGCTTCGAGCGTAGCTTAAAGAAACATATGGCCCCAGATTCTTCCATGCTACAGATATGGAACTTTCCCATGTTAAGAGAGCTAAAGATGAAATATGGTTTTCTGTACCTCTTTTCATTGACCGTCAAAATAACAAGTGATGTCTTGTCTTTCAACAGAGACGCTCTTTTTACTCAGTTATTCAATGAAGAATGTGTCGTTGTCTTTGCTGTAGATTTTTATTTTATTTGTAAATTGTGCGTGCTGCGTGCTACGGAATACTGAGAAACCATACACCCTGGCTTGTTAGCTGACACACAGTATGTGTGATTACAAATTGTTTGAGTAACAGTGGACTATTGAACTGCCATCCAGATGTGTGTGGAGTTAACTGTGGGAATGTCCACAAAGGAGGATTATCTTTCTGGTTGCTGGGTCCAAGCCCCCTAGAAAGTGGAAATATAAGCATGGAAGCTACTCATATAGAACATTAGCTACAAATGGCTCTTCAGAGGCAAAATTAATCATTTTTTAACAATTACACATTGCAGTTAAGACCGAATTTGTTCTCCGAAAGTAAATCAGGCAAAGAAAGTGCCAAACAACAACAAAAGAAGTTGTGGCTTAGAGCGGCCTTTGTGAGTGGTTTAGTCATTTTCTGTTTCTCCATATCTACAAAATTCAGAACGTCGTAGTCTCAAAATAAACCATGACTGTCCCAAGTCTCTGAGCTGACGTCTCGTCTGCTTTGTCTGTGTTTCTGCACTTCCTTCCATCTCGTCTGCTGCAGAGGACACCACATCGTACAGTGGCTGGCATTCGTGGTACTGGCCAGGGGAAAACAAGACAGAAATCCCATGGGAACATTCCCTTTAAAATATCTGAACCACAGTGAGATACCACTTCACACACATAGGATGGCTAAAATAGGAAAGACAGTAACAAGTGTCGATGAAGATGTGGAGACATCAAAACTCTTACCCACTGCTTATGAGAAAGTAAAACGGCATAGCCACTTTGTCAAACAGTTGGATAGTTCCTTAAAATGTTCAACATGGAGCTGCCATACCACCCAATGTTTCCACTCCTAGATATATGTATCCAAGAGGAATGACAATGCATGTTCACATAAAAACTTGTACGTGCGTGTTCAGAGCAGCATTGTTCAGAATAGCCAAACAGCAGAAACAACCCAATGTCCATCAACTGATGAATGGATAAATAAAATGCAGTATATTCAGTTCAGTTCGGTTGTTCAGTCGTGTCCGACTCTTTGCGACCCCATGAACCTCAGCATGCCAGGCCTCCCTGTCCATCACCAACTCCCAGAGTCCACCCAAACCCATGTCCATTGAGTCGGTGTGCCATCCAGCTGACTATCGTCCCCTTCTCCTCCTGCCCTCAATCTTTCTCAGCATCAGGGTCTTTTCCAATGAGTCAGCTCTTTGCACCAGGTGGCCAAAATATTGGAGTTTCAGCTTCAACATCAGTCCTTCCAGTGAACACTCAGGACTGATCTCCTTTAGTATGGACTGGTTGTATCTCCTTGCAGTCCAAGGGACTCTCAAGTCTTTGGCCATAAAAAGGAATGAAATCCTAATACAACTCGGATGAACCTTGAAAACATGCTCAGTGAAAGAAGCCAGACATAAAAGACTGTATTATATGAATCCATTTGTATGAAATGTCCAAAACAGGCAGATCTATAGAGACAGAAAGTAGATTAGTGGCTTCCTAGAGCTGGAGAGGTTGAAGAGAAATGGAGGGTGACTGCTAATGGGTATGGGGTTCCTTTTTGGAGTGATGAAAATTTTCTAAAATTGATTGTGATGATGATTATACAATGTGATAAATATACTAAAACACCGTTGAATTTTATGCTTTAAATGGCTAAATTGCACAGTATATGAATTATACCTCAATTATGCTGTTTAGAAATGAAGGCAAAGTAAAGATAGTTTCAAGTAAAAAATTTTAAAGGTATTTCAAGGGGATTTTTTTTTTTTTTTTTAGTGAATCATGCCTCAAATTAGGATGTCTTCAAAAACCACATATCTGGACTTTTTTGGCAGTATGAAAAGAAGAGGAAATGGTTTTAAATTTAGTAGCTTATGTCCTTTTTTCCCCCCCGGAATGAAAGATCTGTTACTTGTTCAGCAGTGTCAATGCTTTCTATCTCCACTTGGAATCTACAGCAGTAAGCTGGCTCCCAGCCATCAAATACCTAGATCTAGCTTTGTGCGATAAAACTCCCTTTAGCAATGCATATTGAAATATATCATTCTGAACCTATTTTAAATTCTATAGCAAGCAAGTCAAAAATTTTTTAAAAATCATGAAACATCATCCAAGTCAGAAGACAAAGAAACAAATAGAAAGTCCTCTCTAGATTCTGTTCGCACTCCACTTTCTATAGTTTAAAGAAAAATGTGGAATTTCCTGCAGAGTGATTAATAGGCCAGTGTGGTGACATACAGGAACTCTGAGCTTGACCTTGCAGGTAAAGGCTAACTGGTATGTTAAGTTGATTACACAATTTCCTCTAAATAAGTTGACAAGTGGTTTGCAGTTGCCTTGACTTTTGCCCTTATAAATGCACACTTATAAATGACTTGCTTTTTCAGCTAAAGCAATCCTTATTTTAGATGTGACATGTGTTAAGTAAACACCATGATAGGGAACCCCAGCTTCCTAGCCTTTATAGCCAGGTCAGATTAGCAGAGTTGCTAGGGGACATGAGTTGGGGCAGCCTGAAACTTGGCTTTGAGATATGGATGTATTCACAGGGCATGAGAAACCCAGAACTAGTTTCCTCCTTCTAATATGCTGAAGTAGACTGGTGGATTTGATAAGATGATTCCACATATGGCTTGAAATGTTCCAGGAGTAGAGGCTGCTAAACGGTTTGCAGTAAATGACAGTGGGATTATCCCTAGTGTTTTGTACAGGTCTCCTTTCAGGATCTCAAGTCTGTAGGAAAATACAGCCTCTGGTGTTTTGTCAAAAAATGTCATGGAGAAAAGGTTTCTGGTCAGCATTTCTGCTCTATGGTCATTTTCACAGGAAGAAAATGTGGTCTTTGTACAGTCAAGAGGATATAATTTATTGAGATATTTTTATTTACAGATATACTACTTCTTTCTACTTAAAGGGAAAGTTACAAAAAGCTACTATAAGAGAACAGGAAATGTTGCTTCAGATGAGAAATCAAAATGCTGCTTAGGAAAATGGTGATTTGTAGATTTATAAGTCAAGCACCTTTATTGAACTTAATGTATCCTGATTTGATAAGCAAAAAGAGCTTTGCTAACATTGTTGATTTAGCTGGAATCTATTTGTGTGCATGTGTGTGTGTGTGTGTGTCTTCCTGAATGAGTTAAACATTTGGAAAATGAATTGATTTTTATTTGAATATACAAAGATAATACCATTTAAGCTTTCCAGGTCTAGAATATGACAAGCCTTGAGCTCATCTGGAAAACAGAACGTTATTAGGACTCAGAGGTTAAATTTACCATCCCACCATTAAATCCATGAATGTTCCTCTAAAACAATGTGCAGACCCGTTACAAATCATCTTCCCTCACATTAACTCTTACGTACAATGAAACTCGCCAGCCTGAAATGTTTACTACTTGCCACAGATGACTAACTTAGAAATCTTTTTATTCCATTATTTCACCCAGTCATCCATAAGTATTTGTAAAAAGGATTGCCAACCACCTTCCGGCTGGTTGTGTGCTTGTGCAGGCCAATCTGACCTGCCACGTGGCTCCTCCTTGAAAGCTGTCAATACTCAGTAACCATGAGCTATTAATAACAGCATCCTCAGTGCATGTTTCTAAGCTGTGTCACTTCCGCCCAAGCTGGCCAGTGCCCTGTTGATGTACCCATGAGGCAAGACAAGGCTTTCCACACTCAACCCTCTCTGCTTGTGGAAAGTTAGGATCTCCTGAGGTTTGGCTTTCAACTCTGCATGGCAAACACAAGAGTCATGAATTTCCCACCACAGTGGACGAGTCAACGAAGTTTCTGCTGCGTCTCAGTTTTATCTCTCAAGAGAGTATCCTTTAGGGACTTCCCTGGCGATCCAGTGGTTGGAACTTTGACTCCCAATGCAGGAGGTATGGGTTTGATCCCTGGTCAGGGAGCTACGATCCCACAAACCTTTTCTTAAGTTTGATCAAAAAGCCAAAACTTAAGGGAAAAAAGCAGAAACAATATTATAACAAATTCAATAATGATTTTAAAAATAGTCCACATCAAAAAAAAAAATCTTAGAAAGAGAGAGTATCCTTTAAAAATAAAGGATAAATACTTCTGTTAAATACATTTTAAAATATTTCAAATTTTATTTCAAATATTTCATAAAAAATAAGACATAAAAAATGCTTACCCTTCATAATAAATGAGCATCCTTGTTCCCAGCACAAGCTTAAGAATTAATATTTAACAAATACAGATGAAGCCCCTGTTCCACCTCAGAAGTTTATAAGACCAAGTATGCAGTGCCTTGAAGAAGCCCAGTTGAAATACTGGGAGCTGTCCTGTGATAGCAAGAGAGAGAACATGCTTCTGGAGGAAAAAAAAAAATGCACTTTTCTCTTGTTGGTTTGAATTTTTTTAAATTCCAGATACTTAAACCGTAAAAAATTGCCAATATTCCATTATTTTCAAACCTCAAAAGTGACAGTTTTATATGGTTAGCCTTAGAGCAGAGAGACAGATATCCATTGCACATTATAAGAAGAAACCAAAATCCAGGTCACATCTTCTCTTGCCTAGATCATTAGCTTGGACCCAGAAATGGCTTCCTTGCTTTTATTCTCATATGTACATGCTCAGTCACTTCAGCCGTGTCCGATTCTTTGTGACCCATGGACTATAGCCCACCAGGCTCCTCTGTCCATGGGATTCTCCAGGCAAGAATAGTGGAGTGGGTTGCCATGCCCTCCTCCAGGGAATCTTCCCAACCCAGCGATCGAACCCACATCTCCTGTGTGTCCTGCATTACAGGTGGATTCTTTACCGCTGAGCCACTGGGGAAGCCCACCCCTTCCAATTCAACTTCCATGCTCTTGCCACAAGCATATGTATATCACATTAAGAATCAAGACAGGAAAACTGTCTTGATTATATAGATAGTGGAATTCTTACTACAAGCCAACTACCTTGCAGAGGCTGTACTTTACATTACTCATCTCATTTTATCCTCACAGGAAACTTTGAGACCTCCAGAGGCCAACCCAAGTTTTGTGGGATCCAAGTTTTGGGATACCCTGATGAGAGGAAATTAAATTCAAAATGAGTTATGAAAGTTAATATCTGTTTAGGTTAAGAAAAAGTGCAACAAAATTTGAGAGGCAAGTAAATACTTCAGATACCACAAAGTCCAGAAGAATCACATGGTTTTATTAATTAACCATTTGACATCCATTTATAATACTTTATTCCCCTACATTTTTGACTGCATATTCTTTCATCTAACAAGTCTTTCATAATATCATTTTCTATGGAGAAAATGCTCAGTCTTTCCTCTAAAATGGTTGAGCAAGCTTTTTTAAAAACTCATGGAGAGTACTTTTATAATTTATTTTTACTTCATAGTTCAATATTAGTAATATGTTAAGTTTTTAAAGAAAGGGAAAATGAAAACATTAGTTGCTCAGTCATGTCCAACTCTTTGCAATCCCATGGACTGTAGCTTACCAGGCTCCTCTGTCCATGGAATTCTCCCGGCAAGAATATCGAATTGGGTTCCATTCCCAGGAGATCTTCACGACCCAGGGATCGAACCCAGGTCTCCTGCATTGCAGGCAGCTTCTTTACCAGCTGACCTACCAGGGAAGCCCCAAGATCATCATCAAATGTCATTTTTCCCCCAGATATGAAGCAGTGAGATCTGGAATATTTCCAACAGACTTTGCTCCTGGCTCCACACAATTCTTTCTCAACCTCCCATAGACCTCCAGTGCTGGGTGCTCTAAGGCATGTTCATTTCACAGGATGACCTCTGGCCCTGCCCCTTTATGTCCCAACACCAGATGAGCCGGCTATTTCCAGCCCCAAAGTGCTAGCAATAACTTACCCAAATATGGCAATGACTGTTTAACATGTAAGCATATCCCACTACATCCAAAATAAATTACCCCTAACTCAACTTTTCCCCATGGCCAATGGTAGATCAAACCAGTCAATCCTAAAGGAAATCAACCCTGAATATGCATGGGAAGGAGTGATGCTGAAGCTGAAGCTTTGATACTTTGGCCACCTGATGCGAAGAACCAAATCATTGTAAAAGACTCTGATGCTGGGAAAGATTGAAGGCAAAAGGAGAAGGTGGCGGCAGAGGATGAGATGGTGTGATAGTATCAGTGACTCAATGGACATGAATTTGAGCAAACTCCAGGAGATCGTGAAGGACCAGGAAGTCTGGCGTGCTGCCTGCGGTCTATGGGATCACAAAGAGTTGGACATGACTGAGCGACTGAACAGTAACGAAATGTTACCCAATACAAGGGAAAGTCAGAGAAGAAAGAGACGGTAGTCCTAATGGATTGCAGTTAATATGTCTTATGTTTACGAGTTGTATAAGATACTTGACCAAGTGGACATGTTTCTAGGGCCTCTCCCAGGGCCTTGGAAGGAGGCCAAACAAGTGAGGGACTGACCCTGAAGGCTGGAGGGGAGCTGAGAAGTTGCATTCACTTCTGGAAAGTTGCTCGAGGTCACTGGGGTAGCAAGTGACAGAGCTAGGATTTGAACCCAGTCTGTAGAGTCCAAGTTCTTATCTACTAAATTATGTTAACTCACATTTTTTGCACATAATCTTTCCCTTCCTTTCATACCGTATCTTAGCACCCAGCATTTCACCATTGGCCAACATCTGCTACACCAAAACATGGACGTTCGAATCTCGAAACAGGTATGCTATATTCCTGCACACCCCTGGGCCAACTTCCTTTAAGACTCTGGAATTCAACCGCTTTTTGAAACAAATTTTATCACAACATAGGATTTCCAATAGCTCCGTATTAAAATTCACTGCCTTCCTCCACCCACGTTCTAAAATTCATGTTGCTGCTCATCCAGCTTAGGGAGATTTCTCAGGCTGCCCCAAGGGTTGATAAAGATAGTCCAATCCTCTGACATTTATTCTGGTGTCCCTAAGAGCCATGTTTCGGAAGTGGTGGGACAGTCTTCATTAGAAGGGGGACAGCCAGCAGGGGCCCTGCTCTCAATGGCCTGGCACCTGCAGAAGAAAGGGTTTTCCTGATAAACCTTCCAGTGTCTGGACCCACGGTTTGTGCACATGGGCGGAACTCTCTCTCACAGAACAAGTGTGTTTGCCAAATCAGGGACTGAAGTATCTTGCAAGTCCACTTGTTTCAGAAGAAAGACAGGATAAGGGAAGTGGCAGAAGCAGTGATAGGAAAGGAGTTTTTCGCACTAACAAGTGTGAGCTGATAAGCCCGACCTGTAAGGCAAATGTTGAGGGGTCCTGAGTACACTTCTCAGGCCAAAATTAGCTGAGCAAATTTGATTTGGCTTTTCCACTTTATAGTGGGAAAAAAGTTCTGAATAAGAAAGAAAACTCAGAGTGTATTGCTGTCACAAATGACAGATTTGACTGCTTATCTGTTAGATTTTTTCCTACTAAAGAAGTCAATGAAGTCACTTTCTAATATGTCTGAATTGTAGGGTGACATGACCAAAAAATACACTAATAATAATATGTGAGTCCTTATTACGTTCCCAGTCCCTGGACTGAGTGTGTTTACATTGCTTATTTCATTTGATCCTCACAAGAACCCTCTGAGGCTGTTTCAAATTACAGATGAAGAAAATGAGGCTTAGAGAGATTTAATAATTTACCCAAGTCAGCCACACAGCCAGCAGGCAGTGGAGGCCAGATCTGAACCAAAGCAGCCAGCCTTGGGACGCTGCACACTTAATCCACTCTCATACACGGAGGGTCCGTTTATATCCTGTTCCTGTCCCCCTGCTCCGGGATCACACTCCCTCTCTGAACAGTCCCCATAGTGTGAGGAACCGTCTGAATGTTACTCGAAACATGTATAAAGCAAACAAGGATTATTTTTATTATCTCCCACAAGTACCCCTATTAGCTTTTTTTTTTTTTTCCTCTTATGGTGACTAGAAGAAAATGTAAGATTAGTAAGAGGGCAAAATAAATATTTACTGAGCTCTGAAAGGCCTGATGGTGCTTCCCAGGTGGCGCTAGTGGTAAAGAACCCCCTTGTCAATCCAGGAGACATAGGAGATGCAGGTTCGATCCCTGAGTGGGGAAGATACCCTGGAGGAGGGCATGGCAACCCATTCCACTATCCTTGCCTGGAGAATCTCCATGGACAGAGGAGTCTGGTGGGCCACAGTCCATAGGGTCACACAGGGTCAGACACAGACTGAAAAGACTTAGCGTGCACATGTGAAAGGGTTGATACTATGCTTAGTTTTTCTCCACCCTTGCTTGGAGGCCCAGCCTGTGTAAAAGGAAGCCCCCAGCAAGGCTTAAGGAGAGTGTGGCTGCCTCCTTCTGGCAAATTCAGGTTCCTGTGAAGCGTCTAAGGTCACAGTGTTGCTCCTTGGGGGCTGAACTGGGTTCCCTGTGTCTTACCCATTTGTACCTAGAAACTCCACCAGGAAGTTTTTGAAAAGTTCTCCGGAGGGGCAGTCATGTTCACCTGGTCCAGTGTAGAGTACAATGTCGATTCAGTGCCAGACCGAGGGTCCCTGGGGAAGCACCAGCCCAGGCCTTGTGGTCACATTGGAGAGGAAGGGATGAGTCAAGGCCAAGAGATGAGAGGGGCCCTCAGGAGAATGTGTGCTCCCAGCCACTCATCTCACAGGAGAAACCAAGGCCCAGGGAAAGGAAGTGACCCCTGCTGGTCACGGTGGAACCAGCACCAGGCTTCCTGTTTCAGACACTCCTTCCACCATAGGCTGCTGACGGGCTTGCCCCTGGGCAGCACCTCCCAAGTACACAGGGACGCCCTGAATACTTTGTGGCAGTTTTGCTATCCAGCGATGCCTTTTGAGGTTCCATTTCAGAATTATTATGCTGAGGAGACTGACTTCTAAGAGAGGGTATGCCCTTTTTTCTCAGATGGTTAGATTTCCATCTATAGCAATAAAAGAGCTATTTAAATAAACTCTTTTATTCCTACAGTTGGTGACTCATCTACAGTAATATGTGTTATCATATTACCTGAGCCAGTCACGTTTTCTCCAGACTCATATTCCTCAGCAGAGATGCAGGGAGATTGCCCGACAAGTTCATTATTGCTTGTTCCAAAAGCAGGAAGTGCCCTGACCATACACATATACAAGTATTTCACACAGATGACACTTCCTTTTCTCTTTGAGGAGGCTTATTTAACCAAATACACTTGAAGAGTTGGGGAAAGTCAAGCTGTTGTTCACATTGATCTAGCTTTGCCAGTAGACTATTTTGGAAGGAAACAATTCTACCTTGTATACTTTATTCTTCTCCAAACCTTGAGTTCATTCTTCTGCAAACCCTGAGTTCCTTCAAATTATGGAAACGTCCCCTGCATAGCCCAGTTAGCAAAGCCCGTCTTCACTGTCCAACAAAACAACCCAAGTGGACTGGTTTTCTGATAGAACAAGTCTGACTTCATTGTTTCCATTTAAACGGATGTGTTAGTACACGTCCCTGGGACAAGCTTGTCACTCTGAACTCTTACTTCTAAAGTAGGTGGGAAGTTTAGGAGGGAAGTGGATGTGCAGAGCGGAGAGCTTCAAGCCTCTCCGTGAATTCGTCACGGGGGCCATGAGGCACTGCCACCGCCAGCACGTTCTGCTGACGCTCTGTCCGCACAGGACTCTCAGGGAAGCTGGATCCTTGAAAAATAACTTAGGAGATGGAAGAGGTGAAGTCACCACACTTTCAGTGAACAAAAACTGTCAAAAGTCGCGCCACCCCACTGTACGATATGTCTGAATTCAGACCATCCTAACACCCGCTGAGCACTGGTCCTCACCCTTAACAGGAATATATGTATGTAAAGCAGGGAGAGACTCAAAGCTCCAGCTTGGACCTATGGTCCTTGATTAAAGGAGCAGCTACTCACAGCAGTCACTCATACTGTCTCTTGTCTCTCTACTTGGCACTGTAGAGGTTTCTGCACCCTAGATAAAGCAACTTGGTGAGATAGGGAAAGAAGGAACTGAGGGAACACAGTGGTGAAAGAATGCTAGAATGGTGGTTGGGTCACAGACGTAGTCTTAGAAGATTGGCCTCAACAAATAAGACATGGAAGTTGGGGACCTGGAATTTGCTGCTTTCAAATTTGCGTGCATCCATGCTCAGTCACTTCGGTCGTGTATGATTCTTTGCAACCCCATGGACTGTAGCCCGCTAAGGTCCTCTGTCCATGGGATTCTCCAGGCAAGAGTACTGGAATGGGTTGCCCTTTCCTACTCCAGGGGATCCTCCCAACCCAGGGACCGAACCCATATCACTTATGTCTCCTGCATTGGCAGTCTGTTTCTTTACCACTAGCACCAGCTGGAAAGCACAAATTTACCTATACTGCAATTTAAAGATTTTAAAGATACCAACAAAGCGCCTTGTATCAGGATGTTCATTGCAACGTTGAAATAGCAGAAATTTAGAAGCAGCATAAATTTAGATTCATCAGTGGGAGGGGGGTGGTCAATACAACAGAATACAGTAATTAAATTGCATAAATGAATCATACACACACGTGCTCACATATGCATCCATGAACTATTATGTTGAGTCAAAAGATGATTTTCAAAGTGCTGCTTAGAGAGTATTATGTTAAGAAAATAGCACACTGGTTTATAGATACATAAATATGTAGTAAAAGAATGAAAACATGGACAGAAGTATGAGCTACCGGGGGAAGGTACATCAACTTTGTAATGTGTTATCTTTTCAAAAGAGCAGCTCAGCCTCCCATGCTGTTTAAATTGATTACTGTATTTCCAGAGGAAACAAAGAGACTGATTTTTAAATATGTATCCTGTGCATCAGTCCAGTTGGAAAAGGGGCTTGAGAGTTTCAGTTTAGGCTTTTGTGGGAGAACAAAGGAAGTGAGGTGACCTTTCACCTCAGCCGCTCCAGCGCCCCAAATACAGGTTTAAGAGAATTTCCATCTTGGAAGGAGCTGAGTCTGGTTGGACTGCTTATCCCAAAGTCATTCCTAATTTTTGTTTTTAATGAAATTTGACAAATAATGTATGTGCAAGAAGGCTCCTGTAGAATGGCCTTAATTTGAGTTTAGGAATGCATAATTTTATCAAGATCTCTGTAATTAGATATTGTGCAATAGAATATAAAGCAAATATTGCTCGTTCCATGGCAACAACGGCCTTTAGTACCTCACTATCTTTGAGATAACGAAGGTTTCCATACACACGCATCACATGGGATTTTTTAAATAGACATCCAAGAAGAAAATGAAAGTTTCCCAATTGGTTTTCCCCTGATTTTAAGGGCGAGTATATGAACGTGTGTTCTGTTCTCTTCTTTCTCTATTGTCTCCTAGATGCGAGTCGCTCTCCCCCACTCCTCGATCCGTCTGAACTGTAAACGTGGATGCTGCAGCTTTTGTAGCCTGTACCATAATGTCATTGCTTCAACTAGTGTTTGGGGTAAAGTGCTTGTCTTTGGAAGAGAGAGAAAAGAATTAAGATTGTGGTCACTTTCTTTGTGGACTGAGGAGGGGTTTCATGGGACGGTGGTCTGTGTTTTAGCAGAAAGAGTGCTGACAGGCCAGGGCTTGGACTACAGAGCGAACTTCTAGAAGGCAGGGAGTAACTTCTGTGACTCGAGCATCTAGCCTTGCAGGCACACAGTAGGTACTCAATAATTAACTCCCTCCTGGTTAATAATCATTCAGAGGGAAGACAGCAGTGTTGAGTAATTGCTAAGGAAAGCCCCCACAAGGCGCACTTTTGCTTGTAAACTGGAGGTCAGATACCTGAGCGAGCAGGTGGTCGTACAGATATGTCAGGCGGGCCTGGCTGAACATCACACAGTGGGAAGTGAAGGCCTGGGGTGAACCAACATGTGCACGGCTGATCCTAAAGCATTCAGGTTTTATCAAACATCAACTAAGCCAAACAAAACAGTCTAATCTGCATTTATGCCTAGGCTTTGAGGAAAGCTAATTCTATTAATAGCATAGGGATGTTTCCACTGAGAGATAGCCAAGTCCCAAACAGGTTAAGAACAGTTTCCACCAAGTGCCAGGAATAAGCAGGTAACTATGCAAGGGTATTGCTCTTTCCTCAGTAATAACACTCTGTGTAAGATCTGCTCTGTGCAGGGCCAGTTCTGAAACCACCAGGCTCCCTTTCTTGCTTTGGAATTTGGTTGAAATCCACTTGTAATGTTCACCAAGGTCAACTTAGAAAAAGAGAATACCCAGCAACATATCCTATACTTTAAGAGGAAGGGTCCATGGAAGGCAAGAGAAGCAGCCCGTGCATGCATGTCTGCTAGCACACAGGTGTGTGTTAGTCATTCAGTTGTGTCCGACTCTCTGTGACCCCATGGACCGTAGCTTGCCAGCCTCCTCTGTCCATGGAATTCTCCAGGCAAGAATACTGGAGTGGATCTTCATTCCCTTCTCTAGGGGATCGTCCCAACCCAGGGATCAAACCCAGGTCTCCCTCTTTGCAGGCTGATTCTTTACCATCTGAGTGACCAGTGAAACTAGCACACTGGTGACCTTCAAATCATCATTTTAAACACCAGCTGGTCAACAACTGCCTTCTGCCCAGCCTGCTGCCTCCCTGGGGTGATCTCCTCGAGTCTGATTAATCGTACCTCCCAATAAAGGCTGGTAGGTTGTACATAAACATTTCCAGTACAGAGCCTCTTGGCCACAAGGTTTTTCCTTTAGGAAATACTAGCCCAAGTCCCTCGTGTTGGAACACATGACTTTTAATATCTGTAGATGTTCTGCCCAAGATACACCTAGGCTAAATTCATTTCATTCAGTTCAGTTCGGTTCAGTCGCTCAGTCGTGTCCGACTCTTGGCGACCCCATGAATCGCAGCACACCAGGCCTCCCTGTCCATCACCAACTCCCGGAGTTCACTCAGACTCACGTCCATCGAGTCAGTGATGCCATCCAGCCATCTCATCCTCTGTCGTCCCCTTCTCCTCCTGCCCCCAGTCCCTCCCAGCATTATTACGGTAAAGCTCCTTTCAATTGTAATGGCATTAAGCAGTTTTATACATGGCCGTGTGGTGAGCACCTTGAGAGTATACTGAGCACATCTTAAGAGAGCTATTGCTGTATAGTGAGGGGGCAGAGAAACACATGTTAATTATCCCTGTGAATCTTATAAGTGTTTTGGAAAATCAGAAATCAAACCATTCTTTGGATGTAGAGAGCAGTCTCTTCCCAATGACTGAAGGGGCAGTTGGAGGTGTTTTCTTGTCTTCACATGATCCTGAGAGGTAGCTAGGAACAGATGTACAACAAACGATTCAGACCCATTAGGCATCATGGTGTAGCATTTGAAGCATCATTTCAAGTTGTTCATTTCTTCTAAAATGTATGGGCTCATTAAAGGCGGTTGTAGTCTCTTTTGAAAATAGGATCAGTGAAAGAACTAAAATTGTCCATCTGTCCATTAAACAAAGAACTGGAATCTGAGACCCACACCCCAAAGTGGCTTCCTAGAGACTATGCATTTCATTTTATTTTTATTTATTTATTTGGCTGTGTTGGGTCTTTGTTGCGGCACGTGGAATCTTCGCTTTTTTGCTGCAATATGCAAACTCTTGGTTGCAGCGTTTGGGATCTAGTTCCCTGACCAGTGATTGAAGCCTGGCCCCTGCTTTGGGAGTGCAGAGTCTTGGCCACTGAACCACCAGGGAAATCCTGAGACTGTGTATTTTAGAATGGTGCAAAAAGCAAAGCCATGGAAAAGACGAATTTAATACCATGTACCTGCAAAGGTAGGGAGTTGATCTCTACCCTCATTGGTTAGAGAGTCACTTTGAGGTATTTCAGTATTTGCAGGTGGCAGCTCGTGCTTCCTTTGCTCACTGACTTTTCATAACAGTAGAGTAGGCAGAGGTCAGACAGCACTCTTTAATGGCTACAATGTAGACCTGGTCTTATCCAATCAGGTGCCAGGTACTCTCCTTAACTACAACTAAAGAATTCCTTTAACTCAGAATTCAGAGCAAAAGCAAGTCTCTCTTCGGTAGCAAAGAACCAAAGTTATAGTGTGGGCATGACTATGCGTAGGTCACATGAAGAACTGGAAACAGGTATAGAGAAACCATAATATGCAGTGACGAGGCGCTTGCAGGTGTTAATTACCCATTCCTCCCCTCCCTGAACTGTGGTGAAACCCATGGTCAGAAGCTCCCAGGGCTGAGCCCATTCTGGCTCCAACCAGAGCCTCCTCTTTCATTGTCACACTGATTCCCTTTTGTCCTCTGATTCCTGCATCCCTTCCTGGTTTGTGCTCTTTGCATTGCACTGTCAATTACTCTAAGACAGAGTTAATATCCTAATTACAAAGGAGTCTCCATTTCACCAGCCTCAGTTCCCGAAAGAATCACGCCCAGATGTCACCCACTATATTTCTGTTGCTCCAGCACTTTCTGACCTTTGTGCTCATTTGAGAAATCTCTGAAAATGCTGAAGGTATCACTCTCCCTCAGTGGAAATATTCTTTGGGAAAATTCCCAGTAACACTGTATTTCCTTCCCTGCTATGGCAACCAGGGTTTATAAGGCCTGTTTGCTTTAGGTGAAGAACAGCTTTCAGACTAAATGTCTCCTTCACATAGTAAATCATGGATGGTTTTCTGCATCAAACTATCCAACTCCAGTATCAGTCTATTGGAGAGAAAGAACTGTGGTGCCTGGTTGATGTCTGCTATTTACCTCCTTAAATTTCATGTCATGGGGGTCTGGTGGTTTGGCAGTCTCTCCTTCAGGTCCAGGACAGTCTTAGATTGTCCTTCATGTCACTTATGTGAACTCTCTCTCCCCCCACCCCCACTGTTTTGTTTTGTTTTTTTGTATGATACAGATTTCTGGTTTGTGAACTCTGAAACCATATTTTACAAATCAGTAAGATATGTGACGTGAAAAAAAGATTTTTTTTCTGATTTGTACATGTACTTTACAGAAAGTTTCTTAAAATGAAATCAGATTAGCTATACATTGGGGGAAAATCACCTTTTAAAAATATAAGATTATATAATATAAACACTGCCCTAAGATGATGCAGATATGAAGAGACTCCCTCTCACATACCCAGAGTGAAATGTATTTTCAGCTGTTAGACTTACAACTTATTTTTGCAATAATAATAATAATAATTCCTTCCATAAGCTTATATACATGAGAAAAATAACCAAGAAGCTTCACTTTTCAAAATATATTGATAGGGCTTCCCTGGTGGCCCAGTGGTTAAGAATCTTCCTTCCAGTGCAGGGGACACAGGTTTGATCCTTGGCGAAGGATTTGATTCTTAGCGAACTAAGACCTCACATGCCATGGGACAACTAAACCTATGTACCACAAATTAGAAAAGCCCACGCACTGCAGGGAAGACCCGGGCAGCATTATATATAAAATATACTGATGGTACAACCCTCAGTCCTATAACCAGAAAGAATTAGCATCTTCAAGCCACTTTTTTCCACTGTGGAAGGAGAATGGGTTAGATTTTTTTTTTTTTTCAGAGTTAACTATTCCCAGAATGGTAGACAGTGTGCAAATCCTAGAAAGAGTTTATTTTGCTTAAAATGTGAGCATTTTCCCTCCAGATTAACTGTGCTGTTGAAGCCAAACCTGTAATTACTGTTATCTAATAGTTTTATAGCATGCCATGCACTATTTACAAGGACTTTTTTTCACTGCTCATTCAGAAATACAATTCAATGTTGAAAAGGAGCTCTTTTCCCTTGATATGGGAAAAGAGGCTATGCAAGGGCAAAAACAGTCTTTTTCCTCCAGATTTGTGTTCTGTCTACCCAGAGTTGAAGTATGTTCCTACCCAGGAACAGAGTATGATCGTTCTCTGTGAATTTATTACATGAAAAGAATATGATTTTTTTTTTAATGGGTGGGAACGCCTTATTTTCAGCTTATGTCCATGACCTCATGGGAATTGTAAAAGTGGGAGAAAACCCTCCCAGGGAAAAGCCCTGTAGGTCAGAGTGAATTAAATCATCAGAGAATTTTCATCCATCCTTTCCAGGGTCAAGTCTAAATCTGTAACAAGAAGTCTGCACACAGCAAGGTAGGAATCTAGGAGCCAGGGAGAGGGGGGCATATCTTTCTGGGACTTGATGGAGCCTCTGTTGTTACAGTAAAGAATCCACCTGCCAAGCAGCAGATTTGGGTTCTATCCCTGGGTCAGGAAGATCCCCTGGAGAAGGAAATGGCAACCCACTCCGGTATTCTTCCCTGGGAAATCTCATGGACAGAGGAGCCTGGTGGGCTAGAGTCTATGGGTTCACAAAGAGTGGGACCCCACTTAACGACTAAACCGTCACCACCACCTATTGCTGTATAAATGTGCAAGCTGGACCACCAGACCAAATACGGTTGGCATTCTGTTTGGGCATCTGTGCTTCTGTGTAGATAAAGAAAACTTAGGGGGAAAGCTGAACCAAAAGCAAGAAGGTAGACATTCCTTAGGAGGAGGCAACCAATGGGGGAGGGACTATTTACTTCTCAGGAAGTTGTGAAATCTCATCTGTAAAACACAGTCATATTTTTGTTATTACTTGATTTAACACTTGAGGAAGTTAGCCCAAGCCAGCTGTGACTCTCAGGCTGCCCTGCTCATTAAAATCACCCTCCACCCCCTTGAATTCAGACCCCCTTTCACCATTACTGGATGTCCCCTGACCTGTTGTCCCTGAGTTAACTCCATGTGATTCAGGGATGTGCCTGGGCAGTGCTCCCAAGAAGTTTCTTTTTAAATGGCTTATTTTATACCTACAAAAGTAAAAATTCACTACAGAAATTTTGGGAAATTCTGAGAAGTACAAAATAAAAATACAAGGCACAGTAATTCTATTATCTGTACACTGTGCCATTGTTAACACATTAGCACTAAAAAAAAAAAAAAAAGTTTTTTTAAGCATTCAAAGTGATCCTGAAGATGGTAGGTGTGGAGGTGTCCAGAACCTTCCCTTGAGGGCAAAGGTCACATCTCCTCTGTCTCAGGGCCCTGCTAGCTGGCCCAGCACCCAGCACGCAGGAGACACACTGTTTTTGCGTAAGAAGATGCTAGAATTGAGTCCAGGAAAAAAATGTGTTGGTGCTTTTTCTTAAGTAGCAACTATAAAATATATTTCTCAATTATGACCTTTTTCTGGAATTGTTTAGAAATGCCAAACACATGTTCATAAGTGATTTGGGGTGTAAGGGTCGATGAGAATGTAGGACTTTTCTAGGGCTCCGCTCGGAAGATAAGTTTACTTAAATTTTTGTAACATTTCTTTGGCACGCAGGGCAGGAAGATACCTACTTGGGGCAGTGGACTCTCAATGGGTGAGCTGAGCCCAGGGCTGCTTGAGAAGGGATGGGCGGGGGTCTCCCCAGGCTGGGGCCTCCCCCACCTACCTGCAGTATCTGATTCGAAAGAGGTGCAGTTTGAAGGGGGTAGGAGAGGGGCCAGACTGGTTGGTATCCAGGTCTCATAACCCATCAGGGCCTGTACATGGACCATGTATCCCTGCACGGAGCAGCGCCCGTAAACAGATTACAGAACTGCCATTTGTTAATCCCAAAACAGTTTTCTGTCATTTAATTAGAAAATTCATCTTATTTTGCCTCCAGGCCTTGTAGCCTTATTGCATTTGCACATATTTCAAAATGTTTCAAGTACTGACCAGATAACATTAATGAATATATTAGATAGGCAAACGCTTTTAAGCAAAAAAGTAATAAACATGTTTGTGTGTGTGTGTGTGTGTGTGTGTATATATATAAATTGTTAATTCCGTCTGGAGCCAAACAGGTAATTTTCCCTTCAGCATTTTTTTTCAGTCAGCTAAGACAGGTTGGCCTAAGAGTGCAGTCAGCCTGTCTGCAGACTCCAGCTCGACTTGCATACCAGGGTCAGAGTTTTTTCAGAAACAGACAGTGAGATGATCTGATTGGCTCTGGTCCAGAGCATGGTCACAAGGGCTTCTTTGATGAAAGGGTCCTTGGTAAGTCCTGTACCAAAAGCAGCCTGCCACCCTCCTTTCAAAGATATCTATTTAAAGTAATTCCAAGAAAGGGGAAAAAAAAACAGTGAGAAAGAGGGAAGGGGGGGAGAGAGAGAGGAGTTACCGCAAGAATAATTATGCTCCCTGGCATAGAGAAAGGGGGAAAAGTTATTACAAGTGAACTGCTGGATGTTGAAGTAGCTGGTTGGCAACTCTGCAAAAACATAAGGAATGTGCAATTAAACTCATTAAAACATCATCATCATGCTTATCAATCTTTTTCCAAAAGGGGTGGGGTGGAGCCATGTGTTAAGGCATGACTGCTTTTGCAGATAAAGATCCAAGACTACCTAGCTGCTTCTCTCAGCAAACAGCATCAGCTCTTCTGTTCCCCGAGGCACCTCCAGGCGCAGGCACGTGGCAGTGGTAGGTGCCTTCCGGGACAGGTATCCCGGAGACTGGCTCCTCTCGGCCAGCAGGCTTCCTCGTGATAGGATCCCCATCAGACAGGCAAGTCTTGATGAGCACCTGCTGTATGCCCAACACTGGTGGTCAGGGAAATTCAGAAATGTCATACAGGATGTGAGCCCGGCCCTCCAGGCACGACTAGTGTAGCTGGGGAGGTGAGACCGAAGTCATTCATTCATTAAGCCATTCATTCATTAAGAGAAGATATATTGAGAGGCAGCCCTGGGTGGGCACTCCTCTGGGTGCTGTGGGTGCCAGGATGACCCAAGGTGGACACAGCCCCCACCCGCACCATTCAGCAGACAGTCAGTCCGTCAGGCCCAAGTTCAGTGACATACAATTGCTACACAACCAGTGCTGGGAGGGGAAGGTCAGGGTTCAGTGGGAGGACAGAGAGGAGCACAGCTTGCTCATTTTCCACGTTCAGTGTTAAGCTCCTTGAGGAGCTCTTTTGTCTCTCTTTTATGGTCACTTTTTCTCTTTCTTTGCTGCTATCATTTTGTCATGACATTTTTAATATGAAAATGGTTTATAGTGAGGATCACATACAGTGAAGTATATAAAGAAAATTTTAAATTATCCATAATCTGAACACCCAAAGAGACCCTTCTGACCTTTAGATATATCCTCTTCCAATCTTTTGTTTCCATTTTTGCTTTTATACAAAATCAAAGAAATAGAATTATTTTTCCACTTGACATAATGTGAGCATTTTCCATATCACTGACCATGCTTCAAATCACTGTTTTAGAATATCTGCACAGTTTAACTGATTATACTACTGGATGTTTTATTTGTCTATGGTTCTTCACCGTTATACATAATACTGCCCTGAGCATCTTTGTATATAACAATTGTCATTTATTTCATATCCAAACAGTTATTTTCAAATAGTGTTTATACAGTAACCACCTGTAAAATCAAGGAAAGTTGTATAAAACAAAACAGAAAGTGTGGGCCTCACACTGGAGCTGAGTAAATCTGGAAAACAGGTTATTCGCTGGGGATTAGCACAAGCAGGAAGGCTCATAGAGAAGGTGTGACTTGAACTAGGATGGTCTCTCTCTTTTTTTTTTAACAATTTTATTAATTTGTTTATTTTGGCTGTGTGAGTCTCTGTTGCTGCACGGGGTTTTTCTAGTTGTGGTGAGTGGGAATTACACTCCAGTTACTGTACATGGGCTTCTCATTCCAGTGGCTTCTCTTGTTATGGAGCACAGGCTCCAGGTCACGTGGGCTTCAGTAGTTGTGGCTCCAGGACTCGAGAGCACTAGCTGTATAGTTGTGGCACGTGGGGTTTAGTTGCCCTGCAGCATGTGGTATCCTCCCAGACCAGGAATTGAGACTGTGTCCCTTGCATTGGCAGGCGGATTCTTTACCACTGAGCCACTGAAGCCCAGATGGTCTCATTTTTAAAGTCTTATAATACTGTGGATTGTCTCAAAACCCCTCGTTGTACTTTCTTCTGAGCATCTGGAAGGAACACCCCTTTTTTTTCTCCAGCTCAGTCCCGGCAGACTGGTCACCCATATCTCCACTACATCCCTAGTTCCAGAGTCGACAAACATTTCTCTGCTTCAGAATCACCCCAGGGTGTGGGTTGGAAAGCCCGATTCCTGAGCCCCATCCCACACCTGCCAAATCAAAACCTGTGGGGGGGGGGGGGTCTGGGAATCTGCAGTTTTTAAATGCACATCAAGGTAATTCCAGTGCAAGGGGCTTAGTGACTCAACGAGGCAGGAGGACGCTGGCTGCATCCGTGATGCTGGACACACAGTGGCCAAGAGGGAGGGCTCCTGTCAGAAATGTATGGGCTCGGCCCCTGGGCTTGCCTTCACCACTTTTGTGTCCTATGCCAGTCTCCCCCTCTTCTGTAAAAGGAAGATAATGATAGGAGATCCCTCCAAGAGTAGTTGTGGGGGTGAAATGAAGTGCTTAAGACCCCAACTCAGAGCCAACATCCCATGAACATTTTTGGTAGCTGTTATTTTTCATACGCGGGCTTCCCAGGTGGCACTAGCGGTGTAGAGCCCGCCTGCCAATGCAGGAAACATAGAGTCATGGGTTCAATCCCTGGGTCAGGAAGATCCCCTGGAGGAGGGCCTGGCAACCCACTCCAGTATTCTTGCCTGGAGAATCCCATGGACAGAGGATTCTGGCAGCCTCTGGGGTCCATGGGGTCACAAAGAATCGGACACAACTAAAGCGACTTAGCACACACACATGCACATTTTTTCATATATATCCTTTCTTTTTAAAACCTGAGCAGTCCATAGGCCTCCTGGCTTAGCCTTTAGTCTTTCTTGGCTGGTGCTGAGCTCACCAATGAGACCTTGTTTGTAAGAGTGGCCTTAGAGATCAGTGACCCTCCCGCGAGAGGCTCCCACGGAAGCGCTGTTGCCCACTCCACTTCCCTGGGCCTCCTGGCTATGGCAGGGGAGCTGGGGCATCTGATTGGTAGAAATGCATCCTTGGTTGGAAGCCAAGTTAAGCTAAGGTGGGAGGGAAAGATAAGCCTAAGGAAATGCTGATGCAGAGAGGTGTGACTGGAGAAACACCAGCCCCCTTCAGGACTGGAGAGCCAGCTTGAACTTTAATTCCTGGTTTGATCAAGGTAGTGTAAAAATGGACCCCAAAGGTCTTTAGATGGAAAACTAGGTTTTAGGTTTCACATATTAGCTGTAGTTAAAGCCAAATGTTCATTCCACTCAAATTGTGTGGGTGGATCACTTTCCTCCCACTGTTGAAGTATCGTGTTTTTAGCTGCTAATAAACTTAATAGAATCCATTTCTTATTTCCCCTAGCGTATTAAGTCCATTCACATGCACTGCTGAACCAACGCTTAGTGACACTGTGTTAGAAAGTATTTTTGTTGGAAACAGACAACGGACACAGTTCAGCTGCAAAACACGTCTCAAAAAGGCTTCTTTTCTCCAGTCTCAAGCTTGCAAAGAGTCATTTGAATTCAGGGAATCCTCCCAGTCAACCAGAACACCTACACAAAGTAGGAAAGAATTTTGTTTTATTGATTCAAGAAGCAGATTCAAAGAAACTGCATGCTTCTCTACACCCACAGAAGCTCCCACCTGTCCATCTCCCACCCCTAACCCCAAATTCTCATTGCCACGAATGGCGCCCAGTTTCCTCACTGTCCCAACACTCCAAGGCCACCCAGATCGGAAGAGTCAGGGTGCATTTCCAGGGTCCAGGCAACCCTGTCTCTTCTCAGTGAAAGTCGCTCAGTCGTGTCTGACCCTTTGCAACCCCATGGACTATACAGTCCATGAAATTCTCAAGGCCAGAATACCGGAGTGGGTAGCCTTTCCCTTCTCTAGGGGATCTTCCCAACCCAGGGATCGAACCCGGGTCTCCAGCATTGCAGGCGGATTCTTTACCAGCTGAGCCACAAGGGAAGCCCAAGAATACTGGAGTGGGTAGCCTATCCCTCCTCCAGAGGATCTTCCCAACCCAAGAATCGAACCAGGGTCTCCTGCATTGCAGGCGTATTCTTTGCCAACTGAGCTATGAGGGAAGCACTCTCTTCTCAGAGTGCTTGGTGATTGAAGGTGAGTGCTGTAACCTAACAAAACAGAGAAATGGACGTGGAGAGCAGTGTAGGGAATACTGGCGTCTTCTAAGCCTGAATTGAAAAGAAACAAATAAAAATGGGGAATCATGAAGCTATAGATACAGACAATGAAAATACGCAGAATTTCTCAGGGAGACGTGGAATTCAAGGAGGTAGGCATAGACATTTGACAGTTTCAATCATTCCATCCTAAAATTTCAAAACGTGATATCAAGACCACCAGGATACATTATGTTTGTGGTGTGTTGGTTATCAGTAAGTGTGTGCTGGGACACAGATCGAGATGAGATTTTAAGAAAATGCATAAAGTTGGGAACAATCCAGATGTTTGTCAATCCATGATATTGATTAAGTTCCCATTTGATTTAAGAATGCAAAAGTAGGACACCACACCCTCCCTTGTCAGTCCTGCTCTATTTTGGTAACTGGTAAACCCACATCCTGAATTGGGCTTCCCTGGTGGCTCAGGCAGTAAAGAGCCCACCTGCAATGAAGGAGACCCAGGTTCAATCCCTGGGTTAGGAAAATCCACTGGAGAAGGAAAGAGCAACCCACTCCAGTGTTCTTGCCTGGAGAGTAACATGAGCAGAGGAGCCAGGTGGGCTACAGTTAACAGGGTCACAAAGAGTTGGACATGACTTAGTGACTAAGCAACAACAAAAACCCATTTCACTTGTGAGCATAAAATTTTCTTTCTTACTTTTAAGTTTAAAAAAATATAAAGCCAGCCTCATACCCAGGTTTATGTATACCAGGACTGTAAGTCTTGAGGAGTCTGCTGCTTTTTTCACTAAGTGATTGTGAGATCTTTGCTCTGCTATAAGGTGAGAACTAGAAAATTATAATGCCATGCCCATGTTTGCTGAAGTGATCACCCTTGATTGTGTGGGGCTTCTCTCCTGGGATAATCAGCATGGCCCTCTTAAACAGAGCTGTCTTAAAAACCCAGATCTACCAGTAAGATCTGTTTTAATTTTGGTCTAACAGCTTTCAGATTACTCCTCAAGACTATATTGTCAGGCTTTTGTACAAACAAGGAGCTTACACAAAACTTCCATTTTAGTGGTGGCTCGAGGGTGAAGGGGGGCAGCCTTGTTTGGTTGATTGAGTTATGATTGTGTAGGGAACAAATAAAGGCTTTCTTTCCTTAAACATAACGGTCATGTCTTACTCTCCCTAATAATGCCACATATTCTTTGGAAAAATATTTACACAGCCTGACATTATTCTTAATGTCAGTGCAACGTGTTAACCTCTAGGTTGAAATCCAGTTTTAATCCTATAAGCTAGAAAAATAAGTTAGATTCTGCACAATTGAGTTTTGAAACTGTTGATTCTGTTGCTGTATTTATTACCATTGATGGTTGGTTGCTGTCTCCCTTCTCCTTCCCCCTTTTTCTCTCCTCCTCCCCTCGCCTCGTCCCTTCTCCTTCCTTCCTCTTTATCCTTCATCTTTGCTCTCTCTCTTTCTCTCCATAGGTATATATGAATTAAATTGATTACGTATATACATGTATATAGTTCTCTACAAGTGGGTATCTGCACGTGTAACAATTTCATCCATGCTCCAAGGAACTATCTTACTTCTTTCTCTGGGAATCTACTCTGTGATCTCAATAAACCCTTTTACAATGAACTGATTTACTGCAGGCCTGGACAGTATTTACACTTTTTCCTGCCTTCCTCCCCAAAGAAGTTAAATGGCTTGTCTTTGACAGTTGTTACTTTAGGTGCGTCACAGTTTTACTGACCAGATTTTCTTTAAAGTCTCTCATACAGAAAAAGGATTGAAAACTTTGGGTGCTGGGTAGGTTATGTGATTTCAGCTGAGGGTAGCCCACCACTGCTAGTGTGGATGCGGCGGGGCTCGTTTCACGTGGCTTTAAGGGCTGCAGGCACGTGCTCCGTAGTTACGCTCTCAAGGGCGGTAGAGCCTAGCGTGCCTCAGTCAGTGATCCGGGTGCAATCCAGCAGCAAGGTGTAATGGCAGTGGCCAAAAAAGACCCAAAAAGTGAAATCAGACATGAAGTTAGACAAAGCTAGGCTGAGAACTTTCCCTCCCCTCCCGCCCCACCACTTGGAAACAGAAAGCAGATAGCGATCCAGAAACAGGAAGCAGAAAGATTCCTACGAATTGGGATAGGAGCCATAGTGAAAGCTTTTAAAAGTGAGTTTGCAATGACTTTGGCTCTGGATCAGGCACCGAGCACTGTTTGTCTTCTCTAAATCCATCTTTAAACATAGTTCTGCGACTGTATTTGGGTAGGAGATGTGAACTGGGATATTATAACTTCCACAGACTAATTTTAATCAGCTAATTTGGCATTTTGAAAGCACTTCAGGTCATTGCAATTATGCAAAGGATATGCAGTCATTAGCGCTCAATATACCAATTTCTCATTAATATCTACCTGGAATCAAGCTGATGAATACAAGGCTATCATTGCCTGAAAATGAACATTTTCACTTGACAGCGTGGCTGCTTTTCTCTCCCGGCTGCTACCCAGAATTGATGTGAGTGCTGGGCCTGGAGAGCAGGGCCGTTTAGAGTTCAGAATCAGGTCTCACACACATGAAGTGGATCGAGATATTTAAATGTTACTGATCCAGCTTATCACAGCCAAACAATCTAGGGGAAGGCTAGTTTAAAAAATTTTTTTAAAACAGTCACAGCTGGAGGGCATTTTGCATAACCTCCCACCCTTGGGCGCCTCAAACTCAGACCCAGAAGCCCCTGCCACTTGGCACCAGACTCAAAAACCCATTAGCGGTGCCACTTTGGTTACTGGAGGGTGAATGACTAAGCTTCTGGCCTCTGGTGGACTTTAAACGTCCCACTGGCCTTTGCTCCAAGCCTCAAGTCAGAGCATGATTTTATGCATCCCACCTGTGCTCAAGTGATGAGGTCGAGTTGAGTTCTTGCTTCTTTCCCACCTGTTTGTATTGATACTAAGAGCAGGTTGCCCCGATTTGTATCTAAGAAGTGAACTGAATGGCCTGCTGGCAGGTAGGATACTGCTTCACTGAGTTACGGAACTTCAGAGCCCTGTGACTGGGAATTTTGTGCCTTATGTTGATATAAGTTGTCTTTGTTTAGAAACTATCTTATGCTTAAAGCTCATCTCAATTTCAGCTCTCAGGCGTTGTTTCATGAAAATATGCCACAAGGTCATTACGTTTCTGCTTTTAACCTCTAGCCTGATGTTTCTACTCTCCATGCGTGTGTGCGTCCTAAATCGCTTCAGTCGTGTCAGACTCTTTGCGACCCTGTGGACTGTAGTCCTCCAAGCTCTTCTGTCCATGAGATTCTCTAGGCAAGAATACTGGAGTGGGCTGCCATGCCTTCCACCAGGGGATGTTCCCCGCCCAGGAATCAAACCTGCATCTCCTACATCCCCTGCAGTGGCAGATGGGTTCTTTACCACTGTTGCCACCTGGTAAGCCCTTTACTCTCAATACCTCCTGCCATATTACACCAAGAACATGTAATGAACTGGATGCCAATCAGACGCCTGTGCAGTGGTCTTGACGCTCCCCTCAATGGTTTATTCTTCTGACATACCGTAGCACCCTTTTTGGGAAGCAACATGCTAAGAATGTGTATGGTTCCAGGAAGAGATGAAGGGAAAGATGGAAGGAAAGGTTTTTTGTTGTTTTTTTTTTTTAAAGCTGCAGTTATACCTGCCAGTAACCATGTCTGCAGCATCCCTGGGAGTTATTGAATCATTCCCAGTAGACCAGTGCCCAACCTGCAGCACTGGGGATACACACGGCACCCTCACGAATTCTTAGTTAAGGTTAGAGATTTTTCTCTTCTGTGCCAGAAATTCTTGGATGCAGTTTGCGTGCATGCTATCAGTCACCAGCTACTTAATCCCAATCAGTTCCTGTAGAACTTGACGTGTCGGTCATCGTAGCCAGCTGCAGGCAATTCTTGATTGTCTGTGGGAATGGAGAAGACTTGAGGCATGGTTGATCCAAAGTGGTGAATAATGCAAAAGAAACCTATTTCGAGAATTATCTTTTGTTGGTTTTGTTTTTATAGTACTGCTTTACCTTCCCAGTTATACTTTCCTTAAGCTAAACTTGGTATTTAAAATGTTATATTCTAAGTTTTTATATTATATGGATTAATGTAGTAGAAAAGGTTAGAAAATTATAGGAGGCTTAAAAATCACACCATGAGTAACCTTTTGCCAAATATATGCCTTGACGATTTTCTCCTGCTACAAACACATATAATTTTTAATTAAGTTGAACTTTTTTTACTTTACTGCAGATGGTGATCATTGTTCCATACCAGTTAATTCATCCGCATCACCATTTTTATGGGTTGTATGGTACTTGGTGTTATGAATGTACCACAGTTTGTTTATACACATGCCAATTGATGAATTTTTGCATTATTTTGAAATTATAGTTACTAACAGCGTTCGTATGTATTGTTATTGTTGTTTAGTTGCTAAGTCGTATTTGACTCTCTATGGACACATGGACTGTGGCTCTTCCATCCATGGGAATTCCCAGGCAAGAATACTAGAGTGGGTTGCCATCTCCTTCTCGAGGGGATTTTCCTGACCTAGGGACTGAACCTACATCTCCTGCATTGAAGGCAGATGCTTTGCCACTGAGGCACTAGGGAAGCCAATATATATTATATTAATGAATTGAATATTTGAGGGTGTTCACTCCGGTTGTTCCAGCATAATCCACAGTGTTATGATTTATGCCTCCCTGTCTTCAGGGCTAGGACAACACGTTAGAATAATTTCTCTATTGTGCTTTTAATCTGAGAGCTTCTACTTTGTACTCAGCACTGAAGAGGCATTTATTTTCTTTTAGGAATCGAGTGTGCAGTTAGGGTTTGCCACCCTCAAATTAAAGTTTGTCAAAGTTAGGACTTGGGGAGGCAGGATAGCCCAATGGTCAAGAGTAGGAACTCTGTGCCCAGACCATCTGGATTCAAATCCCCAGTTTGTTCAAGGGTATTCAACTCAGAGGCCTGCCTGCCTCCCTGCCTTTCTTCCTGCCTTCTTTCCTGTTTCTCTGTACCCTCCCATTATGAAAAAATTATAATTAAAAAAAATCTGAAGATGAATGGGAAAAACCAGCTTGTTTTAAACCCTAACTCCATACAAGACACGTTGAGATAGTGTAAAGCCCAGAACATTCTAGGCACCCAGGACCCATCTTGTCATCAGGCACCTGGGGGGCAGGGAGACTCGAGGTGTCTGGTGACTGTTTCTCTTTTGGGCTGAATCCAGCAGAGCAGTGGCGCACAGGGCAGCTGTAGATGTCTGGTAGGGTGAGGGTGTGGTTTCCTTTGGTGTGCTGCTCGCTCCCAGTGGCCCGTGCTTTGTGCCATGAGCCATGAGGCCCTGTGTCTCAAGAGCATGACACCTGTCACTTCCCCCCTTGCATCCTGGTCCCTTTCCTGGGACTTCTGTGCCCCAGCCTCTTCCTCCACCCCACACTCCTGTGACAGGTGACCTCCAAGACAAGCCAGGCCTCCCTCAGCATCTCTCTGTCCCTACCCAAGGGCTTCCGCATCCTATTTTGACCTGCAGTGGCTCGCAGCTCCCTGCAGATATTTGAAAAGAGAATGAAGTGATTTCCATAAATAAAACAAATTGCTTGACGAGTGTGAGACTCCATTGTTGTGCTATAATGGAATGATTTAGATGCTTTGTGAGACACGGGGCAGGGGGGGAAGCTGTTCTCCCACCCTGGAAATGTAATTACAGCTCCACAAAGATCTTTCTGGAGAGACTTAGGGTGGTTAGAACAGGACGCGGTCGTTGTCTCTGGGAGAAAAGACCAAAACAGAAGACCCTTAACTTTGCAAGTCTTGCCTACTCAACTTTAAGCATATGATGTAATTCGCGGAGCCACTACTGAAGCTGGAGGGGGCATTTGGTATTCACACACTGACCAGCTCCCAGCCTACCCCCTCAGTGGGGGATTTTTTGCTTTTTTTTTTTTGCATGTTTTCACCCTCTACCTCTGTCTCTTCAGGTTCTCTGGTGCCACCGAGCAAGCCTCTTTAAAACCACATTAGGATTTCAGATTTCTTTTGTGCTCAGTCGTGTCTGACTGTTTGTGAACCTTTGGACTATAGCTCACCAGGCTCCTCCGTCCATGGGATTTCCAAGGCAAAAATACTGGGGTGGGTTTCCATTTCCTCCTACGAGGGATATTTCTCACCCAGGGATGGAACCCATGTCTCCTGTGTCTCTTGCACTGAAGGCAGATTCTTTACCTACTGGGCCATCAGGGAAGCCCCTTTAGGATTTCAGATTAAAGGAGACCAAAGACGACTAGAAAACTAGATGACAATGCCATGTGTGATCCCTGACTGAATTTGGGAACAGGGGTGGGGGTGGAGTGGGGGGGAATCTGTAAAGAACATTATTAAGACAAATGGCAGAATTGACGTGCAGACTGTGAATTTGACGTTAGTATTATATCATTGCTAAACTTCTGATTTTGGTCAGTGTCTTATGGTAATAAAGTGGCATCATGTTTGCACCTGATTCTCAGATGGTTTCCAGTGAAATAGGCATTTATGCAGAGAGAAAGAGAATGGTAAAACATATGGAGCAAAATAATAACAACCAGTAAATCTAGGTAAAGGATGTATTATTCTTGCAACTTTTCTGTTAAGTTTGGAAGTATTTCCAATAAAAAGTTATGAACAAAAAAGCCAGTCATGTTAAGAAGTAATTCTGGCCTGACAGAATTGTCAGGGCTGACAATTACTCATTTCTTAAAAGAAAAACTGGGAGGAGTAGAAAAGAAAAGAAAAAATGCATGGTCCAAATTTCTGTGTGAATTAGGGAGAGCTAAAATTTGCAATTAATTATATCCACAAGTTAGATGGAAATCCAGCTCACCACCACAGCTCTGCAGACTTTAGAACCCAGAACCCAAGCCTTACCTGCGCCCCATACAAAGTGCTGCCATCTGGTGGGGGTGGATGGCACTCGTTATAAGGTGAACACTAACCAGGAAGTGAACCCATCATGTGCATGGGAGGACTTGTACTTCCTCTGATGGTGTCAGGGAGGCTTTGTCATTTAATTTGCAAAGTCTGTTTGTTTCCCATTCTCATAAGGAAGAAAACCAGTTGACTTGGAGTCCAGGTTCATTGGGGATGTTAGGTGAAATCATGGAATTTCTCCATCTTAAGTCTTTAGCAAGCTAGACTTGCCAACAATAGGCTCCTAGTTTATATCCAGAAGTACCCCATCCATGAGTTGTTGATCTTGGGCAAGCTAGAGCAGTGGTAAAGGTTAAATGCCCTCCAGGTATCTCATGTAGATTCGGTGTAGGTATGGTGTCAAGTAGGAGAACCCAAGTGGTATTCACGGGGGGTTTTCTTGCCTAGTGACATTGGCACCCATCTCCCCATCCTGTAGCTCTGCATGGCATTTGGAAAGGTATCCAGGCAGGTCCAGGTGGCTCACCCCTCTTTTACTTTCCCATTGGAACATGACAAAGCTTAGGGCATACCTGTGAGAGCAAGTAGGAAAACCTGGGAAACCGTCCATTTCAAAGGTGTCAGATTCAGATGCCCATGGGACCAGATAGATACCACAGCTGAGTGAAATAAGCCAGATGTATGCGTGCTAAGTCACTTCAGTCGTGTCTGACTCTTTGCAAACCCGTGGACTATAGTCCTCCAGGCTCCTCTGTCCATGGGATTCTCCAGGCAAAAATAGTAGAGTAGGTTGCCATGCCCTCCTCTAGGGGAACTTCCTTACCCCAGGATCGAACCCATATCCCGTATGGCTTCTGCATTGGCAGGTGGGTTCTTTACCACTAGCGACACCTGGGAAGCCCAAAACAAGCCAGGTGGTGATAAAAACTGGAGCATGAGCGCCCTACTGCAGGAGCTCCTCAGAACCCACTGCATGGCTTCTGTGGGGGATTGTGGGCCTGCTGGCACTTCTCAGGTGGTGCAAGTGGTTAAGAACCTGCCTGCCAGTGCAGGAGAAATAAGAGACGTGGGTTTGATCTCTGGGTCTGGAAGATCCCTTGGAGGAGGGCACACAGCCCACTCCAGTATTCTTGCCTAGAGAATCCCATGGATAGAGGAGCCTGATGGGCTACGGTCCATGGGTTCGAAAAGAGTCAGACATGACTGAAGCAACTTAGCATGCGTGGGCCTGCTGACATCAGCCCTTCCAGCTTTTCCAGAGTGCCTGATTTCTGGATTAAACATCTCCGTGTTCATTAATATTGGCAAGAAATTGTTTTGAAAAATAAAAAACCAACACATCTGGCAGGTGGTATCTGGCCATAGACTGCCAGTTGGCAACTCTGATCTGGTCCAGCCCACCTCTATTACGTGTTGAATAATTATATTCCACAAACAGTTATTGGAAGCCGACAGGGTGCTGGGCCCAGAGAGGGCCAGTGACGGGCCTGCAGTCACGCCGCCAGTTCATGACAGAGGTAAGCGCTGCCTCAGGGCGTTCAAGTTGTTTAGCAAGTGCTCCAGTTTGACGTAAAAACAAAAATTTGGCTAAAAGATGCAGCGTCATGAACAAGAGTAATTAATTCCAAACTTTTTTTTTATAAAATTAATTCCATCATTAAATGTCGTAACATTCTACTTCTGTCGCAAGTTTATAGAAATACCTCCTTAAAATACAGTGTTTCTTCCTAACCACAAATAAATTGGTTTTCAGAAACAAATAGGTGTAAAGATGGGGTACAAAGTGTCAGCTGTGGGGGAAAAAAGTAACCTCTACCCACCCCCCACCCCCTGCACACATACGCACCCCATTTAAAATTATTTGTTTTAGAAATAGGTTGGATAGGATAGTTGCTGACTCGCCCGGGGAACACTTTGGAATGGAGAATGGAGAAGCCTCCCAGATTCCCCAGGCCCCAGGGGGTGGGGTGGGGTGGGGTGTGGGGTAGAGCCTCCATGAACACACTGGCCCCCTTTTCCAGTGCCGTGTCCCACACACTGATGTAACTCAGGCTCACATGTGCCTGGATTCTGGAATCAGAGAACCCTGACTTCAAAAATTCACAACCTGCCACTTATTAGCTGTGTGACCTTGGATGACTTACCTAATCTCCTTCTGTTTCTTCATGTTTCTTTGTTTTTGGTCGTGCTATGCAGCATGTGGTATCTTAGTTCTTCCACCAAGGATGGACCCTTCGCCCCCTGCAGTGGTAGTGTGGACCACCAGGGAAGTCCCTCTTTATGTTTCAATGGAGATAAGAATGGTGCCGGGGCTTCCCTGCTGGCTCAGTGATAAAGAATCTGCCTGCTGATGCAGGAGACACAGGTTCAATCCCTGGGTCTTGCTTGGAGAATCCCTAGGGACAGAGGAGCCTGGTGGGCTACAGTTCATGGAGGGGGTCGCAAAATTGTCGGACACGACTTAGTGGCTAAATATAGACAACATATAGAATGGGCCGTATCTTGGAGAGCGATTAAAGAACTGAACGGGGGAGATTCTGCCCAGCACGTAACAATGGGGCTGCGCATGCGCAGTTCTCATCACTGGTGCTCCTCCTGTGATGGATGGAGGAGGCCGACTGTGAAGCGGGCATCTGAGATGGGAGTGTGGGGGAGAGTTTCCCCACCACACAGCAAAGCGGCCGCGGCACAGGAGCAGCTCCTAAAACAGTTGTGGTTTGGGTTGCTTCAGGGGGGTTGGGTAGAGTTTTATATAGATATAATTCACGTGCCCTTCAGTTCACCCATTTAAAGTACGTAATTTAATGGTTTTTAGACTCTTCACAGATTTGTGCAAACATCGTCACAGTAGATTTCAGACCATCATCATCAACTCAAAAAGAAACCCCAGAATGTGTAGCCAATCCTCCCAGCCCCAGGCCACCACTAATCCACTTTCTCTATAGGTTTACCTATTCTGGACATTTCATATAAATGGAATCATATAATATGTGAGTCTTTGTGGCTGGCTTCTTTCACTTAGCATAATGTTCTCAAGGTTTATCCAGCTTGTAGTACGTATCAGAGCTCCATTCCTTTTTATGGACAAATAGCATACCACATTTTATTTAGCCATGCATCAGTTGATGGGCATTTGGGTTGTTTCCACATTTTAGCTACAGCGAATCATGCTGCCATGAACATTCATGTTCAAGTTTCTGTGTGGACATATGTTTTCATTTCTCTTGGGTATAAACCTAGGAGCAGAATTATTGAGTCAAGTGGTAACTCCGTGTTTAACTTAACTGTCAAATTGTTTTCCAAAGCAGCTGTACCATGTTATGTTCCCACCAGCAGTGTAGAAGGGTTTTGATTTTGCCACATTCTCATCAACACTTGTTTTTATCTGCCTTTTAGCTTCTAGCCATACTCATGAGTGTGAAGTGGTATCTCACTATGGTTTTGATTTGCATTTCCCTGATGACTAATGATGTTGAGCATCTTATTCTGTACTCATTAGTTTATATCTTCTTAGGAGAAATGTCTACTCAGATTCTTTGCCCATTTTTCAGCTGTGTTGTCTTTTTCTTATAGAGTTGTAAGCATTCTTTATAAGGTCTAGATACAAGTTTCCTATCAACTATATAATTTGCATCTTTTTCCACTCAGTGGATTGTCTTTTCACTTTCTGAATCGTGTCCTTTGAAGCACAAAGGTTTTTAATTTTGATAATATACAATTTACCTATTTTCTTTTGTTACTTGTGCTTTTAGTGTCGTATTCTAAATCCAAGGTCACAAAGATTAACTCCTGTGTTTTCTTCTAAGAATTTTATAGTTTGGGCTCTGGCATTTAGGTTTCTGATGCACTTCAAGTTAATCCTTATATATGGTGTGAGATAAGGACCCAACTCTCTCTTTTTTTGCATGTGGATGTTCAGTTATACAAGCATGTTTAGAGGAAGAGAAAGAACTATGAAGTGATGTGGTCATCCACTAAGACATACTTCAACCCAGTCCACCTTGGGAGCCCTCTAGCCAATAGGAGCAGGATGGGAAGAATCAACTTTCACAATGGGAGGGGCACCTCAGCCACGTCGAGGCTCTAGTCTGCAAGCCATGAACTGTAACTCCAAAGCTCATCAAGTGTGCCTGTTAAGTTAATGAAATAATGACCAATAGGGTAGTGATTTAATCACCATAACTTGTACTTGTCTCTTACCTAACTGCCATCTCTGAGCCTTTGGGGCAGAAGTAGGGTATAATAGAAACAGAATTGACCTCTTTGTCAAAAGACTAGAAGCTGATTCTTGGTCACCCTTGTGACTTTAGATGGAGAAGGCAATGGCACCCCACTCCAGTACTCTTGCCTGGAAAATCCCATGGACAGAGGAGCCTGGTGGGCTGCAGTCCATGGGGTCGCGAAGAGTCGGACATGACTGAGCGACTTCACTTTCACTTTTCACTTTCCTGCATTGGAGAAGGAAATGGCAACGCACTCCAGTGTTCTTGCCTGGAGAATCCCAGAGACGGGGGAGCCTGGTGGGCTGCCGTCTATGGGGTCGCACAGAGTCGGACACGACTGAAGCGACTTAGCAGCAGCAGTGACTTTAGATGAGTCATTAACATCTCTGGCCTTAGTTTTCTCATCTCTACAGTGGGCTATTGACACCAAGTTCCCAGTGTTAGTGAATAAGTTCAAGAAAGCATTCCCAGGTATGGGGAAGCACAGAGTGCCTACTGTCCGGTTGACACACACGTGCTTTGGTGCATGTGTTCGCTCTCATCACACGTCCAGCCCCTCTTCCACTATTGATCTTACTATGTGTTAAACTGTGTGTCTGCCATTGCTGTTTAGTCACTAAGTCATGTCTGACTTTTTTGTGACCCCATGACTATAGCCTGCCAGGCTTCTCTGTCCATGGGATTTCCCAAGCAAGAATACTGGCATGGATTGCCATCTCCTTCTCCAGGGGATCTTCCTGACCAGGGATCAAGCCTGCATCTCCTGGTTGGCAGGCATACTCTACCACTGAGCCACCAGGGAAGCCCATTGTCTGCTACTCCAGATCATACAAGTCAAAATAGTAGAATCCCATACAATAGCCAATTCCAGAGGCACAAACCTACCCACAAACTATGCTGTTCTACCCCTGATGCTCTTCTAAGACACTAACCCCAGGAAGTCTTAGAAAAAGAGGACAGTTGGACACACCTCAAGTGAGCTGAGGGTGTACCTGGAAGGTGCTCAGGCTCAACCCATCTTAGCGTTGTGAGTAGCACCCCTGGTGCCCAGCTGATTGGAAAGAAAACTTGCAGCCATTGGACTGAGCACCCATCCAGCAGAGCCTAAATATTGGAAAAGAGGGCCAAGAGGGATCTTCAGAGTGTGAATTCTGAAGATTTTTCCCCCCGGGCCTGACATTTCTTCTAGTGGTGCCCTACTCTTGGGCTAAGGCACAGTATCATGGCCAGCATCTCACATCTTACCTGGCATGGGCAGCGGAGAGCTAGTGGATGTGAAGACTCGGAGCAGTAAGAAGAGCTGTGCCAACGTGAAGAGGTGCCAGAACCCACAAGGAGACGCTGGTGTAAGTCATAGGATGTTAGAGCTAGAGGAAGGGCCCTTAGGTCTTCTGTCCAATGCCCTCCCTTGGCTCAAAGAGACAACTGTCTCAGACACAGAGTGGCGTGACGAGGTGCGGCTGTGTAGTGTAGTGGCAGAGCTTAGGTACCTGCCGTTGTGTCCTGAAGCCATGCAGCCTGGAACTCCATTTTGATATGGAGGGTGTTGGAGAAGGTGTCTCAAAAAAGGCTGACTGTTCAGGTCCGGAGTTGAGAGCATCAGAGGAGCAGCTCAGGAGCTATTTGATGGTAGTGGTGGCAGGGGGTCAGAAGCATAAATAGGCTTTGAGGCAGAGGCGCAAAAGCTAGAAGTTCTCTGCTTCTCCATTTTGACAAAGGTCCTTCCCATAGGTATGTTCTATTTCAGCTGAAACTTCAAATGCCAGAAAAAGATGCTGGGACATCTGTGACCCAGACCTGCTTCTGCCACTGACTATGGCAGGGTGGGGGTGCTTCCTGGGACCACCATTCCCCACTTTGCGCCTCTGTCTGCTCATGGCATGTGAGATGGGAGTAACGTAGGTAAACCCTGGAGGCCTGTGCTTCTGACAACCTCCATGTTTAAGGCCAAGTCATGCTCGGGGTGGCAAATTAATGAACAACTTTATGGGAGCGTGTTTAGAAATAAGTTTGGGGTGATGATTTCAAGTTCAACCATTTTTGTATGCACTTATTCAAGTGATACATTTGACCTGATTAATAGAAAGTGCACCAGCCTAATGTATAATATTAGGAGATAATTGCAATGGATGAAAGTCTCTTGAGTCAATTAACTCTTATTACCTGGAAACCATTTATAAGAGGCAATAAATTATTGGGACAACACAATTAGCAGTCCCACAATAAAACGGGTTTCACGTGTGTGCCTGTAGGCGCCCCACTCCTGAGGGCCTGTCAAGTTAAAGGGTGCGTGTTGGGGGGGATGGCTGTGCCCTTTTATGTTCACAGGAGTGTGTTAACAGGCAGCAGGGCTGACATATCCCAGGCTAGACCGGGGCAATGAAATAAGCTTTCCACGCCTGGGAACAATGACGCCTGTGTCACAGCCAGTCAATGCCTGTTTCAGTGCCTTGTGTTGGCCAATCTGCTGAGTGATATTTGAGGTTGGATCTTGTGATTCTGTTTAAGGACAGTTTCTAACACTCCCATCCTGGAATTTAAAAACTGAAATTGCTTAACATTTAGAAAGAGTTGTTTTTCTCCTCTCTCTTCTCTCATCAAGCTACCAGTTCTATGTAGCATGGACAGAGTTAGAATCAAAGGAAGGTTCTATATAAGGAGGCTAGAAAGTACCACTCACTACAGTAGCAAATAAGCTTCTAAAAGCCACATTCCTCTCTTACCTTTGTTTTCACTCTGTGGAAGAAGGTTGTCTTGTCCCTAAGCTGGCCCAAGCTTAGTTCAAAGTGTCTCAAAACAGTAGAATCCAGGATTCCTTTCCACTGAGCCTTCTCACTATTTGCTTATTAAGTGAAGAGAACTACTCTAGAATTCTTTCACAATGATCTGAAATAACCTGACATTCACTTTGACCAACAGTGTTTCTGTCACCTGAAGAATTTTTTCCCTCCACTGTTGCGTTACAAGCAGGATTCAAATTCCTAACAGCAGGGCTGGGGTGGGGGAGGGAACTCAACCAATCCCAGAGTGCAACAATGTTAACGATCAACGTTTCATTTTTACCATGTTGACTGTTTCAACCACAAGCTTAAAGAATTATCAAGGCCAACTGCATTAGTCCAAATAAGCTGGAAATAATAGACTGACCAGAACCAGTGCTTAGAAGGCAAATTTATAAGTCGAGTAATTGGAAATGTAATAAAGAGGGAAGCAAGTTACCCTAGAATGTAGGTCTCTCTCCTTGTGTACATCCAAATTTGTGGGGTTTGTTTTTTAATATCAGCAGATCACTTTATGATAGTCTATCTGTGACTTCTTCAACAATGATAAATGTGCAATCTGATCTTTCAGAAGAATAAACAGTTCCTTGTTAATTAATTTATACAGCTGTCAGTGAAGCTTTTTCTCTCTTTGCACTCTAAGTGTTTCCCTGCCATAGATTTTCTTGCCGTTCCTGGCAAATCTCCAGTGAGCGCCTGGGATTTATTAGGCTGACTTGGTGCAAAGTCTATTGATTGTGGCCCCGAGGGTAATAACTAAATAGAGCCAGAGCAACAAGTCAATAAGAGCATTGTTGCTGCAGCCGGCATTCGCTCGAGGAGTAAGATTGTTTTACAGCAGCCGAGGGTAATCACGGACAGATCAGCGTGTTCAGCACGCGCCGCGTGCACCGTGTTAGAGCCGAGGACTGTTTCAGAGCTTTCAGGGAGATCGCTGGAGAATCAAGGTGGGGTCCTGGGATTCTGAACCCTGTGAACTCCTTCATTACAGCTTAAAGGTCTCAACTTTAGCTTTTAACATCTGCTACAAGCTCAGGGAACCCAGGGGCAGGACTGGGGCGAGAGAGTGCAAGCACGGGCCCTGGACCTCAGTACCTCAGCCCTAAGTGCTCTCTGTTCTGGGCTGAGTCCCAGAAGCAAGATGGTTAGGAGCCAAGAGATGCTGAAACAGCTGCTGTCTGCTGTCCATCCATCCATCAGGCCGCCCATCTGATGAGCTGCTAGCCAGTGGCACCATCCCCAGCTTCTCATGACCCAGAATGTGTTCAACATCCGCCATCCAAACAAGAGCAGTGATTACCCCAGAGGAAGTCATATTTTTGTCATTTTCTCAGTTCTAGATCTTGAGTTGCAGTGACTTAATTTTCAGAACCGTTTTCTTAAGACCATTTGTATCTTTCAAAGCTTCTTTTCTCTTTGGTAGAAGTTCAAAACTCCAACATTCACATATCTGGTGACTGGTTTTTTTTAATTCCAGAAAGCAAAATCAAAGTCCACGTCAATTCCAGTCTCTCCTCTGCCTTTTGAAAAATCTTTGCCATGTCTCATGGTGGAAACCCGTTTCTATGCACAGAGGACTAGAAAGTCAGAAGCCAGCTTCCCAGATGTGGCTGGTGCTAACCAGCCTCTCATTCCCCCAGACCCACCGTGTCCCAGTGGTGTGGGAGTCACTAGGTGGGGTGGATTTCTCAGGCCCACTAAAGAAAGCTCCGGGACCCTGACCTACAATCCAGGTACTGAATTGATGGCTGACAAATAAGTGCCTTCTCTTCCCGTGATAGGGGCAGCCCTTTCTTACACAGAAGTCTGTCCTTTGAGTCTTCGACATGGAGTAGTGTGGCGATAAAGGCCGTCTCTGGGGCTATATGGTTAAAAAAATAAGACTTCACTAAAAGGATTTTATTCCGAATGTAAAATTTTCATGGTCAGACACTTTCCCTGGTAGTCCTTGAGAACTATCACATTTCAGTTCCGTGTCTGATATTCATCCACTAGAGACAAAAATCACCTGTGGGGAAAGGGACCATCCTGGCCCCAGGTCATGAGTGCACTGGCATTTCCATGCAGTCCCCACAGGTCTCAGTTTTCTGGATATTCTGGCATTTTTCTTCTGGTCCTTTCCCAGGAAGTGCTGAAGTTACGTTAGATGTTGCCTGTTTTGCCATTTAACTTACAGAAAGAATGCTGATAGAAACAGATAGGAAGTATCTTCCCAACCCAGGGGTCAAACCCAGGTCTCCCGCATTTCAGACGGATTCTTTACCAGCTGAGCCAAAAGGGAAGCCCAAGAATACTGGAGTGGGTCGCCTATCCCTTCTCTAGGGAATCTTCCCGACCCAGGAATTGACCCGGGGTCTACCTTCATTGCAGGCGGATTCTTTACCAACTGAGCTATCAGGGAATCCCAATGATAGTAACAGGTCCCATAATAGTCTTGTTACTCACATTATGCTGGGAAAGTGACCTTTGAGATCCATGACTTGGAAGTACTAGTACTTGGATAAGTACCACCTCATTTTTAACTAAGGTACCAAGGCCATCATTTCCAAGTTGTTGAATTGAAGAGCCATGGGGCTCCATGAAGACAGGCACTTGTGAGGAGTTGTTTATGTTGTTCTGCTGAAGCCAAGAGCCGTTCTTACCCTCAGTCATCCGTTTGATGAAGAACGGTATCCTGTATGAGTGATGCCCAGATGTGCCAGCGTGAACCAGTGACCCACAAATAACTCCAAACCCTCACGTGACCCAATCCAGATTGAAGACAGATCTTCCACAGAATCTTTGTTTTTTAAGCAAATTTCATTGTTCTGTACAGAACCGAGGTTTGGTTTTGGGTTTTGTTTTTTGTTTTTGTTTTTCTGTTCATTCCTATTTTACTGAAAGAATCCTTGACAAATCTATGGCATGAACTAAAACTTGGGAGAGTCTTTAAAAATTACCTGTGGGATGAGTCACATTAATGAAAAGTTCAGAAGCAGAAGCAATTCCAGCAGGTAGCAGTCTTTCTGGGAAAAAAAAAAAAAAAACTTTTGTTGCGAGTTTAGTCAGTATTAACATACAACTTCTGAGCAAAGGTGAACCCCTGCTTCCTTCGCTGGGAGACCCAAGTGACTTGTTCATTGGACATATTTTGGTCCAAATGAAGAAATTTCTGTCTGATCTGCTTAAGTTCAGTCCTGAGATACAAGCATTTTTTGACAAATCAAGATGGCCTAAGAGTTGAGGAGCCCTGGCACAGGAAAGAAATATGCTAAGGGGAAAAAAACCTAATGATAATCTAAGTTGATTTTTAGAATGCTTTCAGATTCTCAAAGAAGGTGTTTTTGTTTGGGTGGCTGTGGAAACCTCACATTTGCCTTATCACAGCTTGAAAGGGAAAAAGAGGGAACACACCAAAGAGTACACACATCTGAGCTGATGTGGATGATTCTACCAATACTCATCTCAAGGTTTTCAAGGATGGAGGCCTGATATTTTTGGTATTATATACTCTTCTCAGTATCAGGGCTAGTCAGAATCATCTCAGATTCATAAACGACGGAAAGTAATAGATTCGTATATTTTCTAAATGCTGAGAAGTCAAAAGGAGTCATGTGGGAACTTGTAAAACTGTGGCTGTGGGGTTTATCTTTCTAAGGGAGGCTGGACTTTGACACAGAGAAGAGCATGGCAGGAACACTACCCTTGTGAAAGGACCAGTGATTTTTCTGTTACCAATAAGACAAGTCTATTGTGAATGTATGTTCACTCGGTTGTGTTTGACTCTGCGATCCCATGGACTATAGCCCGCCAGACTCCTCTGTCCATGGAATTTTCCAGGCAAGAATACTAGACTGGGTTGCCATTTCCTCCTCCAAAGGGATCTTCCTGACCCAGGGATTGAACCCTTGTTTCTTGAGTTTCTTGCATTGGCAGACGGATTCTTTACCAGCTGAACAACAGGGAAGACCCTGTTGTGAATACATCTTCATAAGGGAGAGTGTTCTCTTTTTGCCTCATAGGCCAGGTCATTCCAAACTCATATACACTCACAAGGCCAATCATATAGGACTAGCCTATATGCTATCATATAAGTTAGACCCAATTTTCAGGCATTTCAGATAAGCTGGGCTGGATTTTAAAGACTATCCCTTGGTCTGTTAGCATGTGCTCACCTACTTTAAAAAAAAAAAAAAAAAGACCATCTAGGAAAATATTTTAACAATCAAATCTTCTTCAGCAGCTACAGCCAGCATCCACTTTGCATCAGTTTATGCTTTTGTGTTTCCTGCATTTTATGATTTGGAATAATCTGAAAATAGGTGTCTGAAGGGTTACTCACCTAACAGGTAAGATTGGAAAGAGAAAAATACCTATATTTTCAACATGACTATGACATAGAAGCTGTCAGGCTTTTACAGCACATTCCCCACATACAGTATGCTATGTTGCCAAGGGCTTCTCTTTCTTCAGGTTTCTCGTGGACTATTTTTCTGTTACAAACAATTTATTATTTTTTTGGCTCTGAATTGCTGATATTAATTATTTAATTCTAAACTGAACTGAACTGAAACTTATTTGTATGCCTGGCATTTCGATCACTGAGGATCTGGATAATGTTGTGATCTTGATGGAAGATGAATTTAGCAATTTCACCTATAGTTTGTTCAAATGCAGGCACTTTATTTCAGAATAAACATTCAAACCTTTGGAAACACAATGTCAAGGTAAGTCCATATTTCTCCTTTATTCCCAGCTGAGGTTTTCTATAATAGCCAACATTTACCACATGTCATTCATGTCCCAGATATTAGCAGAAGAACTCCATGTACATGTACATGTTAATTTTCATGTTAACCATATGAAGTATATATTGTTCCCATTTTATGGATTCAGTTCAGTTCAGTGTCATCTCCAACTCTTTGTAACCCCATGGACTGCAGCACGCCAGGCTTATTTGTCCTGCACCATCTCCCAGAGCTTGCTCAAACTCATGTCCATTGAGTCGGTGATGCCATCCAACCATCTTGTCCTCTGTCATCCCCTTCTCCTCCTGCCTTCAATCTTTCCCAGCAACAGGGTCTTTTCTAATGAGTCGCCTCTTCGCATCAGGTAGCCAAAGTATTGGAGCTTCAGCCTTAGAATCAGTCCTTCCAATGAATATTCAGGATTGATTTCCTTTAGGACTCACTGGTGGGGATCTTAGGGCCAAGCTATTTCTGCCCAATGCATGATTCTCTCCCCAGAGCCACTTATAAGGTTGGCCACAATTTGGTCACATCTTCAGTGTGATCTGAGGCTTTACTTGTCCTTTCCTGCCTCTTCCCCACTTTATTGTCGTGTCAGATCTGTGTGACAGCCTGAAGCCTTTCCCTCCCCAGCCCTGCCTCCTCCCTTTGTATTTTTCACTGGTGGTACCCTCCACTAAGCTTCTTTCACTCCTAACTCAGTGTTAGCATCTGCTTTCCTGAAAGTCCCAACTTCCACAAGTTCCCTCTTGTAGACGCTCCTACTTTCATAGCTGCCCCTTTCCTAGCACTTCACAGTGTTGTGGGCCTTACTATTTGAAACTGTATGCTGTGAGCACATGATTGTTCAAGTCTGTGAGCTCCATGAGGAGAGGCACCTGTCTGATTGCCCATCTTTGCATCCCCAGACCCAGGTGTCTTGCCTTTTACCCCAGAGTAGAGAGACTTGGTGGAGAAGGCAATGGCACCCCACTCCAGTACTCTTGCCTGGAAAGTCCCATGGATGGAGGAGTCTGGTAGGCTGCGGTCCATGGGGTCACTAGGAATCGGACACAACGGAGCGACTTCACTTTCACTTTTCACTTTTATGCATTGGAGAAGGAAATGGCAGCCCACTCCAGTGTTCTTGCCTGGAGAATCCCAAGGGCGGGGAAGCCTGGTGGGCTGCCATCTATGGGGTTGCACAGAGTCGGACACAACTAAAGTGACTTAGCAGCAGCAGCAGAGAGACTTGGGGCTTCCCTGGTGGCTCAGTGGTAAAGAATCTGCCTGACAATGCAGGAGATGCAGGTTTAATCCCTGGATTAGGAAGATCCCTGAAGAAGGAAATGGCTCCCCACTCCTGTATTCTTGCCTGAGAAATCCCATGGACAGAGGAGCCTGGCGGGCTACAGTCCATAGCGTCTCAAGGAGTCAGACATGACTTAGCAACTAAACCACCACCACCACCAGAGAGACTTGTGCTCTGGATTGCAGCCAAATCACTTTCCACCCTGCTCGGGGCTTGCTGGGCCCTGGGGTCCAGGGCGGCTTTACTGACTGCAGCCAATTGAGTGTTGAGACTGTCAGAGCTGCTCTGGGATTGGGATGGGGAGACCTGACGCTGGCTTGGAAAGCTCACCAGAAAAGGATATAGCGATGCGGTCTGCATTGGGCCAGTCCCTGTGTGAAAGCCCTCTGGCATCTTTTTTCCTTCATGGAAGTGTGTGCGTGTCCTTCCTCCTTGAGGAGAAGATAAGGACTTTAGTGCTTGCAAGGCCTTCTGCGTAAAAACATCTGTATCCGATTTTCCCCGTCGCAGCGTGTTAGTGAAGGCCTGCTAAAGAGCAGCGTGTAGTTGACAAGACTCTCATCAGAAGGTGTCACTGCCATCAGCTGGAATTACAGTGGGGCTGTGAGAGCCGGTGCCCTAGCCAGATGCCCGGCCAGGTAATTACACTTGGTCTCCCTAAATTCCCTCCGGACTTCTCCTCGGACACGTATCTTCATCTCTGCCCTGACCTGCTAGGCAGTGTTTGCTAAGAGCCTTTCAGCTGCTGCCATGGTTCATTCCAAAAATGGATGCATTCCTGAAGGACCACTTGTCAGGGGGTTTTGTCAGGGAGATTCCTGTTTGGGAGAGGGGCTGGCCTGGCTAGATGGCCTCTCAGGCCCCTTCCCCTTCCATCTCTTTTTTTTTCCCCTACTTTTTTTTTTATTATTGTTATTGGAGTCCCCTTCCATTTCTGATTCTGTGGTTCAGGGATTGTCACCCTCAAAATATAGTGTGTACAGAACTACTGAGAGCCTTGTAAATGGATATACTGCCAGATCAAAAGGGTAGAACATAGTAGGAAAGATGTTTAAATACACACACAGCAAACAAATCTGGGTATCCCTAGGACCCAGAAAAACTCATGGCTCTATTTTCTCTCTCTAATACTTTTTGAAGCCATAATTAAGTGAAGACAAAAACGTGTATACATTGAATGCAAGGCGTGTAATCTTTGGGATAATTCTGATGTAATTAACACAGCAGAGCTGCATTAAGGCCAATAGGCAATGAGTGGAATTTTCCAACATTGATTAAGCTGGACTCGAAGAGAAGTGAGTCTTTGTCTGCCAAATGAAAACAACTTTCGGATATTTAAATTCAGGTTGGAAATTGGTTTGAGTAAGGGATATTTAAAGCACAGCTGTTCAGGAGCTAAAAACATATGAGTATATATGTGCATGCTTACGTGCGTGCACACACACACACCCTCTGCCGCCTCTAAAAACAAGTTAGCCAAAGGTGTACATTCCTTCTAAGTTCTCATGATCAACAGATGTAAATGTTCACGGTGTTCGGATGAATTATGGACCCTAATGAGATTTCAATACTAGGCAAACAATAAAAATTTATGCATTGCATAGTTGCTGTGGCCTTTGGCTCCGTGGCTAGTGTTCCACCCTTTCAACAGCTTCAGTAATATAATATCCAGCTGGCTCTGGAGGTAAGGAAAATTCGAGGGGCGAATTGCAATTGTGAGAAATTATTTGATGGATTACTTTGTCAGAGTAATGCATGGCCTTGGCATAATTACCGTGGCCACCTTAACCCCTGAGGCAGGTGGTGACAAAGGCCCACGGGGCCTAGGTACCGAGCCGGTCCCCGCACGTGCTGCTCGCTCTTCTCATCCCCAGTGTTCGTGCAGTCCAGGATCTCACGAACGAATGCCGAACAAGCACATTCCTGTCCTAACACGCCGAGCGATCGGGACAGTTCTTTTTCCAAGAACTGTCGTCCACGTCAGGGTGAGAAGAGTCAAACAAAAGGCAGACCGACCTTGAAATAAAATGGGGCGAAGACGGAGAAAGATGCTGGCTATCTTTAAAGCCATGCTTAGTTTAAGCACAACGGCAGACGCAGGCACATTTTCTCTGTCTCTCTCTTTATCAATTCAGACCTTGAATCTAATGGTTGTCTGCCTTGTCCTTTATAATGTTCAAGTCTTAAGATGTGATTAATAGCAGAATCCCCGGGTGTACGTGTCAGAGACCACATCTGTAGAAGATCTTCCAGCTTATTTCTTAACGCTAGTTGTAGTTTGGAGCCAGAAAGTAATTCCCATTTTGTGAATGAGAATAACCTCTTATGCACTAATATAGCTACACCCAGCATCCGCTCTGGGGGAAAGAAGTTGGCCTATAGGCTAGGGCAGCTCGCATTTCAGCATTCTGAAGTTCTCCTTGGCGTGGCCTTAACAAGCGAGAAACCGCACCCACCCATGTCATGGTTTTATTATGATAACAGAAATATATTTGCAGCATGTTGACAAACTCACTTGGAGTAAACAGAGTCGTCTTAATTGTAAGTTCTAATGTTTTAATGCTAAATCGGGCGATAAGTCAACGTTTCAATTTGGCACCGCCAACCACATGTTCTCCAAAAATAGCCTTTGACACTTTTTAAAGCAAGTCGGTGGTGTACTTAGCCTGTTCACAAAAGGCTTCATTCTTGTCTACAAATGGCAAACCTCCGCTTCATCCCTAGCAGGCCCAACTCCAGTGAGGCTAGAGAAAAATAGGCACTTCCCCTGCGTCAAGGCATTTTTCCAACTCTTACTCTCGTCAAAAAGGAATGATTTTGAAGTACATGGAGAAAGTCTGCCTAGGAAAAGCTATCTTGATTTTCAGTTAACACACCCGCCCCCTGAGTTTTTTTTAAAAGGTCCGTATTTCTGCATAGCTGAAAACATAGATTCCACCCTGGAGAGATCGCCGAGCCGTTCATGTTACACTCTGAAGCCATGTGTTTTCATATCGTGGCAAAACCCAAGATGTAGGCAGATCCCTGGGCCCCTGTTGGCTTTGGATTTTAGTCTTCTCATTGTTCTCCACTGTAAACTTATACGGAAAAAGACCTCTGCGCCCCTGAATATAAGCACGGCCAGTAATGTTTTCCCACAGATGCCAACAATGTAGCTAGGCAAGACCTAAGAGTGGTGGGAAAAGGGACAGAGGTCCATGAGTGCAGTGGCTGGGAATGAAGGGCTCGCCAGGTGCCCCAAGGGCCCTCCTGGAGTCGCCAATTCCCTGAGGGGCTTTGTCAGCATGATGACCATGGTGGCCGAGGCGGAGAAGCCCCTCCACAACACAGGCAGCCTCAGAGCTTCTAAGACCCTGCTCAGGCATACAAAGGGGTGGTCACAAAAATAATAATACCAGCCTTTTACTTTTATATGGGCTTCCCTGGTGGCTCAGTCGGTTAAAAAAAAAAAACAACCCTTCTATGCTGGAGACCCAGGTTCTATCCCTGGGTCAAGAAGATCCCCTGGAGAAGGGAATGGCAACCCACTCCAGTGTTCTTGCCTGGAGAATCCCATGGACAGAGGAGCCTGGTGGGCTCCAGTCCATGGGGTTGCAAAGAGTCTGACACAACAGAGCGACTAACGCTTTAGAACTTTTACTTTTATGTTGGCTATGTGCTATGTGAAGCACTTCAGATGCTTCACCTCATTTAATCCTTCCTACAACCCTGTAGGACCTCCCTGGTGGCTCAGTGGTAAAGAATCCACCTGTGGTACAGAAGATGCAGGACACCTAGTTCGATCCCTGGGTTGGGAAGATCGTCTGGAGGACGTCATGGCAACCCCACACCAGTATTCTTGCCTGGAGAATCCCATGGACAGAGGAGCCTGACAGGCTGCAGTCCATAGGGTCGCAAAAAAGTCAGATACAACTTAGCAACTAAACAACAACAACAACAGTTTACAAAGGCACAGTGATCTGAATTAAGGAGGAACAAGTTCTTATGCAGAAGGCACGTTGCACCCTGGGCTGCAAATCCGCTTACCTTTCAGCACGGCCTCCTGTGCCCTTCTGGGCTCACAGGCTCTTGGTTCTCTGTTCCTTTCCTCCAGATTTGTAGGCCCCGCCCTGCCACTTATACGCATTAAATGTCAGAATACTGGGTTTTGTTTTCCACTAGATTGCAAGCTTCTTGAGGACAATGAACCAGGTCTGTTTCATCTCATTCTCTAGTATCAAGCACACGATGCCTGGCACATGACAGGTGAAATTTGCAGAGCTGAATAAGGTCCATGATAAAGATATTTGCAAATAATCAAGGCACGGGAATACGTTGATTTTTAAATGAAAACCCAGATATTTCTCTTCTTTCTCTACATCATTCATCTGTTTATCAAATATTTATTGACACCTATCATATGCCAACATATAATATGCTGCAGTCCATGGGGTTGCAAAGAGTCGGACACGACTGAGCGACTGAACTGAACTGAAATAATACACCAAACGCTTGAATGGGTAATGGGGACGACAAAGACCAAGACAGACTTTAGCCTTGCTTGCGCTTACACAGTTCCACTTCACAGAGGAAACAGTCAAGAAGCAAATAATTACAGATTGAAAGAAATAAAGAGGTTGCTGTTACCAAGAGGGGAGGCAAGAGATTGGGCTCCTTCAATCTGGAAGATTTACGTTCCTATTTCACTGCTGGTATGCCATCTCCCCTAAAACCAAAACAGCTATTTGTTGGTCTATGGACTATTTAACAGCTTTATTGAGGTATCATTTGTATACTGTGAAATCTACCCATTGTAAGCATACAGTTCAGTGATCTACAGTAAGTTTATAGAGCTATGCAGGCATCACCATGATCTACTTTTAAAATATTTCTATCACACTGGATGTTGTGTCCTGCCTGTTTGCACTGAGTCAATCCCAGTTCCTGCTCCCAAGCCCCGAGCAACCACTGATCTGATTTCTAGAAATTTCACATAAATAGAATCATACACCATAGTCTTTTTTTTTTTCAATTTTTTAAATTGGAATGTAATTGTTTTACAGGGTTGTGTTAGTTTCTGCTGTACAACAGTGTGAATCATCCATGTGTATACACACAGCCTCTCCCTCTCATCTCCCTCCCACCACCCCCCATGCCACCCCTCTAAGTCATCACAGAGCTCTCGCTGAACTTCTTCCCGCTGAGCTTCTTTCCCTTGACATAGTATTTTTGGGGTTTAGCCATACTGTCGCAGGTACTAGTAGACTGTTACTCTTTATTGCTGAGAAGTTTTCCGTTGTAAAGGCTGTACCGTGTTTTGTTTATCCATTCACCAGTTGGTGGGCACCTAGATTGTTGAATTTTTGGCTATTATGAATACGCTGCTGTGAACATTTGCACAAAAGTTTAAATAGGCATATGTTTTCGTTTCTCTTGAGTAGATGCATAGGGATAGAACTGTTGAGTCATGTGGTATGTGTATGTTTGTGGTATGTATATGTTTGACTTTTTTTCTTTTAACTGCCAAACTGTTTTCCAAAGTAGATGTACCATTTTACATTCCCACCAGCAATGTATGAGGACTCCATGTCCTTGGTATTGTTGGTCTTTTTGATTAGAGACATTTAGTGAGTGTGCTGTGCTATCTTATTTTAATTGGCATTTTCCTAATGACTAATGAGATTGATCATTTTTTTCATATGCTTATTAGTCATGTGTAGTCTGGTAAAATGTATATTCAGCTCTTTTTTAATTTTATAATTTTTTAATTGGATTATTTGTCTTCTCTGTGTTGAATTTTGAGTTTTTATTTTTATGCTCTTGAATAATAGCCTTTTATTAGATATATGGTTTGCAAATATCTTCCCATAGATTGTGGCTTGTCTTTTTACTTTCTTAATGGTGACTTTTGAAAAATAAAAGCTTTTAACATTCGTAAGTTAATTTATCCATTTTTTGTTTTATGGATTGTACTTTTAGTGTCTTACCTCAGAAATCTTTGCCTATGCCAAGGTCACAAAGATGTTCTTCCAGAAATTTTATAGTTTTAGTTTCTATATTCAAGTCTATGTTCTATTTTGAATTTTTACACATAGTGCAAGATAATGATCTAAGTTTATATTTTTTAATATGGATATTTAATTCTCCTAACAGCATTGAATTACCTGGGATCTTTTGTCAAAAATTAGTTGGTCATAAATGTAAATGTTTAATTGTGGAAATTTGTATTTTGTCCCATTGATCTGTATATCCTTTTACCCCTACTACACTATCGTGATTACTGTGGCTTTACAGTAAGATCAAAATCAGGCGATGTAAGTCCTCCAGTCTGTTCTTTTTCAAAATTGTTTTGGCCACTCTAGTTCTTCCCATTTACACATACATTTAAGGATCCATTTTTCAATTCCTGCCCCAAAAAGCCTACTAATATTTTGATATGAATTGCTTTGAATTGCCATCTAAACAATATTGATTTTTCCAATTCATAAACATGGACTTATTCTCCATTTATTTAGATCTTTAATTTTTCTCAGCAATTTTGGTAGATTTCAATATACAGTCTTATTAAAGTTACTCCTAAGCTTTGTACTCCTTTTGATATTAAGTTTTCTTAATTTTATTTGCATACTGTTCATTGTTAGTATGTAGAAACACAATTGATTTTTGTATGTCGATATTGTATCTCACAAACATGCTAAAATCATTTGTTAGTTCCAGTAGCTTTTTTGTAGATCTCTTAGGATTTTCTACAGATAGAACCATGTCATCCAATACAAGGTTGAATAGGAGTAGTAAGGACAGATCTTCTTGCCTCCTTCCCAATCTTACGGGAAATCATTCAGTCTTTCATCATTAAGTATGCTGTTAGCTATAGGTTATGAATGCCCTTTATCAGGTTGAAGAAGTTCTCTTCTGTTCCAGTTTATTGAGAGTTCCTATCTTGAGTAGGTATTGGATTTTGCCAAATTTTTTTTCTGTGTCTGATAAGATGATCATGTGTCTTTGTCTTTTATGCTGTTAATGCAGTGTATTATGTTAGTTGATTTTCATATGTTAAACCAACCTTGCATTACAGGGATAAATCCTTCTTGGTCAATGTTTTAATCATTTTAATATGTTGCTGGATTTGATAGTAGTTGTAAAAGATGTTGGTGTTATATATTCATGTTGGGTATTTCTCTTCTTTGTATAGCTTTTGTAACAGGTTAATGCTGACCTCATGGATGAGCTGGGAAATGTTCTCTACTCCTTTATTTTTTAAGAGAGTTTATGTAAGATAAGTATTTTTTCTTTAAATATGTGATGGAATTCATTATTTACGTCATGTGGTACTTGGATTTTCTTTGTGAGAAGATTTTAAATTACTAATCCACTTCATTTACTTGTCATAGGTCTAATCAGATTTTCTGTGTCTTCTTAAGTCAGTTTTCCTAATGTGTTTATTTCTGGGAATTTGTCCAATTCACCTAAATTGTCTAATTTTTTGGTATAAAGTTGTTCAGAATATTTCCTTACAAACTTTTTAATTCTTATTAAATCAGTAATGATGTTCCTCTTTCATTCTTGATGTTGGTAATCATGTCTTCTTCCTTTTTTTGGTCATTCTAGCTAAAAGTTTTGTCAGATTTGTTGATCTTTCCAAAAAGTCAACTTTTGGTTTCATATATTTTCTGTTTCCTGTCTCATTGATTTCTACTCTAACCCTTTTTGTTGTTCAGGGCTTAAGTCATTTTCTACTCTTTGCGACTCCATGGACTGCAGCACTCTAGGCTCCTCTGTCCTTCACCATCTCCTGGAGTTTGCTCAAACTCATGTCCATTGAGTCGGTGATACTATCCAACCATCTCATTCTCTGTCACCCCCTTCTTCTTCTGCCCTCAATCTTTCCCAGCATCAGAGTCTTTTCCAGTGAGTCAGCTCTTCACATCAGATGGCCAAAGTATTGGATCTTCAGCTTTAGCATCCAGTGGACATTCAGGGTTGATTTCCTTTAGGATTGACAGGTTTGATCTCCTTGCAGTCCAGGGTAGTCTTAAGAGTCTTCTCCAGCACCACGGTTCAAAAGCATCAATTCTTCGGCACTCAGCCTTCTTAGGGTCCAACTCTCACATCTGTACTTGTATGCATGCTAAGTTGCTACATCCATACGTGACTACTGGAAGAAACATTGTTTTGACTATATGAATCTTTGTCAGCAGTGATATCCCTGCTTTTTAATATGCTGTATAGATTGGTCATAGCGTTCCTTCCAAGGAGTAAACATCTTTTAATTTTGTGGCTGCAGTCACTGCCCACACCCTTGATCCTTTTTTTTTCCTGTTTGTATTGGGCTGTTTGTTCTTTTTCTAATTTCTTAATGTGATAGCTTAGATAATTAATTTGAAACTATTTTTTCCAAATTAGGCAAATAAATTTTCCACTAAGTTCTGCTTTGTTACATCCCACAAATATTGTTATTGTTCCATTTTGACTTGTTTCGAAGCACTTTATAATTCCCATTTTAATTTCTTGTTTGACTCATGGATTCATTAGAAGTGTGTTACTTAATTTTCTAACATTTGGGGATTTCCCAAATTACTTTCTCTTGTTGTGGATTTCTAATTTAGTCCTGTTGTGATTGGAGAACATACTCTTTATTATTTAAGTTCTTTTTAATTCACTGAGGCTTGTTTTATGGCATATATGTGGTCTCTGTTGGGGGATTTTCCTTGTAATTTTTAAAAGAATGTATATTCCGCTGTCATGAAGTGAGGTGTTCTATAAATGTTGATTAGGTCCACTTGGCATAAAATTGTTGAAGTCTTCTGTATCTTTACTGATTTTCTGTCTAGTTATTCTGTCCGTTTTCTTAGACCAGAGTACTGAAAGCTCCAAGTATAATTATTAAACTTTCTGTTTGTCTTTTCTTCAATCAGTTTTTGCTTCATGTATTTTGAGACTTGGTTGTTAGGTATTTATACATTTATAAATATGCATTTATATTCTTAATGCATTGATCTCACTATATTTATGAAATATCCCTCTTTGTCTCTAGGAATGTTTCTTGTCCTAAAGTCCATTTGTCTGATATTAATATAGACATTCCAACACTCTTAGTGTTCCTGTTCACATGGTGTGTGTATTTCCTTCTTTTAACTTGCAACCTATATGTGCTTTTGAATCTAAAGTGTGTCTCTTTTGATAGCATATGTTCTTATAAGCAGCATAAAGCTGGATCTTTTTTTATCAGTCTGACAATCTGCTCTTGATTGAATTATTTAGTCCAGTAACATTTGTATGATTTTTTAATCTTGTTGGATTTATGTCTGCCATTTTGTTGTTTGTTTTCTATATGCCTCATATCTTTTTTGTTCCTCTCTTTCCTCTTTTCTGCTTTCTTTTTTAAAATAGATATTTTTTTGTATACCATTTTCATTTGTCTGCTGATTTCTTGACTATATTTTTATTGCTATTTCCTTAGTCTTTGCTCTAGAAATTACAATATATATTCTACCTTTCCACTGTCTACTTTATTTTACTACTGACTTAGTTCTAATAAAATATAGCAAATTTATTCCAATATGGCCATTTTTCCCCTCTTCCTTTGTACTATGATTGGGAAGTCTGTATATATTATAAACCAAACAATACTGATTGTTGTAATTATAATTATTGTTTATGCAATCTTTATATTCTTTAAAGAAATTAAGGGAAGGAAAGAGAAGGTATATATTTACACAGTCTTTTATATTTACCACATATTTACCATTTCCAATGTTTTTTATTTCTTTCTCTGGATGTGAGTTACCATCTGGTGTCATTTCCTTTCAGCCTAAAGGCCCTCATTTAGTATATCTTATAAGGCTAAAAAAAATCTCTCATTCTTTATCTAGCAATGTCTTTATGTTGCCTTCATTCATGATTAATGCTATTCCTAGATATAGAAAAATATATAAATTATATATATAAATAGCTTCTTGGTAGAGCTCTTGGTAGACAGGTTACTCCCACACTCACCTTTTTCCCACTCTGAATATGTTGTTTATCTGTCTTCTCCCTCCATTGTTTCTGATGAGAAGTCAGCTATCAAACATAATGTTGTTTGCTTGTACATAATGAGTTATTTTGTCTTGCTGCTTTCAAGATTTTCTCTTGCAGCCATTACTTCTTCAAATATATTTTTCTGCCAACTTCCCTCTCCTCTCTCCTTCTCTTTCTCTCTTCCTCTCTCATTGTACATGTGTTGATATGCTTGCTATTGTTACACAGATCTCTGAGCTCTGCTGAGTTTTCTTCAGTGTTTTTGGTCTTTCTCCTCTTCAGATTGGATGATTTCTATTGGCAAATGTTCAAGTTTACAGATTCCTGTTCGTTTAACTTATTGTATTTTTCAACTGTAAAATTTTTATAGTTCTTCTTTCTCTGTTGAGATTCTGTATCTATTGAAGCATTGTCATCATGGTTTCTCTTAATTCTTTAAATATACTTTCCTTTAACTGTTTGACTATGTCACACTAACTGCTTTGAGGCCCTTGTCTGCTAAATCCAACATCAGAGTCACCCAGAAGCAGTTTGTATTGACTTCTTTTCCCCCTGAATATAGATCATCCTTTTTCTTTTTTTTTTTTTGGTCATGTCATATAATTTTTTGTTGACAACTAAATATTTTAGATGGTATATTGTAACAACACAGGGTTCTGATAGTTTTAATTAGCTTGCCTAAACATAATCTGCAGGATCTATCTCCCCTGCAGTCTGCTCAGTTGTCGCTTTGTTTTTTTAATTCTTATTTTTATTTCATGAACCTGGCTTCCTAGGAGTTGCCCCTTTGTGCACATAGCTTAGTGACCAGCCAATGATTGAGCAGAGATTGTGCTCAAAGACCTTGAACCCGTAAGACTTCCATCCTCTGCCAAGCAATCTGTATGTGGGTTGAAGAGAACATTCAGAGTTCAGGCAGTTCTCAAGCCTGCTTTGACTTTTCCCTGGGGTCTCCTAGGTCTCCCCAGCATGTACCATATTTTCCCAATCAACACAAGATGTATGGAGAGCTTATCTGGCACATCTATAACTCTGTCATTTCCAGATCTCCCTGTCACATTTTTGGTTTGAATCTCAACCAGGACGGCGGCCTCAGGCTAGCAAACCTGTGCAGTTCCTCCCTCCTCCCCGCCCTCCCCCATTCATTTTCCTACAGCATGCTACTTTTATTGGCAATGCTACTGGGTTTTCCCTTCTGCTCCAAATCAAGTCAGGCTTCCCTGGCAGCCCCGCCCTGATAAAACCACCATTCTAGCCAACTAAGCTAGGGGGTGAGGCGGAGATCTTCTTACCCAAAGTTCTGCCAGCTTTCTATGAATAAACACGTCTCAGTTTGTACTTCGCCTTCAGTCATTATCCAGAGCCCTAAAAGGATTGTTTTAAGGACCGTTCAGTTTTAAACTTGTTTTTTGGGGGTAGCGAATGTGTTGACCTCTTGACTCAGAGCTGGAAGTCCCCTGGCAGAAGAATCTTGCTAGTCTGTATAAAGTATTTAGGATGTGGTTGTAATGAAAGGCCTTATCCTTGACTCCTTGTGGATTTTGGCCCCTGACTTCCCAGAATTCCCAGCCCTCCTCCTTAAGAAGCTTCCAGAGACTGAGGTTCCCTGAGACGGGTAATGACCAGCTGCACAAACTTTCACTCCACTCATTTCCCCATCGGCAATGTGACTGTCAAAATCGTATCTGTGTGTGCATCGTATCCAAGGCAGCTCCTTGCCCATTAACTGACCCAAAGGCAACAGGTGGGACCTGTTTTTGGCAGAACTGTTGAAGAAAAATGGCCTCGTCATCAGCCTGTTTCACTTTCATTTATCTCTGTCATCTGGGAATACAATATAGATAGTATCAGGCTCAACAAAAGGTACATTCTGATATTATTTTCAGTTTTTTGTCTAGACAGAGAAGACTAAGCACTTGGATATCAGAAATGCCTGCCACGAAAAATAAGAGAGATGGGCTCAGTGGAAGGCCAGAGGGGTAGCACTGCTTGCTCGCTTTCTCTCCCTGTATTCTTGGTTTTTTTTTTCTTAAAGAAAAAAGTTCAACCCACCACCCACTCATCAGGTGATTGGAGACTGTAGTTGTAAAAATGTGCTGCAGGCAGAAGTTCTGAAAAATCCCAGAAAGTGTTGAAAACATCTCTAAACAAGGTATTTTTCTCCTGCACCTTTCTTGCTAAAGGTCCCAATTGCTGCCAAGAAAACTAGTGAGAATGTTAGCTGCCAAATAAAAAATTTATGACAGTGTTTGGCAAAGGACTATCTCACTGCTTGTTTTATACATCTCCACAAGGCGCTTGAAGGCAACCTCTTTCTCTTCCCCTCCTACCTCCCCCACACTTTGGGTACGTATACCTTACAGATCACTGTTCTGGGTCTGTTCTTTAATAAAAGAGCAAACTCCTATAAAGTAGGATTAAACAATATAACTTTTTCCCCCTTCAGTAACCTCAGAAAATGTGAGGAAAATGTTTTCAAATACGATGTGTTGCATAGAAGGAGAAAGAGAGATGCTGGGTTTGCTTGCTTAGAATAGGCACATGTATAAGAAAAACAAAAAAAAAATTAAAAAGAACCTTTCAGTGAACAACTGACTGTAGACTCTTAGTGTCAGAAGGAATCTTAGACATCCTCCAGTCTTTTCACCCCACCCCCAACACACACACCCAGCATTTTGCAGACAAAGAAATGGGGGCCCAGAAGAAGATAGTGTCCTGCCTGAGGTCACACAAACGAGCCCACCTGGGAGGAGAGCCTGACTCCCACCTGACCACCACACTCTCCCCTCCACATCACAGCAGAGCTCACATCACTTTTGCTTGTTGGGAACCCCCCAAGGCCTATGCACTTGCCATGGGTTTTATGAGCATTAGAATTCTAGGCTTTTCTACTTTATGAAAATTAAAACATTTCCTTCCCAAAATCTCTTTTTAAAAAATCAAACGCACTAAAAGTGAGTCAAGATGCGGCAGTCATGCTACTGAAATGGCACTGCCCACCCATATCAGTTAACCTCCAGGCTGTGTCATTAAATTAAACCTTTTCAAAAGGGTAGGGGGTAGGGAGGTTGGTGGGGGAGATGTTTTAGAAAAAAGTTATGAAGCGATTTTGGATATTAATAGTGATAATTATGTAGGCTGGCGATCACCCTGAAATATTTTGCCTGCCTGTCTAAGAAAGCAAAATTATCTCAGTCTTTTCAAAACAGTTATCAGATGATGCTCTTAGTTGTTGATTAGTGCTGTTTAGCACCCATTTCATCATTCTTACACATTCGGAAGCCTGGTGCACCCATGTGCCTTGCCTGGCTTCTGCTGTAGCTGCTGCGTGCCCGCCCAGCGATGCTGAAGCACAGGGCTGGGGCTGCGGCTGCCTTTTGCTGTGGCTGAGTTTAGGAAGTGAGTGTTATTTGATATAAACTGCTGTGGACAGAGCAGGAGTAAGCGGATTATTTCAGACAGCGTTAGGAGGTAACCGGAGGAAGATTAGCGCTCCACGAGGCAGATATCACAAGCAAATTAGAAAACCTCCCCAATTAGTACGAGAAACCCAGATTTGTGCTGTTTGTGATCTTCTGCTGAAAGGCAAAGTGTCGACATTATGGGCTCGAGTCTTGATTTAAGTTGAAATGTTGGCATTTCCTATCAGGGCATGTTAGCATCTGAGGCTGTGTACTGGCCTAATAAATGAAATAAACCCCTGTTCTCCCCAGCTGCCAAGTCTTCCCCGTTCTGATGTTCTATACATTGGGTAATGTTTTCTTTGGCCCTGGAATAATCTCTAGGGCATATTATAATATTTCGATACTGGGACTATTTGACATGACTCCAGTATCCCGCTCTTAATCTCCCTTTTGTTTGTTTGTCCTGTGGCACATGTATTGTGCTGAAGTCATAAACATGGAGTGTGCAAAATGCCAGATGCTGCAAATGCAATTAAATACTTAAAAATAGCTTCCTTGGTGGCACTGCTTGAAATCTGAACTGGGCCCTGTTTTTTCAAGTAAGGTGGCACTTTTCTGCTAAGCTACTGAATGTGTGCTCTGACAGGAAGCACAGGTCCCCCTTCTGAGGCCACTGGGCGAATGCTCAGGTCATTCTAGAAGTCAGACCAGGCACCTGTCATCCTGGCAACATCACGGCGGTCTCAGGTGTGCCTCTGTTTTCATCCTCCAAGTGCCCCGTATGGTCTCCAGCATCTCGGCCTCTGATGTTTTACCGTCACGTTGTACGTGGTAGAAGGCCTCCGCAGACTGAGGCTGACTTATGGAAAGAAAGTGGGGTAGCTATATCCCTTGTTTGAAGATTGGACATGCATTTCAAATAAACTTTTTTTTCACCAGAATTCAAACAACTGCAAAGCCCAGAATTTATTTTGGAATCTTATCCAAGGAAGAAGGTAACATTTTTGTATAAGTGTGTGCTTAGTCGCTCAGTCATGTCCGACCCCTACTGACACTTTGGACTATAGCCCGCCAGCCTCCTCTGTCCATGGGATTTTTCAGGCCAGAATACTGGTGTGGGTTACCATTTTCCTCCTCCAGAGGATCTCCCCAACCCAGGAATCAAATCTGCGTCTCCTGTGTCTCCTGCATTGCAGGTAGATTCTTTACCAGCTGAGCCATCAGGGAAGCCCTGTATAGGTGTATGGAAGCTGATAAATAGTGCATATTCTTCTGACTCTAAACATAGCGATTTCGTTACAGAAATTTTTGGAAAATGTGGTGAGTCATAGATTTTTTTTTCTTTAATCACCATGATCTCAACACCTAAGCACAATTACTTTCATTTCAATGTATGTCTTTCCAATTTTTCTTCAAGTTTATACAGGCAAACTTTTGCTCAAGTTTACCCTTTTGCAGAATTAGGGTCATAATATGCACAGTATGTGTAATCTTTGCTTTTTACCTAGTATATTATAGACAAGAAAATTTGCCATCTTAATGACAAGTAGGATAAAACAAGACCCTCTCAAACCTTCTGAATGATTGAGAACAAATTTATTCAGTGTTGTTTTAGTATTAATCCTATTTCAGTATTTTTTTGTTTGAAAATTATCGTGGTTATAGCAACTCTCAACTCACCAATGGTATAGGAAATACTATCATATCATTATGTGTTTTGGGGAACTTTGCATTTTCTCTGTTTTTACATGCATGATCTAATCTGAACATTACAAAAACCTTTAACGTAGGTGGAAAAAAGAACAGATGTTGTTATCCCTGATTTGATTCATAAATGCAAAATGAGCTACAATGTAAGATGCACCATGATGCCAGTCCTTATTCTTCCCACAATGCACTGCACGTGGTCTTTGAAACTGGAACTCATTTTATTTTTTTAATTTTTAAAACTTTATTTGGCTGTGCTAGGTCTTTATTGCAGTGTGTGAAATCTTTAGTTGTGGCATGTGGGATCTAGTTCCCTGACCAGGGACTGAACCCAGGTCCTGTGCATTGGGAGGGTAGAGTCTTAGCCACTGGACCACCAGGAAAGTCCCTGGACCTCATTTGCCTGGATCACACTGACTAGCTGTGCAATCTTGGGCAAATTCACCCGTCCCCTCAAGCCTCAGTTTTCTTCTCTGGAAAATGCTAACATTGATATTTTTGTCATAGATTTGTTAATAAGGATTAAATAAAAGAATTGGTGTGAAGTACATGATGGTGCATGCTCAGTCGCTCAGTCATGTCTGACTCTTTGTGACGCCATGGACTGTAGCCCACCAGGCTCCTCTGTCCATGGAATTTTCCAAGCAAGAATACTGGAAAGGGTCGCCATTTCCTTCTCCAGGGGATCTTCCCTACCCAGGGATCAAACCCACATCCCCTACATTGGCAGGCAGATTCTTTACCACTACGCCACCTGGGAAGACTTAGGATAGTATAAGGGACTGAAAAAGATAAATAAATCTTACTATTATTTTTTTTTTCTCCCATATTCTCTTTCTTATAACATTGTGAATAAAGTATTATGCTTCCTTTTCCAAATCACTCAGTTCTTAGTTTAGCATTATTTTAAATAATAATTATTAATACTTATGTAATAATATACAATTTAAGAAAATGCAGAAATACATAAAAGTAGAAAGCAAAAAGCACTCACCACCCAAATACAAACACCGTTACCACTTGGCTACATTTCCTTTCGGTCCTTTTTTTATTTTTTCTGTGCAAAGGCCTGCCATTTTTAGACATGGCAACTAGTGTCTCGCACTGAGGAATATCAGTGGTAGTTAAGGTGTGTGCTTTATGGACTGTGGTCTGTAGCTACCATGTCTTGCTCTTGCTTCCAGATCTTAAAAGAGATCCCTGGGACTTCCTTGGTGGTCCAGTGGTTAAGACTCTGTTCTTCTACTGCAGGGGGCATGGGTTCCATCCCTAGTCAGGAAACTAAGATCCCACATGCCATGCAGCTCAGGCAGCCAAAAGAGAGAGAAAACAAAGAAGTGTCTCTTTGGAATCCTACTTCCATTGGCAGGAAGCCAAAATAGGGAGTGGGATGGGTGGTCATAGCAGGAGTGCAATGAAGATGTTTCCAGAACATGAGGTCTCTGAATGCATTGATGAGCCCCTCACCCAGTGGTTCTGTGGCCTTGGAGTAAATTGTATAAAATATTGGTCCCCAGCCTTTTTGGCATCAGGCAGCAGGTTTTGTGGAAGACAGTTTTTCCACAAACCAGGAGCAGAGGGGATGGTTTGGGGATGATTCAAGTGCAGTAGGGTTTGAGCTCCTCTGAGGATCTAATGCTGCAGCTGATCTGACCGGAGAAGCAGCTCAGATGGTAATGCAAGCAGTGGGGAGCGGCTGTAAACGGATGAAGCCTCACTGGCTCACCAGCCACTCACCTCCCTTTCAACCTGGTTCTCAGGCCACAGACCAGTACTGGTCCCGGACCCAGGGGTTGGGGACCCCGCTGTAAAACCCAGGGCATCCCTTCACAAAACCAGCTTCTCTGATGCAGAAAGAGGGACTGAACTTCAGCAGAGGTCACCACCATTGTCAGGCCCAAATTCAACCTCATTATCATCCAGGGCATGGGCAACTCAGAGTTACTACACCCAGATACCTTCAGCCACTGGGAAGAAAAGCCTCTCCCAGCCCTTCAAAGGTGTTCTGTTCAAGCCGAAAGGAAAATTCCTACAGCCAAGCATCTCCTGTCAGCTAATTTGATAGTTCTCTATCAGTCAACCATTAGTGAATACATTGATTCCTCTTCTTTTTTTTCTTTTTTCCTTTTTTGCAGTTCTGCCTTGGCTATTCCCAAGATTTCTCTGAACCAGTTGGGCAAAATTGATTTTTATTAGTTCCACTGGCCTTGTGGAAAATTATCTCATGAACTGGTTTTTATAGGGAGACTCAAAGCACAGCACAGGGTGAAAAATAAGCCTATAGCAGTCAAAACTGTTGTCTGAAATGTCTTCAGACTGGAAGGCTGAATTTATTGCACAAAACAAGTACTAGCGAGGCAGAGGTGTGCAGTCCTGCTCATTATCACTGGAAAGGAGAACCAAAAAGCCGAGTAAAAAATTAAATTTTAATAATGCCACTGATATTTTCTAAATCTTTCCTGACAGAAAGATTCTCATTATTTTTATCTGTCTCTGAGTAGGTTCTTTTAGTGCCATCTCAGACATGGCCTCAGCTATGATTGTTTTCTAGGCTTTAAAGCTTCTGAAAAACCAAATATATACAGAGAGAAAGATGCTTTAGATTGTTCAAGGAAGGGCCGTGACCGTGGCAACATTTTGGCTCACATATCTGCAGCCAACATTTGCTGGGAACGCCTTCTGCTTCCACAAAAGAGGTCCGTGTTATTAAGACAATTGAAGTAAATCCCCCGAAACAAAGAGAACCCGCGATCCACTGTATTTGGCTACAGGGGATCCCAGGGGCCCCCAAGTCCCAAGTTTGGGTTTGTTCTGGAAACCGCCCCATGCTAGCCATGAAAGGAGATTCAAGGGGGAAAAAATGAAATTATCGTATCGTTTGAGTAAACGTGCAAACTCGCCTTCCAAGTATCACAATAGTACAGAATTGTTTGGGGGATAAGAGAGAAAATAAAGCCAGAATCATTAAAGTAGCCAACCCACAAAAATGTGAATTCTTTTTGTTTTCTTAGTTCTTTAGTGCCTGCGTATAAACCTGTCTTGGTCCCAAAAGGATTTATAGCAATTTGCAAAAATGTATACAATACAATAGATTTACTATATAGTAAATGACGTCCAGGGGGAGGTCAGTACACCAACAGAGGAGCAGCTCGTGAGTTTGTGAGAAGCGGGCTACAGATTTATCTCTAGGCATTGGCAGGCCACTTGAAGAGGAAGATGGTTTCTGTTGTTATTTAGTCACTAAGTTGTGTCTGACTCTTTTATGACCCCATGGACTGTGGCCTGCCAGACTTCTCTGTCCATGTGATTTCCCAGGCAAGAATACTGGAGTGGGCTGCCATTTCCTCCTCCACAGGATCTTCCCAACCCAGGGATCGCACCCATCTCTCCTTCACTGCAGGCAGATTCTTTACCACTGACCCACCAGGGAAGTCCTAAGGTTTCAATTAGATGAGTCAACATCCATGAGATGAAAACACAGCCCCAGAAAGAACACCTTCCCTTGGAACCTCATTGCAGGTGCACACGCCGTACAGAGTAGTAACCATGTTCAAGAGCATCCTTACAGAAAATGCAAGTTCCATCCCAAGGCTGTCTTGTACTGTCCCTCAGCAGAAGCAGGAGGTGTGGAACTAAGCACAGCCAAGCCGCATACTCAAACCTAAGCCTAGCAGGTAGTAGAGACTCCTGGGGGCTCCGCTGCTCCAGGGGAGACTCCTGTGCCTCCAGGAGAGGTGGACCCCATTCATTAGGCCCCTCGATCAACACTGTTTCCCTCAGCTGGACTTCTGACAAGTGTTCAGCAGGGAAGTTTGGAAAAAAGTGAAAGTGAAGTTGCTCAGTCATGTCTGACTCTGCAACTCCACGGACTGCAGCCTACCAGGCTCCTCCATCCATGGGATTTTCCAGGCAACAGTACTGGAGTGGGTTGCCATTTCCTTCTCCAAGAGATCTTCCCGACCCAGGAATTGAACCTGGGTCTCCCACATTGTAGGCAGATGCTTTACCGTCTGCACCACCGGGGAAGTCCCTAGTTTGAAGCTGTACCCAATTCAGTTAGGAACCTCCTATGGTGCAACCTTATATTGATAATTAGGGCACTCTTGTTGTCTAGTAGCCAGTTAGAGGGCTGGATTTCACCATCCATGTGTGAAGATTAAGGCCAGGGAACTTGAAGGCAGTACCTCCAAAGAATGACAGAGGAAAGAATGGCTTCTTTCTAAGATTCAGGCTTCTCCGTGGCTCAGTTTCTTTAAAGATCACTCTTGACTTCTGGTTGGTTTTTCTATTTATTACAGCCAAATAATGAGCCTGAGAAAGAGTGCAAAGGCCACTCTACTCCTTGGCAGTTTAATTCCTTTATTTTTACCAACTCCACAGACGTGGCTGTCAGCAAACATCCTCAGGGATGCTTGGGTCACATATATTTACTACCATTTTAGGAAAGGGAAAATGGAGTTACATTATTTTTCACAAGATGACTCAACAGATTGAGTGTAGGGGCCATCCTGCAAACCTCTCTGCCACTCATCCTCCAAAAAGAGGCCACTTGGTTTCCCATGTCAAGGGCACTGGCTTATAAGATGTTGCGCATCAGATGTACACCCTCCTCCTTGAGTCACCAGCCAGGCTCTCCAGCGCCTTCTCCAGGCTGTGAGGATCAAAGGGGCTGCAGATGTGTGGTCCAGCCCTGACCTCTGCCTGTGCTTTTCATCGTCTCGTGAGAGGTCCAAAAGGCACACAAGCTGGTTTCTGGCTTCTGTTGACCTCTCTCTCCAGGCCTCGACCCTGCAGTTAGGAATCAGTTATGGGCTAAGTTGGATGCACTCAGTGTAGACCCTGGTTAATGATGCTCACACCAAGGCTGAACTTCAGACTTCCGCAGGGTCAGGAGGGCTGGGCTCTTCCTGCCTCTGTGAGAATCTCCAGCAATGTAGGGCAAGGAGACGCTCCGTGACCCACCCCCTTCCTTTTAACTCACCCCTTAATAACTAGCCCGAGGTCACAGACTACAGATCAGGACCGCTCTGACCCATAGACCCATGTGCTTTGTTTGGCTGCCCAGTGTTTTGGAAAACTTTTTCTTAGTTGCCAATATTTAAAACTTGAGAGATTTTGCAGAAAGAGCACAATTTCTGGCTTCTCTTGGCAAAAAAGAAGATCCAGCTGTACTGAGCCAACTTTCCATTCCCAGAGCGACTAGGAGCAGCGCCCCGATTTAGAAAGAGGGCAGGCACGCCCAGTTCTCCGGTCCCCTCTCCTGATGCCTGCAGCCCTCAGACTGGAGATACCCACTCCTCGCGGCCAGACTTCCTTCCTTGGTTAGAGAAGAGAATTGCACGTGTTCCCAGGCCAGCAGGTGGCCGCCAGCAGGTGACGTGGCTTCACCTGCGCAAACCTGGGGCTCCTGCTATCTGATTGTCACCCTGTCCCAGCCTCCTCCCTCCCAACGGAGTATGAGTCAGCCATTGTGCTTATCTTAAATAAGCCTTCAGAGGAGGTCTTCTTAACCTGGGGCTCACCTGCTCAGAAATGATTAATGCTGCTGTGGGGAACCCAGAGGGATGGGGAGGGAGGTGGGAGGGGGCTTGGGATGGGGGACACGTACACCTGTGGCTGATTCATATCAGTGTACGGCAAAAACCACTACAATATTGTAATTAGCCTCCAATTAAAATAAATAAATTAATTTTTTAAAAAAAAGATCAGTTTAGAGTGAAAGATGGTGAAGGAGATACAAGTTTGAACAGACAGTACACACCCTGCTGGGTGTCTCCCGCAGAGCAGCCCAGGATTCATGTCAGCAGAAAATCCGCCCCCAACCCCACCCGCCGGTCAGGAGCGGTGTGCCCGGAGCCCAGGGCGAAGGTCACCTGATGGGAGCTGGCAGCAGAGAGTGCCTGTGAGGAACCGCTGTGGAGATGGAACTGGTGGGAAGGCAGAGAAAGAAAGGGAGAAATACCCTGACCTCTCGCTCCCTCCTACCCCACTGTCCTGCCAACGCCTCCCATTGGCTGAACTCAGTGGGCAGCCGGCCCACAGGGGTTGGGGTGGTGGTGGAGGCAGTCTCTTTATGATAAAGAGCAAAGCAGTGAAGGGATAAGAAAAGGATCTGCAGACACATGGCCCCGGGATTGGCACTGTGGGGATATGAGTTAAGACATATCCACTCAGTCACGGAATCAAATCTGGATGAAAGACAGAAGTTCTTATATTATGATCTAGAAAACATAACCACACCCCTCAAGAGTTGACAGAGATGCAGATGGCTGATAAACCTTTGCCAAAATGTTTTTATTCCCCCAACATCAGGAAAGACAAAAGGTGTAAATCCGTGACTCTTAGAAGACACGTATCTAATGTCAGATCTTGCAGGAAATATTGTGAAAGCCCATCACAAAAGCCAAGGCAGCCATGTCTCCACCCATGTGACCTCAACCAGTTCTGATCCAGAAGAGGCATCTTGGCTGTCAAGGGGCCTCTCCAGGGAAACTGTGACAGCTGGAGAGGGCAGCCTCCAACTTCCAGGGTAACTGAGTAGCTGCTGAAGGTGGTGCTTCCAGGAGATGGGCTGAGCCTTGACACCACGAGGCAACCTAATCAAGGCCAGCAATGGGATGTGCCCTCCAGGAATCAGTAGAGGAATGTGAAGGCCTTCCAGGCTAAGGCACCTGATGGGGCATGTCTACTGGAGGGGAGGGAGCAGCCAAACAAGGAGGAATTTCAAGACTCACCTCTGGGAGATGAGTGAGCAATAGATAATAGGAGTGAATGGACTTGCTCACCAGACTCCTCTGTCCATGGGATTCTCCAAGCAAGAATACTGGAGTGGGTAGCCATACCCTTCTCCAGAGTATCTTCCCCATCCAGGGATGGAACCTGGGAATGTGGGCAGATTCTTTACCGTCTAAGCCACCAGGGAAGCCCCAATAAAATAATAGCTATTATAGTCCAGTTCTAAGCACTGGTCCAAGCACTTGATGTTGACTTTAACTCATTTATTCATGTAATTAATTGACTAAGGTACTGCTATTATTAACCCTATTTTTCTGATGAGGAGGCTGAAGCATTGGTTCTTTGGACCTTTCAGATTCCTTGTATTGGTACTTTCATCTTTTTTTTTTTTAAACAGAGGACTGATGGAGGATTTTCCACTTTTTATTTTGCCAAGTAGGACTAGTTTTCCGAAGAGGATGTATATTTCCAATGTCCAAGTCGGGACCCTGGAAGAAAACAGTGACATCTACTATCACCATCACTCCACAAAATAAAGAATATTTCATACTAAAAGAGCCAAGGATATAATCTAGGAGAAGTAGTGAAGTAATTTGCCCTTCTTGTGTGTGGCAGATTCGAATCCAGGCAGTTGGCTCCAGAAATGAAGGCAACTGATTAACTTCTGCCCACACGTAGCTCGTGGCTTCTCTGGAAAGTAAGGGAGGTGGGGGACTCTCGGCCAGGGAGGGGTTGGGGAGTGGCTCGTTCAGGAGGGCAGTGAGCTTGCTTCACAGTATAGGGCAGGCCCCGGCAGAGTGAGGAAACTCCCGCAGGACACCCAGCAGGAGCTGCAGACGGGAGCCAGGGAAGCCTTCCTCTTTCCCTGATGCTGTTGAGGGATTGGGTCTTCAGGCATTTACCTAGCAGAGAGGGGCTGAAAGGGCACAGTCAGTCTGCCAGTGACCAAAAAAAGCTGATGAGCTATGCTCCTGAATAGAAATGAATATTATCTTAGTAGTTCACAGTGTGTTTACGCCAGGCACTGAGTAAAGAGTTGACTTCAGTTAATTAGTGTTCTAAGCTAGCAGCAAAAGTTAACTTGCGTGCCCAATTTCTGTGTGTGTGGAGAAGAGTGTAAAGATGAAGATGTCCAAGACTGGCCTTCAGACGACCAAGGCAAGTCTGACAGAGAACGTGAGACACACCAGTTACATAAATAACCACTTTATTATGTGTGTGTCCAGCAGGGGTGGAAGATAAGACTGGAGAGGTGGGCTGGGGCTTCAGGGAACTCCTTTGTCCAAAGAGGCATGATATAATCTCCACCTCATGGGATTGTGGTAAGGGTTCAACAAAGTGTAGAAAATGCCAGAACAGCACCTGGCTGGGAGTCCACATCGCAGATGAGCTTGCGGGTATGGTATGGCTGCAGCTCTCGTCGCTGTCACTCATGTTGCTGTTGGCATCACCATGGCAACCACACTGTGACAGTGTGAGGAGGAATCTCCGGAGGGTAGAGCTGGGTGGGATTTTCCAGCTCTGGGGTTCACGAACTTTGACATTTCTTGGATTTGGGACTTTTTAAACAAGGAGGATTGTCCACTTTTGACTTTGCCAAGTAAGAGAGAGTAGTTTCCAAGGAGAGAGCACATTTCCAATGTCCAAACAAGGACATTGGAGGGAAAAAACGTACCATCTGCTATCACCGTCACTCCATAAAGTAAAGGACATTTGCGCACAGAAACAGTAGGAAGGACACAATCTCAGGGAAAAGGGCAGTCCTTGAAATCAAGTAATCTGGTTTTAGGACTTCGCTGGTGGCTCAGATGGTAAAGAGTCTGCCTGCAATGCGGGAGACCTGGGTCAGAAAGATCCCCTGGAGAAGGAAATGGCAACTTATTCTAGTATTCTTGTCTGGAGAATTCCATGGACAAAGGAGCCTGGTGGGCTACAGTCTGTGGGGGTCTCAAAGAGTTGGACACAACTAAGGGACTAATACTTAATCTGTCCTTTTTTTTAAAAAAAAAAAAAAAAAAGGAGGCTCCTTGGTCGTTCTTTCTTCATCTTCAGCTTCTCCCTGGCGCTTGGGAATCACTGTTATCCATCCTTCCATGCCCCTCTTCACTGGGTTGTACATAAAGTTCCTCCAAGTTTTTCCGTAAGATGTTACTGAAAACCTGAACAAACGTTTTAGCCAACCCAATATATAGACATGGCACTGGGCTGGGCTGAGTAAGAGACTGATAGGTTCCGAGCTGTGTTCCTGGATTTTGCTGAACGTTCCCTGTTGGCAGAAGACGTATTTCGAGTCACTGTGATGTGTGGTTGCCATAGTGCCCCAGCCACTCTCGTGAGAATGAGGATCACGGTGAACCAGGAACGGGCCTGGGGGTCTGAAGACGTGGCTGTGCCGCACAGGGTTGACCTTGGGCATGTCCCTCCACCTCTCAAGGCCTCCGGGTCCATGACTCTAAAACTAGAGTGTGGAGACCTCTCCAGCTCCGGGAGTCTGCAAACCTGGGAGAGATTACATGTAACTTACCTATCTACAGCAACCTTCTTTCATTTTCTTCAACTGTTTTCCAAGCCCTTTGATTGAAGCAAGCTGCCCTGATCCTCTCTGAAAGCCTGGTAGCCAGCAAAGCTCTCCAGGCCCCCTGCCGTCATCAAGTCCATATTTAAGAATGGCAGCAGGCCGCATGCCCGGGCTGAAATGTGATGTATGTTTGGCCCCACAGAGTGCGGTGTAACCACACACCACTGATCAGACCCTGGCGGACTTATCAATGGGCTCTGACAGGTACTTGCTGGCTGCCTTCCCGGGCTGGGAAGGTCTCAAGCCAGCCAAAGGGATGCCCTCCCTTTGCCTTTGATGTTCATGAGGCCACCTCAGAGGGAAGGCTCGCCCTGCCAGGGACAGTGTTACCGTGAGACCCAGATGTACCAGCCTGTGGGATCGAGAAGTCTGGTGGGCTTGGGGTGGGGGTGGGGGGAGCACCACCTCCTCCACCCCACCCAGCCCCTGGAGGCTCCACAGGCAGCTCCTCCAGCTTCTGACCACTTTTCTCCTGCCTGTCCCCCCTCCTGAAAGTGCATTTCCTTTCAGAGAATGACTTGCCAACTGCACGCATATAAAGGCTTTACCTTTTCAAAGTGCTGTATAATCTTTAATGAGCTAATCCTCTTCTCCCTGGGGTGGGTGGTGAACGGGCTCCTTTTGCTCGGGGAAGAAACTGGAGGGACTTGCTCCAGGTCGCTTCAGGCCAACCCAGGATTGTGAGTGCACAACCAATTGTCCCCAGCCCCTAATGACGGCCTTTGTTGTGAGGCTTCTGTAATTGATTGCTCTTTGTGACACTGTCAGCTCCCACGGGGCAGGGACTCCGGGTTTCTTTTTTTCTGCTGAGGGACTTGGCCAGACCTGCTGTCCCCATCTGCACAGCATGCAAGGACCACAGTCTCCAGCGGAGGAGAACGTGCCCTCGATAGCTTTTAGCTTTGAGTCCAGGAGTACGCAAACCACTGATAGCATGCAAAACCTAGCCCCCTGTCTGCTTTCGGATGGCCCGTGAGATAAAAATGGTTTTGGCACTTTTAAATGGCTGGAAACCAATCAAAAGGAGAATATTATTCGATATGGGAAAATGACATGAAATTCAAATCCCAGGGTTTGTAACGAAAGTTTTATTAGAACACAAGCATACTCCCTGGTCCACACATGGCCTAGGTCTCCTTTTGCACCTCACAGGCAGAGTCGAGTAGTTGCAACAGAAGCAGTATGGCCCACAAAGCCTAAAATGTTTACCATCGTGGGTTGTATTGTGTGTTCACCGCTTCCTCCCATGCCCTTCCCCCAAGTCCATATATTGAAGTACCTCAGAACGTGACCCTGTTTGGAAATAAGATCTTTGCAAAAGCAGTTGCTTAAGATGAGACATTCCTGGAGCAAGGTAGTCCCCTGGTCTGATATGACTGGTGTCCTTAGGAAAGAGGAAATTTGGATGCAGATATACACACAGGAAAAAACACCATTGGAAGATGAAGGCAGAGATCTCAGTGATGCTTCTCCAAGCCAAGGAACTGCAGATACTGCCAGCAAACCACCAGGAGCTGGGGGAGCGGCATGGAGCAGATTCAGTCTCCCAGCTCGCAGGAGGCTTCAACCTGCCAACACCTTGATCTAGGATGCCCAGCCTCTGGGAAGTGAGACAGTACATTTCAGCCACCCAATCTGGGGTACTTTGTTACTGCAGCTCCAGCAAACTAGTATGTTTATTATCTGACCCTTTCCAGGAAAGGTTTGTGGATCCCTGTTAAATTAAGTAGAAACTTGAAAACAGAGTGCTACTCATCCTCACTCAGGACCTAGCCTCTGTGTGCCACATATGGGTTCCTGTCACTCCTGGGACTTCCCTGGTGGTCCAGTGACTAAGACTCCAAACTCCCAGTGCAGTGGGCATGGGTTTGATCCCTGGTCAGGGAACTAGATCCAACGTGCTGCAAGTAAGACCCATCGCAGCCTAAATAAATAATTATTAAAAAAAAAAAAACCTATCCCTCCTGTGTCCTCTTCCCTCAGGACTCATGTATAACTGACCACTTCTGAAAGCAGGTCAGTAAATATGGACTCAGAATGGCAGGTGATGGCTTAGTACGTTGGCCCAGAGATAGCATCTGGCCTTCTTCTTGTTTTAAATGTCTTATCCCAGAGGCAGGAGTCTCTGTGGGAGGAGCCCCCTCCCGTCCCTCATCTCACAAGGCTTTGAGCCACTGCCCACTCTGTTCATGAATGGAAAGCTCATTCTGAGATGAAAGAATCAACTGCTCCTGAAGCTGGTGAGCCCCACAGCTGTATGCAGAGCTTCCAGTGAACCAGACCCGAGCTGTCCTGACCTTAGAGGACAACAAGGGTGTGGAGCAATGGAGAACGATTGGTCATTGTGCAGGCTGAGACCAGACAGTCAGGTTCACATCCTGGTGTGGATGTGAGAACTCTGAATATTCATGTCCCAGGGCTGCTATAACACAGCACCAAAAAAAAAAAAAAAAAAAAACTGGGTGGCTTGAAACAGAAATGTGGGCCATGCTCCCTCCGAAGGCTCTTGGGGAGAGCTCTTCTCTGCCTCTTCCAGCTGCCGGTGGCCACACACACTCCTTGGCTTGTGGCAGCCTCTCTCCAGTCTGCATCTGACTTTGCAAGGCCTTCTGCCCTGTGTCTGTGTCCGCTCTTCTCACAAGGACACCCGTCATTGGCTTAGGGCCTACCCTACACCCAAGATGACTTGAACCCAAGATCTTCCACAAATTACATCTGAGAAGACCCTGTTTCCAGATGAGATCAGGTTCTGAGGTGCACTTGGATTTGGGGTGGGTGAGATGGGTGCAGGGGTGGCTCTTCAGTTCAGTACAGTATGGTTGAAAGTGAGAGAAGCTCCAGTCAAACTTGCTGTAATCAAAAGAGAATTGTTTGGCTCCCATAACTAGGAGGTTTAAATGTGACTCTTCAGGCACACAGCAGGGGTTCAAATAATGCCCTTACAATCCATCTTTTTGTCATCTCCTGGCTCCGTGTTCCTCTGTGTTGGCATCGTTCAGGCAGGTTCCTCTCCTGCATGGTGATAAGAATGCCTCCCACCCTCCCTGTGGTGCATGCATGCTCATGCATGCTCAGTCCAGTCATGTCCGATCCTTTGCAACCCTACGGACTATAGCCCGACAGTCCTGTCCATGAGATTCTCTGGGCAAGAATACTGCCGTGGGTTGCCATTTCCTCCTCCAGAGGATCTTCCCAACCCTGGGATTGAACCTGCATCTCTTATGTCTCCTGCATTGGCAGGTGGGTCTTTACCGCTAGCACCACGTCTCCACCCTCCATATCTTCCTCCAACCTCTCTGTGCTAGGCTTCCATTGTCTGTCCAGCCACTCCCAGTAAAGACAGTACCTTTTTCTTGAGTTTTTAGGAAAAGTCCTCATGGGACTCCATCTGGATTGGTTGGTATGCCAATTCCTAAACAAGTGCTCTGCAGGGGCCAGAGAACTAATTAGCTGGGCCTGCCTGGATCACGTGTCCACTTGTGGAGTCAGAGAATGGGAGGAGTGCCCCACCTGAACCCCTGGGGTAAAGCTGGAGATTCCTCCTGAAGACACAGGACCTGGAAGACCCTGGGTGGACGTTATCAGAGGCCATAACAAACACATAGCTGTAGTTCAGAGGCAGCCAGGTAAAGTTAAAGTTAGTGTTAGAGGCTGATACCCAACGAACCATTTCTGCTGCTCCTATTTTCATCTCTTTTTGGTGAAGACTAATGTGGAATTGGGTGCAGACTTTCCCTTGGCCCTTGTTTTTGAAAAGTTCCTTCCCCCACTGCTCTCCTGGTTGCTAAACATCCTGCCAATTGTTACTGTTCTGTCAGAACCCAAAGGTGGGGTGTCATTACTCAGGCCTGGTGGACCAGGCAGGAAAGCGTGTGCTGGACAGGACCCCAAACCTGTGGCGTGTCTTGCCGTCTCCAGCCAGTGAATGCAGGCTTGTACAGAGGCTTAGATGTGACTGGCCTGCTTCATGGTTGCGGGGGAGGGGGAGGCGGTGGTTAAGAACTAACTCCTAAAGCTGTGCGTGTCTACAAGCAGCCCTTACAAACCAGAAAGACAACCACGTCAACCTGCAGGGGAGCTTCATTCATACATTCAGCAAGCATTTTTTTTTTTTTTTTTTGAGAATGTCTGTGTCGAGCTCTGTTTTGGCCACTGGGAATACAAAAGACAAAGGAGATTCAGATCGTCAAAGGGTCAGTTTTTGTTTTTTTTTTTTACTGGAGAAACATGCACAGAAACAGAAAATTCATAAAACTGTGTGGTTAGTGGTGAGAGAGGGGCCCAGGGAAATCCAAGAGTGAACAAGGGGTGTGGTTGGGAAATTCTCCTGGAAGAGGTGAGAAAAATATGCCTCCTATAGATCAAGGACTTGGTTTTGGAATCAGGGTGAATCAACCTAAAACTACTTTTTGGTTTCAAATAGCAGAAAATGCAGCTTAAACTGAATTCAGGAATAGAGTTTTTATTTTCTCTTGTAACTAAAAGTCCAAAAGAAAGATGTTTGATAGGTTCACCATGTCTTCAGGACTGGGGTTCCATTTCTCTGCCTTTCCTTCAACTCTGCTATCCTCCATGGGTCAGCTTCTTTCTTAGAGGCTGGCTTCACTCATGAAAATAAAGGGGCTGCAGCAGATCCAGACCTGGCATCCACACAGCACACGGTGCAGGTGACTTCATATTCTAAGCAAACCTTCTGCCATTCACTCAGTTGCTCAGGCCTCATTCACGTGCCTGCTTCTGGTGCAGTAACTGTGGTCAGGAGCGTGGAACACGGTGACCTCTTATCGTAGGTCACAGCTCTGCCCCTGGAGCTAGGGGTAGTGTCAGATGTTTGGAATGGAGAAATGAATGCAGCCAACATGCATCTGCTCTTCATGGGAAGCAGAATGCCCACCTGAGCTTGCTAAAACTTTCATCAGCACACACTGGCATTGGTTATAGCTGAAGTCTTATAACCAAGAAGGGAGCAAAGGGGCTCTCAGCTTCTGAAAACCAAGTGACAAAAAACCTGTTCTTCAAAGAAAGTTGTATCATGCTAAGTCACGTCAGTCGTGTCTGACTCTTTGTGACTCCCATGGACTGTAGCCTGCCAGCCTCCTCTGTCCACGGGATTTTCCAGGCAAGAATACTGGGGTGAGTTGTTGCCATTTCCTCTTCCAGGGGTCCTCCTGACCCAGGGATCGAACCCGCACCTCTTACATCTCCTGCACTGGCAGGCAGGTTGTTTACCACTAGTGCCACCTGGGAAGCCCATATGAGCCTTCATCATACCCTGGCATCTGTGATGCTTTAAACCAAAGCCTCATCTGGCTTGGCCAGTCACCCTATCTTGGAGAACTGGGGCAGGAGTGCATCACCCAGTATAACTGATGCTGCAGTTTCAGTGACCCCCTCAAATCTCACTGGCTTCATACTAGTCCACCATGGGTCATGCTGAGCCCCCAGGGCAATGGTCTTCCATGGGGTGACTTAGGGATCCAGGCAGAAGGAGTGAGTCTCCATCATCCTGAACCTCCACTCCTGGAATGCTGCTGTTGTTCAGTCGCTCAGTCATGTCTGACTCTGCGACCCCATGGACTGCAGCACGCTGGGCTTCCCTGTCCTTCACAATCTCCCAGAGCTTGCTCAGACTCACATCCATTGAGTCAATGATGCCATCCAACCATCTAGTCCTCTGTCCTTTTTCCTCCTGCCTTCTATCTTTCCCAGCATCTGGGTCTTTTCCAATGAGTCGTCCGGCTGTTCATATCAGGTGGTCATTGTATTAGAGCTTCAGCATCAGTCCTTCCAATGAATATTCAGGACTAATTTCCTTTAGGATCCACTGGTTTGATCTCCTTGCTGTCCAAGGGACTCTCAAGCGTCTTCTCCAGCATCATAGTCACTCAGTCGTGTTTGTCCCTTTGCAACCACATGGACTGTAATCTCTGTCCATGAAATTCTCCAGGCAAGAATACTGGAGTAGGTAGCCATTCCCTTTTCCAGGGAATCTTCCCAAAGCAGGGATCAAACCCAGGTCTCCTGCACTGCAGGCAGATTCTTGACCATCTGAGCCAGTAGAGAAGCCCCTCCCAGAATGTACACCCTCCTAGAACAGAACGAGGGAAAAGCCAGCTGGAGAGTCAAACCCTGAAAGTTAAATGCCTCCACCCACAAGTGACGCCCAACTCTTTTTCTCACACTCCACTGACTAAGATAGGTCACATGGTCACATCTAACATCAAGGGGCAGTTGAGTGTCTGTACCCAGAAACAGAGACGTGCATGGTGGTGAATGTGGAGATGCCTGAGACGGTGGAATTCCTGGTTCCCCCAGTGAGAGAGCGGAGAGCTGTGCCAGGTGCCTGCCTGCCTACTTCCCTTCAACCAGTCTTCTGTGATTCCAGCTGCCACACGCTGGAGCTTGTTTCCAGAGGGGGAGGAGACTGGCAATGGAAAGATTAGCCGCTCCCTGGGTTCCACACAGGGATCAGTATTTTCAATAGTACTTTGTGAGTTCAGCCTCAAAGTAAATGGTTAATTCATCTTGTATCAACAGCACTGTGATTCATAATGTAAACTTGGAGAATCCTTGATGTTTCGGGCCCACATTCCTTTTAATTTGGCTCTGCATTCTTTTAAAGCCACAGCGTGCTCACTTAATAGAATGCAGCATGCAAATGCACAAGTTTTTGCCTGGAGGCAATTTAGCCTGGCTGTTTCAATGGATGTCTTCTTTCAAGTGTATATTCTTTCTTAAATTATTTACTGGGTAAACACACTTTGCATTTTCAAAAGGGAGATTAAGACTGCTTGCTGCAGACCTAGTGGAACATAAAGCCCCCACCTCCCCATCCCCAACCCTGTCCAAAGTTAGAAAGTAGTTAGTTTGGGCTTCCCCCAAAGTTCCTTCTCTGCCTCTCAAGCTGGGAACCCCACTTCCTGGCTTGTGGTTCTGACTCTCTCTGGACTCTGCATTCCTTTCTGCTTCGCCTGCAGCCATACCTGCCAGCAGCCCCCGGCCAGGACTGTACTCCAGGCCTCCTCACAGATGGGGCCCTCCGATGCCAGCCCATGTTTCCCCGTCCAGGCTGGCTCGGTCTTATTCACCCAAGGGCCCCAGTGGCTCACTTTTCTGGTCCTTAAAGGTGCTGTATCCAACACCTTTGAGGCCCAAAGCTGGGTTGGTGGCTGGGCCAGGGTCAGTCTCACTTCCAACTCTGTGAACACCAGTTCTCTTTATTTACTTATTTATTTGCCCCTCTGCACCATTCATCCCAAATATTTGCCAGCCTTTGGTTGAAAGCAAACCTTCTCTCCTGCTGGCCTCTTCCACTGCCGGCACCCAGTTCCGTGAGGACCATCCCTTCTCCCCGCTTCAGGCAAAGGGCCCAGCAGTACAGTGTTCCATCTTTGGGGACTTTTTTGTTTATTCTCTTAGTTGCTCAGTCGTGTCCAACTCTTTGTGACCCCATGGACGGTAGCCTGCCAGGCTCCTCTGTCCACGGGATTTCCCAGGCAAGAATACTGGAGAGGGTTGCCATTTCCTTCTCCAGGGGGTCTTCCCGACCCGGGATCAAACCTACATCTCTTGGCATTGGCAGGGGGGTTCTTTACCACTGAGCCACCAGAGAAGCCCTTTGGGGGATTTACCTCAGCTTTTAACCTCAGGTTTTTCTGTGTAGACGCCCTGAGATTTTCCTGCAAAGTAAATTTGCGCCGATTTCTTCTCCATTCCTTTGAATGAAATGACTACAATTGCGGTTCTTTCCTTGGCCTCCTTTGGATGGATCTCCTGGGCACCTACTTGCCCGTTGCCATGACTTGTGCCGGGGCTGCAGAGGTGACGGTGCCAGCAACCGAGGACGCACCAATGTCTTTCGGAACCTCTGTGAGCCCGTGGCACCCTTCTTGGGATCAGGTGTGTGTGCGCTGAGTGAATTAAAGATACGACCCCTTAGGAAAGATCATGAGTGAAACCCACTCCTCCTTGCCTAGAGATGAGGGAAACCCAATTAGGAAGACCAGGAAAGAGCTGAGGATTTAGGGATCCCTGTGTCTTCATTTTTCTAACCATGCCTCAGATTAAACAAGTAACACTCACAGTTAATCCTTTATAAATTAGCATCATGGATGCCTTGGGGCCCTCAACCCACAAATAAAATGGTTGTCAACCAAGAGACACACTACTGTATATTACTTAAGGCAGAATTTTAAAGAGTTTTCATGCTTTTAATCTGTTTCACTGCTGAGTTTCAATTTTGCTGATTTCCTTTGCAAGTCTGATGCGGGTGACTGTGGTAAATAAGAGATTTTGACAGTGACTCAGGCAAACGGGATGGGTAGGGACGGTTCTGAAGACTTCTGCCCCTTCCCGAAAGAAGGGGGGCAAAATCCATTTAGGTTTTAAATCAAGCCACCACATCGCACTGATTAGTGTTCGTAATTAGCCTCACTTTTAACAAGCCGTGAAGTCCCGTTTTTATTTCTCTATTTTGGGGACAGAGGATCTTCCTGGCTCCTGAGTAAATATGGCCTGTTAAGTCTGAATTCGCTGTCATCACAGAAGAATTAATGTCAGGGTGCAGCCTTTCTAGTGGAGAAGGGAAGAAGCAAACGAGACAGATCTTAGCTGAGCCTTACGTGATAAATGAGGACCGGGCGAATCATTCATCTCCTTCAAGGAAAGTGGACACAGGCACTAAAGCAGTTTCGCGGAAGACGTGTCAGCAAATGTGATCATTTTGTAACCTGTCAGGAGGAGAGAGCTGGTCCTTCAAGGGGGGGCCACAAGGGAGTGGGTTTGTCTGATGTGACTGTCTCTGTCCATCCATTTAGGCTTGGGGAGGAAGAGGGTGGGCGAGGGAGAATCCAGCTGAAACCACAAGGATGCTATCATCCTTCTGAGAAAGAAACTCATCCGGAAGCTAGAAAAGACTGTGAACACCTTGTAAAGATTTCTACTCGAAGATGTGAGGTTAGGAGGGTGGGGTCTCTGTTAAACTGGGGTCTGCATGGTCCCACCTATCTCCTCCAATGGGAGTCCCCATCCAGAGTTCTGTGTCTAGACAGGCAGCTGAATTTTTTCTTCTTCTTCTTCTTTTTAATATTTATTTATCTGGCTACGCCGTGTCTTTGTTGTGACATGCAGGATCTTCCATTTTAATTGTGGCATGGGAGACCTGTAGTTGCAACATGAGAACTCTTAAGTTGGGGCATGTGGGGTCTAGCTCCCTGACGAGGGATCAAAGCCCAGGTCCCCTGTATTGAGAGCATGGAGTCTTAGCCACTGGACCACCAGGGAACTCCCCAGCAGACCTTTTTCTTCTTGATATTTGGAGGATGGACAGATGGGGTTTGCTATGAGGTCTTGATGGGATGGACAGCCACCTGGAGGGCCCACCAGTCCACCTCTATTTCTGCCTGCTTGGTTTGGTGGGAGTGAGTGTGGGCGAGGCTGTTTGACCCAGCTTCTCTTGGAAAACCTCAGCCAGGGATTGTGATGTTTGACCTCTTTTCTCAGAATGAGGTATCGGATTATGAAACAACTTCATCAGAAGCCCTCTGCAGGCATTCTTGGAGCATGCATCTTCACTCTAGTTCTTCTTCCAGCTCCCAGTTCCCCATCTGTGTTTGGCAGAGCCAGGGCTGAGGGGGCGGGAGTCCCAAGAGGTGAAGCCACCCCCTAACCAAAGTACACCAGGCACCTGGGCCATGTTTTGTATGAACCCACATTTCCATCTTTTTTTTTTTTTTTTTGCCACGGAGCACATGTAATGTTTCCTCCTGGCGTCACAGAGCGTGAGCCCCAGTGACAGACGACGGTTTCGTAGCCTGAGCTGCAAGCTTGACACTTGCTTCTTAATCTTGTCCTTTTCTTCCTAAGTCTCTCTTTTACTTTTCCCTGGGTATTTCTGTACAGGTAAGTACCTTACTATGACATGTTTCCTTAGTCTTTTGCTTTCACGGGAAACACTGAGGAAAAAAAGCGAAGCTTGTCTCACATGTTAAATTAAAAAGAGAAGCTTGCATGGGGCCCTTGATCCCTGATAGATTACTACATGGGACTCAGAACCCAGAAAGCCCTCTGAATCACTGTAGCTTTGCCGTAAGCATTTCTCCCAGTGCTGCGTGACAGTCGAGGTAGAGTCGTTCATTTGCTGGTAGATTGTTTGGAAGCACAGAGCTGCGTGGTCACACACACACACACGTTCTTACACACCTCATACCGGGCTCCCAACCCCCACCCATGAAGCCTCCCTTTGATTAGCCGACTTGGTCTTATGTGATCTTTGTCCTCTGTTTATCTGTGTGAATTGTTTTTCCTCCATTGCTCTCCCCTAGAATCATCCAGAACCGGATCCTGATCGTCATCCTGGGCATCGTCCTGGTTATCACCATCCTGACGGCGATCACTTTTTCTGTCAGAGGACACTGATGTATCTGCTCTTCCTTGATAAACATCGACCACGGCTCGTTCTGAGTAATTAAGACAAAATGGTCACATGAATCATTTTCTTGCGCTGACAGGCTCTGAATGACCCTCCCCCTCTCTCTCGCCACTGTTCAGCGGAAGTGCAAAGACTGTAAAAATATTTTGTATTCCTGTTTGCATGTGGGTTGGTTTCCTTTTCTAGGTTTGTCTTCACCCAGATTTGTTCTTTATAGGGGAAGGCGAGTGTTTATTTGCCTTTTGGTAATTTCATCTCCTGACCGGAGCAGCCTGGGTGACCTCCTTGCTTGCCCTGTGGGCGTGGCAGGGGTCCGGGATGGGGAGAGGGCACAGATGAGTCAGTCACGGCGGCTTCTGATGGGCTGTGCTGTTTGTCACACACCTCTTGTCACCCATCAGCCCTTCTGTGATGTCTGAGGATAAAAAATGCAGAGACCAGCAGGGCCAGAGCCACTGACTGGCCCTGCAAACCAGTCCTGTTCCTCCCCAGATGTAATGAATATAGTCCACCTGCCTGAGTGTTTTCATTGTAAAGGTGGGTATTTAAAAGCAGTTGTGCGGGAAATTGACTTAGCACTTTCCCCATTTTTCTATGCGTTGTTTTTGGTTTGGTTTTTTTTTCTTTAAACCCAAGAATATTTTTTGCTGAGTCTGCCCAATATCCACTTTTCACAACTTTGATTACTGGCTTCAGGAAAGATTTCCTTGCCCTCCAAAAATCCCATCCTCCCCAGAATCTGGTGGCAGAGAGTGCCCCAGCTCGGTACTTTCTGGTGGCCTCCTCTCCCCTGACCTGTGTAGGCATCTGTGTATCCTTTCCATCTTAATATTTGTACTGTCAAAAGGAGCCCTCATACATGCAGAGGGTCTGTCAAGGTTCTCTCCACATCCATTCCAGTATGTAAAGAGAACATGAATATTTCAGGAAGAGCAGGAACCTATTCCATCAGTGCGAAATTTCAGATGTGATTGTCAATATGGTATAGTCCTATAGGCTGATCACTGGAAATAAACTTGATGGGAAAATGTCCACTAACCTCCTTTCAAAGAATCAGGGGTCGCAGTGCGTTACGATAGGACGGCTTGGGTTTTTCACTAACAAATGTGAGCACAGCCTTCCTGAATCCACAAGGTACTCAAACCTCTAACGTGCTTTGTGATTTTCTTTGGTTTCTTCCTGTCCAAGGGAACCAGGGATTGCATTCAAAATTAGTTCCTTTATGATCAGGCTCCAAGTTGCCTGAGCTGAGGTCATTCTCCCCCTAGTCATAACGCGAAATGTGTTTTTCTTAAGACTTCGCAGGCACTTCCAGGGTCCTTTCTATCTTTTGGATATAATTGGGAACTTTGAATCCTTGAAAAGCAAACCTGTTCCCTTCATAAAAAATGCTAACCACCTGTGCCCATGGGCTGAGATCATCTGGATGCAGCACTTGATTTTTTTTTCTTCCCCCAACTCAGAAGAGAACCATTATGGTTTAGAGAGGAAACACACAATGGCAAAATCCACCCGAGAAATTGCACTTATTGAAACAGGCTAGGGCCTGCATGTGTTCAGATAAATCATTTAGTATTGTGTAAATAAAGCCGCAGCCTTTACTTCTCGAGGATGGTGTGGGATTTTGGCAGAGCGCAGTAGCCCAGCAAAAGAATGGGAAGCCTGTACTAATTTTCCTATCAGCTTCAGGGCTCTATCCTGGTAAGAAAATCTTTTATTCTGATAACAGAATGAGTATGTGTGAAACACATCAAAGAAATGATGAAAAAGCAAGGCAACAAGTCATCTCCTTCTCGTTTGGAAACTCTAATTGTGGGGAAGTATTCTACCAACCTTTCTGGTGGCTTCCCTCAAAACAGTTGGTCTTAGCTGAAGTATATAATCGGTTGCCCAGCCACACCTCACTCCTCTAGACTTCCTGAGGCCACCTAGCAAGCCAGGTCGATCTGATCATCTAAACTTGATGGCTTCTAAATATTTCACCTGATGTTCATGTTGAAAGTAGAGGTCGTGCAGAAAAAGGGCGTGGCTTTCTTTCAAGCTCAATGGCAGCTTCTTTGGGGTCGATCTCTTTATCAGCCCTTGCCTGAGACTTTGCCCCAATTCAGCCTCAAGAGTGGGAAGAAGGTGAACAGATAACCCTTGGCCTAACAGCCCCATCACGTCCACCTCGAGAACAACCTCCTAGACCAGGATAGTGAGCACTTTGTAGGAAGCTGGTCCGAAGGCCTCTGTATCCCCGGCTGGCCCTCTCAGATGCTGCAGACAGACTCAAAGGAGCCCCCTTTTAGGGGGAGGAACACTGTTCACCCTGCTTCCCTGGGGAAGGAGGAAAGCCCACCAATTCAAAGCCATTCATAGAACTGTGAAAGGTCCTAGGAACTTAGTACGTAGACCTTGATTGATGAATATCTCTAAAGTCAGGAGCCTTTGTTAAAAAATTGTGTTCAGCGGAAGGGTTGGGGGGTTGCTGGGGAGGAGGAAGAGGAAGGAGGAAGCCCTTGCCATATAAAATTCATGCAGACTAAACAGTTTCCCTGACAGAATAAATAAAGCGGATGCTGCCCTGCTGCAGAATCAAAAGCAATTTAATTAAAGTCTCTTAAGTTGTAAAGAGTTTTAAATGCTCCATGTTGAAGACGAACGCCGGCAAATGCAGCAGGCCTGACGTCAGCTGCCAGGCCTGGACTGGGAGGCCATTTGCTATTCTGTTTAAGGCAGGCTGGATTGTCTTATTTTGGAACCAGCTTGGTGGGGGGTTTGCTTTGCTACTGCTTCTGAGCCCTGAGCTTCAAAGGCTGAAATTAATGGTGAACAAAATTGTGCGGCTCTGGCCGTCCCATGCGGGGCAAGCCCATTGAGGGTTATCATTAAGTAAAGAAATAAAGAGGGGGAAAAAAGCCTGCCTGTTCCAAAAACCTCATCAGATAATGACCTCAGTGATTGGATTTTCATTACCAAACAGCATCCAGAGATTATCTACTCCATAGAAGAAGGGAGGTGGGGAGGGAAAAAAAAGAAAGAAAGGAAAGCAACTGTCTTTCTCTTCCTCTCTCTCTCTCTTTTTTTTTTTTTTGCACATCTTTTCTTTAAAACTGTCAGATCATTTCAGTATTTCAAATCCGAGGAAAACAGCCTGCCTGCTGCTGTATTTGAAGTTGTAATGGTGTCAAAAAGTCACGACTGACTGACAGCCGTCAGTCCCAGAGGGGCTCATTAAATCATAAAAACTTGACAAGGAAATAATTGCGCATCACCAGCAACTTGGCGCCTGTTTAGACGTTTTTATTTTCTTTCATTATTAGTCCCCACCATTACGTTCATTAACAAATTGCATTAAACAACTGTTAAGGGCTAATGATTTGTTTATCGCTTTTTTTTATTATTATTATTTAAACATTAGCTGTGTCATGTGGTACCCCAGCAGCCTCTTGCCATCATCCAACTGAATATTTTTCCACTCCGAGCTCCGGGTACTGTTGGAATATGAAATAGATTATTCATTACTCTCCTCTTTGCCACTGATTTGGTTTCATGTAGCGTCTTCCACAGAGAAAGATGAAAACTTGTCAAAAATAGGTTATATCTTATTCGAAGGGGCAACAATAGCAGCAGGTACAGGCACACTTTAATATTTAATTAAGGTGGATGTTAACCCCTTTAAATGACTTTAGCTGTAAGTTCTATTCAAATGCAGAAGAGAAAAATAATTGTTCTTAATTTGCAACCTGTTTGGCAGGCACTCTTCATGAAGTTAGCTGGAAATTTAGAGCAGCATTTTTAAATAATGAAATTTCCCATCATAAATATGTATAGCCATTTGTCTACGTAGATGAGAATTAACTACCAGCCATGATTTCCTCATCTCTTTGGTCTGAACTGCTAGCCTGGTGGGGCACCCAGTGCTCGGGAGTGGAGATGGCTTTCCTGGGAGAACCGTGTATCCAGAGCCAAGGACTGTTGATTGGTTGTGGCTGGGGCTGGTTTCCAAGGAACCTGTGAGTCCCCTGTCTCTGGTCCACTTGCCTCCCGCCTTTACCTGAGTGTGTGGTTGGAGGACTGTGGTCTGGAGTGAAAGTGAGTAGGGACCTCTCAAAGGAAGACTTGTGCGTCCAGCCGGCTGGTGCTGGGAGGGTGTGATGGGGCGTGTCTGGGCCATCTCTCTGTGGTCAGTGAGCTCACTGCAAACAGTGCTTCCCTCATAGACAACAGAAGCAGTGCTTTCCTGGGACTGACCTTTCGCCTCTTTTTCCTTTCTGTGACTTGGCGTTGGTGACGTATTCAGCTTTTCCACGAGTTATGAGATTGAGGGAAAATGTTCCAATATCATTATCATTTTCCTAAGTCAGAAGTCAGTGGCATCTTCCAGGTTGTAACTGCTGGCTGTGTCTGGTCACCCTGTTTGATTCAATGAGTTCACGTAACCATGCGGCTGCTCTCAGAGGCCTGGTTCACTGGCAGAGCAGGGATGTTCTGGTCCATGTCAGGGAATGGGGAGTACTTTTCTCCCAGGCTCTTTCTACTCCCACCTACCCACCCCCAGAGAGCCCAGACCCCTTGGGCAACTTCTCCATGGATGTGAAGGGGAGAGATGGTACATGTTCCTTGCCCAGCACCTCTCAACATCACCCATGCAAGGACAGATGGCCCTCCAGGAGCCATGGCACAAGAGGGGCCAGCAGGTGTGAGCCAGGTGAGACCTGGCCTCAAGCCTCATGGATCACTGTGGGCTTAGAAACAGCAGACACCCCAGGGTTTGGGGGATTTTAAGCCTCCATTTCAGTCCACTCTAAATTTGTCACACGTCAACTTGCCATCTTTGTTTGGAATGGATTCCATGTACCACAGCAAAAGGCTTGCTCAGAGTTGTTTTTCCAGAAAGAAGGAAGGAAGGCTCTGTGGTGAGCCATCCCCAGTCCGCCTCCCCAAGACACTGGTCAAGGTTACTGCCTGAGAAGCATCCTATGCTCTGCCTCACAAACCTGAAACAGAAACTCAGGAAGCTCTCTTGTTTATATGGCTTTTCTCTGCCTGCGGCACATCAGACTTAAACCGATGGTACCTGCGAGAGGCTGCCCACATTATGTGAATAGTCAGGTAGCTCTTAGACACCCCTTTTTAAAATGGGGCAGGTGACTGTGTACACAGAAGAAAGTTCTTCAAGCCACAGGCACTGCACCCAAGAAGGGAGACCTTGAAGGAGAACCAAGAGCAGCCAGGCACAGGCAGGATAGCCCAGGAGAATGGTGTGTGTGATTGGAGCCAAGGGTGGATACAGGGTCCTGAAATGGGTGATGGAACCAAGGTCAGTGTCCCCTCCTCTTGTGGAGGAGAGAAGACATATTGAGTGCTGAGAGAGACTGCCCATGTCCATTAGGCTTTCAGGTCAGTAACAAGGTAAATGTCCCTGAGCCAGCTTACCAGAGGCAAGTAAGACAAAACCAAGATGGCGGGGCAAACCAAGATGGCGGAGCAACCAAGATGGCAGGACAGGAATGGGAGCATATTAGGTTGGGAGTGTATGAGGACATAAGAAACAGTGTGCAAGTTGAGGATGAAGACGGTTAGAGGGGCTCATCCCAGGAAACAGCCAAGAAGGAGGGGCACAGGCTAGTAGGCCCCACCTCCTGCCACCCTGGGCCCATCATCGCCCTCCTTCACAAACAACCAAAGGAGAGGAAAGGCAGGGCGCCTATCGCCCAGAACCCTGACCCAAATCCCATACCACCCCCATTGCCATTCCTCATGGGACTCCCACCAAGCTGTGGAAAAAGCACTTCCTCAGCCCAAATCACCTGCTCCTCACACTCCATAAATAACGAAGGCATCACAGGGAGAGGGGAAGCGCCAAGAAGCAGAGCCCGGCCTGTGAGTCTGTGAACCCGTGCATCCCTCCTCCCCTTCATCCAAACAAGGCCCTTTGGCGTGAATAATAGCTCAGCGGCCCCGAAGCCTGTATTGATCGGCTGCGCTCGCTGCTCCGCTGAGAGCTGCCTGGACTTTTCCTAGGGGCAGGACGGCACCGCTGAGTGCAGCCCACCCCCGCCTCCCCCGGCCTCCCCCAGGTGTGCTCAGGAGGGGACAGGACCGGGGGGAGCCAAGACCCTGCTCCAGCTCAGCGGTGCATTGTTGCCTCAACTTTTTAGTTTTTAACTTATGTTGCCAGGGAAAGTACCTGAGTTAGAGAGAAGTGTTTTGTTTTGTTTTTTTTCACATGACGAGGCCCCACGGAGTTGAGAATGAATACAACCTTGGGCTTCAATTTCTCTACAGAAAGTTCTGCTCCTCAGAGGAGCCCTCTGCTGACACGCAGGCCTCCTGTATGCCCACCACAGGGCTCGGCACGGCTGTATTGCATTCTCCTCTTAATTTTCCCCATCTTCCATCACAAGGGAGGGGAGCTAAGACTGTGACCATAATCCATCGCCTCCTTGGAGGACAGGAGCTGTTGCCAAATTCAGTGGAGAAACGTCAGCTGGAGGCTGGTAGAGGTGGGACCGAAGCCTGCTAGCCCCGCTCCCCGAGGCCCCAACCACACTGCCCCATCCCCTTGTTCGCTTCTCTTCTGGACAAAGGAAGTGGCCAAGGCAAGGCCTGGGCCCTCTGAAGGGTGTACAGTTGTAAGATCAGCCAGGGCCCCTTGTGGTGACAGCCTATGGGCTGGGAGACACCTGAAACCCCACCTTTGAAAACTCTAATCCTTTGGGTTCTGACCTTGGACCCTAGGACGATTTATGATTTATGATCCCGTAGGCAGCGTCTTCAGCCACTGATCCCCCTGGTGAAAGGTTGGACCTGAGGGAGACAGGGTATGGGGGAGAAGCAACCCACCACTGGAGGGAGCAGTTTGCAGCCTCTGAAAGAAAGAGGAGAAGGGATGGGGGTCTGGGTTCCCTGGGACCAGCTCCCTGAAGGTTTCTCTTGGCATCAGCTGCCCTTCTGGTAACAGATGCATTACTGGGGGCACAGCCTTGCCCCTAAAGTCCACACATACCTGGCCGGGGCCCACAGCTGCTCAGACAGACACGGGGGTTCTGAGAACACATGGGCTCTGCCGGGCAGAGGGAACTGGTCAAGGTCCCCCAAGCACCTCCCACAGCACTGCCTGGTGGGGAAAGGGGACAGAACAGGGAAGCAGGTGGTGCCATCAGCACAGCTGACCTTGGGGTCCAGCAGACTGCGTTCCACCAAGAGCTGCTCCAGCCTCCCAGCCGAGTCCTGCTGAGGGTGATGGGAGGCCGAGGCTGTTGTGGTATACAATTTGACATTTGGGGGAAGCACCCAAACGGTTCACATACACCTTGAGAAGACCCTCCCCACACTGCCCCTCCCTGGGGTCTTGACACAGAGGGGCATGGTGACCCTCAGAGCCTCATTCTTCCTCATTTCCATCTCCTCTTCATCCATGCCCACCCCTCCCAAGAAGTCATGGAGACAGCAGAGTTGGATGGCTTCAGTGAGCTCTTTATTGTCCCCAGCGAGACTTCTAAATAATCAGTCTCTCCATATGAAACATGAGAGGTATAATCAGATTTGTTTATCTAGTCAATAAATATTCATTGAGCATCTACTATGTGCCAAGCCCCAAAGACAGAAGGTCAAGAAGATGGATAAGTAAACAGGTAAAATAGTTCCCCAGCCCTGGGGCTGGAGGTCAGAAAGCTGTTTTCAGCCCAGTGAACTGACTTGCTCTCTGATCCCAGACAAGTGACTCTCAGGGCTGGACATCACCTGGCGATGCCCTCGCCCCTGCCGCCTCCCGCTGCTGACCCTGAGATAAGGCGCACATCCATGAATCACTTGGCAAAGTCCTTTCCAGACAGCAGCACTGTGTATCCGTTCCTCCTTGCAATTTCCCCGCCTACATTTGCGCAGTTGCCCTATCTGAACGGGACTAAGACTGACGCTTGCCTGCCAGTGGCCGGGTCCGCATGAGCACTGGCCCCTTGTACATCAAGAGCTGCCCAGGAGAGGCCAGGAACAGGAATAGGGACCATTTAGACTAGGATTGACTTGGAGGATTTTTTTTTTTTTCCTGCTTATTAAATGACAAAGGTTTGACTTAGCAGGCAATCGGAAACCCAAAATATCATAAAAGGAAAAAAGTTGCCGAGCGCCTAAGAGGTGCGCCACGGGAGTGGGGTCGGGCTGAACAGATGGAGCAGGAGACGTTTTTTCAAAGGCTTCTTTCCCCTTCTTCTCCCCTCTCTGTCCCCCACATGGAAAGGGGAAAATAGAAGCAGAATCCAGATTTGGGCACGGGGGTGAGCTGTTCACCCTCCCTCGCAAGCACCCCCAGACTCTGGAGACACTTTGATGTCTGGGTACATGGCACTCGGAGCTGGGAGACGCCCGGGCATTCCAGCCTCTGGACTGGCCTCCCTGAGCTCCTTTGTGAGGGCAGATGAAACACACAGAGTCCAAGAGCAGGGTATTGAAATGAGCAAATGTGGATCACTGTCCCTTGAACTCGGGCTGGCCACCTTGAAACAGTTTGGGCAGCAAAAGCCAAGCAGATGAATGAGCTTGGATTCACAGAGCCCTCAAGCTGTCTGAGCTGTTGGGACCATTTAGCCCTACCTGCTTGTTTTCAGATGGGGAAATGGGGCTCAGAGAGGGAGCGAGACTTGTTCAAGATCACCCAGCAAGTCCGTGGCACAGCTGGGGTGGAGGCCAAGTCTTCGGCCTCCAGCCAGGCTTCTCTCTTCTGCACAAGGAACTTCAACTTCAACAAGCACCACATTCTAGAGGCCACAGCCCGGCCACGGGGACACTGGCCTCCCTGATAGTGTTGACCTTTGAACCACAGGAGCCGACATTCCTCAGCTGAACTTTTAAAACCATCATGCACAGAAAAACTCAATTCCATCCATGTTGGCTATGGTCACTTTCTCCCCCTGAATGTCATATCTTCTGAGGAATCGGCAGGGAACACCCTGGCTCTCTTTCCTGGACAGGGGAGCCTGGCGTGCTACAGCCCATGGGCTCACAAAGAATCAGACATGACTTAGTGACTGGACAGCAACGAACACCGCTGGTTCGCTCCTCAACCGAACCACAAACATTACCTGGGGAAAGCGTTGAGATTCCTGCAATCTCTCCTCCCCCTTCCACCATCACTAGCCAATCCCCTCCACAAAAGAATTTTGTGAGAAACAAGTAATGATTAGAGCCCCACCCTGATGCTGAGCCCACAGGAGAGGTCCGGATGCTGAGAGGATGCTGCTGGATCTGGGGGAGCCCAGAGAGGCTCCTGCTCCTGCAGTGTGGCTGCAGCACATTCACACCCGGGAACAGCCTGGCAGCGCGACCGCCCAGGGCTCCCGCGTTCTCTCCAAGTCTGGCATCTTCCTGTGAGCTGGGCTGCAGGTGTCCCGAGCACTGGGCCCTGCTGTGCCTTTTGCAAGTCATACCCTGTTCCTGGCTTTGGCTCCTCACCAGCAAACGGGAAAGCCCGGCTGGAAAGTCTCAGGAAAGCCGGTCTCTGCCGACTCCAGTCATCTATGGCAATGAAAAGGGAATGCTCCTGACAAAACAAGGGTAAAGGGCCCAGGGTTAAGATGGCAGCCTTGGCGTGTAGAACCTTCTAGAAGGCTAGGAGATGTGGCTTACTGAGCTTCTGAGAGGTCTTGAATGCAGGGTTGGTGTCATGGGATCTGCACTCAGAGGGTCCCCAGGCTTAGGGTTTCAAGCTCTGTATCACTGTCTTGAGATTCTTAAGAGTTTTATCTTGGTAAAAGCTGTGGTTTGTAAAGGGACAATGGACCAGGAAGTGGGGGTTTGCGCCTTGGCTCATGTCTTGCGTCCCACCGCCTGCCTGTTCCTGGGGTCTGGTTCTCAACTGCTCTGCCTTCTGTCCCCTACAGCCCTAGCTGCACTCAGCCATCCCCTCCCCACCTTCACTCAGCAACCACTGCCCGCCTGCCCCCAGCCTGGGGCCAGGCACGGAGGGGGTGGGGTCAGCATGCCCACCCCACAGTGCCTTGGGGTGGGACATGGTGGCTGCAGCCCCTGCCCTACTCTGGCAGAATCGGGGTGCATTCACAGAGTATTCTGCAGGGACAAGCCTCTGGTCCCCCTGTTCCCAGGATCTGGTGTATCCAGTGCGTCCTAGGGGTTGCCCGTCTGCTGAAGGTTGGGGCAGGGAGCCTGTGCAAGGAGAGGCCTGACCCCACTTCTTGCCGCAGGCTTGGGGCAACGCATGTCTGGCCAGCCACTGGGGAGGAGGAAAGGAACCTGACCTTCAGGCTCCAGGGCAAGTATGGGTCCCAAGTCACCAGGCAGGGCTCAGGCCCGTGAGGGCCTGCACTCCCCGAGGAGAATCTCCATTGTCCCGCTCCGTGCCTGGGGGAACCCTCTCCTCCTTCTTCCTGCTTCCCTGAATCTGATTTGTCTCTTCTGGCCAGTTTGAGGCACCCTCTTAAGACCCACAAAATCCAGTGTACAATGGGCAAATGTACACGTGTTAAATGTGCGAACATTTGCATGTAAAACTGGCGCTGTACAGTATAAAAGGGAATGGTACCATTTGTGCTAGTAATTTAAAATTTTGATTTAATGTAGAAGATTAGAAATTTTTAAACACCATGAGAAATCAAAAAAGAGAAAGAGACCAGGGAAGAAAGGAAACAGCATTTTTTCTTGCTTTTTGAACTAGGGCCTCCACATTTCTGTCTTGCTCTGGATCTCACCAATCACAGAGCTAGTCCCGCCTGGATGAGTCACTTTCCCTCTCAGGCACCCATTTTCATATCAGGAAACCAGACCGTTAGCAGTGTATTTCCCCGCCCTAGCTCACGGGCACATTGTGAATGTGCACTTGGATCAAGTCCCTGGAAGAGATTTAGAAACCCGTTATGTGGTGTCAATCCCCAGCCTGGGAGCCACAGCCAGCCCTTCATTCTAGAACAGGAGTTCAGCCCCACTCATGTGGGTTTCACCACCATTGATAAGTCAGGCTCTGTCCAGGTGTTGTGTCGTAGACCTGAAGGCCCAGTCTGACCACCCACCACCTCCCGTACATACAGGGTGGAGGTGTAAGTGCCCAGAGAGCTTGAACCTGGAATCCAAGCAAGTTGTGAAGTGGAAAGATGGCAGTCGGCCCCACAGCTGAGCCTAAAGTGTGCAAAGACCACTATTGATCTCTGCAGTCATCCATTCTATTTTCTGGCAAGAACCAGGATTTCCGAGCCTAGTATGAGACTCAGCATCAGCACCAGGGAGGCTGGGTACCAACCAGGTTTGGGTTTCAGGATCATCTTCTTGAGAATGGTAACAATCTCGATTACAGTTACACTGCCGGGGGGAGGGGGGGGTGGGAAGAGATCTCCATTTCAGAATCGTTTCCAAGTCTACCATCGTGGGGTATGGGAGGGTGGTTCAAGTCCAGAGTTCAATCTGCCTTGCCTGTGGACAAGGTAGAGTCCAGTTGACCTTGAGGACTCACTATCCAAGGGTTGAATGGGTCCAAAGGAGCAGCCTGGCATATCCTACAAAGTCCGGTCCCTTTAAAATAATATGTATGGAGTGAAGGAATGAATCCATTTAGATCCACTTGCCTCAGTGGAGTCCAAAGGCTAAATTGCATACTCAACAATATCATTTTAGGAGAAAGCAAAAATTAGATGACCCCTCCTTTGACTTCTTTTATAGCTTTACTTCTATAGGGGAATGTCTCTATCATTTTAAAGTTTTGGATTTTTGTCTTATCTTACTCATTATCACATTTTGAGTGATGTCTTCTGACTCCAGCTCAGCTTCCTCCAGATAATTCATTAGGCCTGTGAGCTGCTCGAGAGTGGGATTAGAACCCGTGTAGTACATGGTCGCTTTAAACTGAGATCTGCTAATTAATCACTCTTCTCTGTGTAACTGAGCGATAGCTCTCCTTCCCCAAGGAACTGCAATTTCATGGTTCCTAATGATGCTGCGATTACATTATCTGGATCACTTAGACGGTGGGTGTCAGGAGCGATGCTCAAAGCCCGTCTCAAGGCTGGGGAGAAATCACTCCTAAGACCAAGGAGATGAGGAAAAGGAGTTCAAACGTCTATTGCTAATTTTCATTAATGTGTCGCTGTTTCTTACATCTCATGCAGACGTTAGTTTCAAGTTCCGATATCCTCCAGTTCCACCGAACCTCACATTGTTACTAATGTTCACAGGGTTATTTTTTTTAATCTATTTATTTGCTGTATTCCACAAAATAATTTATTTCTAGCATTTATTTTCATTAGAGTTCTTGGAAATGTGCTTCTGCATATCGTTAGTACAAGTAATACATTTTGATTGTTGTTTCCTGAAGTAACTTGTACTATCTGATGAGTTAAATAAAACGCTTACTTCCAAAGTCTGTTATTCCCATCTTTTGCATTTAGGTTATTTATCTTGCTTCCCATGCCCTTTCTAAGTGAAGGTATGTTATAAATCTTCAGTCAGTTTCTTGTTACAATTTCTGGGCTGTGAATATAGACACTGTCGTTTTTATTTTTTTTTAAATGATGAAACTTGGACCAAGTTCAAGGTTGCTTTTGAACACAGGTTTTCTTCTTCTTTAATTGCCCTAAGACATGGTTTTGAAGAGATGGCATCACAAACCCGATCTGAGTTCTAGTTCCCTCATTGGTGCATTGGGATGATCTATTGAGCCTGTTTCCTTGACTGTAAAGTAGGGAAAAGACCGGCCATCCCAAGGACCTACATGAAGATTCAACTAGGTAACCCATGGAAAACCCCACCAGGCATATGCTAAATCGTCATCACCCCATTCATCTTGATCAAATAAGCTGATCTGTGACATCATGGTAGAGACATATGATTGGGGTTGGGGGACTTTTGGATGTCTTGCTTTATTTCTTATAAAGATCCTTCATGATTATGGCCTTAAAATACTTCAGACATGCCTTAGATTCAAAAAAAGAGAGATTCATTTTTAAAATTCATTAAAAAGATATTAATTTTAAAAAACATTTTAAAATATATTTTAATGCTAAATGTCAGGCATGGCACCAGGGACTGGAAAACAGCATCTACCCACAGAAGAGAGTTTCTGCCTTGCCCAGAGCCCATAGCTGGTGAGGGAGACCCACCAGACAGTTTCCTGGGAATTACCTGCCGTAGGAATTGAGTCACAAAGAAACCTTGGAGAGGCACGGCAGTCTTGGTTGGGCTGATTTGAGCCTATTCAAATGCCAACGGTTTAGCATTCAGAAGGAAATCTGAAGACATGTTTGAAACACTGAGAGAAAAAATGTTTGTTGATATGAACTGAGTGAAAGACAGCTTCTATCATTCCAGGTGACCTGCTCAGCCAAAATTTCACCGACAGGAAGTTCCCCATTAAATGACCATCTTTTTTCCTATCCGAGAGCAGGGGCGCTGTGAATTGTGTGGGCAGGAAGACACATGGATCCACCCTCCCCCCGGGACAGGAGGCAGTGCCAACAAGGGGCACCGAGCCACTGGCCACGCCCCTCCCAGAGCAGCAGGTGATTCTCAGAGTTGGTTGCATGGACCGCCTGTCTCCTTCCCCCCCATCTAATCTGGTCACCAAGACACTCCCCCGTCTTCCGAGGAAGCCGAGCAACTTCACAAGACTCGCCTCGTTTGGATGCACAGCACAATGAATTTGTACCCACCGAGCCTCCAGCGCTGATATTTCAAAACCTACAGTACACTAAACGTGAAACTTTTGTTCAGATTTCAAGGATTTTGATAGCCCAAGTGAATAGACACTGCCTATTGATTTTTCCCTTACAATGACTCTTGGATAACCTATTTTCTCATTTATTTTTAAAGACAGCTCATGAGATTTCATAGCAATTCTGCCCAACCTCCTAATATCAAAATCCCTCCTTGACCCTGAAAATTGTAATTCTGCTATAGATCACAGCTGCTGAATATTACCTTTTACTAAGCTGGTTAAATAAAATATGTCCAAATCACTAGATCCCACAAGCCGTGGCCTGCAATTGTAATGATCCGGGGGTTGAGGTTCTCAGCGCCGCGTGCCCGCCAGCCCCGAGCCCCGAGCTCTGCCGGCCCGGCTGACACCAAAGTGTGGGAATCGAGCACATCGGCTCAGGCTTGGAATTTAAGGAGGAGGAGGGGGAAAGCGAAGCTCGGCTAGTCTTCAATGATTTTCTTGTAAAACTTTTACAAGGGAGACTTGGGCTGTTTGATGTGTTCTAGACAATCAAATGCCCTTAGAGTCTGCTGCAGAGTGGCTGGGTTTCCCCCCAAGTGGAGAAGGGGGTGTATTTGATGTAGGGCAAGCTCAAAACCCCCAAAGCCTTCCACGCTGGTAGGTCAGATTTCACTCGCAAGGTGGGGAAATACAACATGTGAAATGTGAAAAGGACCACCAACCCAGGAACTCTTGTTCCGCCACGGGCCAGCCTGAACTCTTGCTTTGACTGAAGAGGGGCCATGGGGAATTTAGACCAAGGGGGCTTGCACCCAACCTGAAACCCCTTAGCTTCTATGTCTTCTGGCTCTCACCATGCTGCGTCCCCTTTAGCCAAAGGGCCCCATGACTCTCCCGGCCCCCACACAGCCCAACTTACTTTTCCAACTTACTTTTCCTTTTTCTCAAAAAAATGAAGGACAGCACCTACCCAAGTGGGTTCCACGGGAACTGTGAATATTTCAAAGCCAACACTTAAATCAAAAGTCATAACCTCTGGCTTTCAGATTGTCCTCTTGCCTTATCTGGGCAGCCCCCACATCCAGTATGGTAATGTTTCCCTGAGAACCTCACTCATTACAGGGGAATGGAGTCTGACTCAGCAGAAATATGGCATTTCCCGGCAGTGGTCGCTGGAGCCCGTTTGAAATGCAGAACACAACTGGCTCTTTCGAGGGCCTGTAGAGCGCTGTAGCTGTCTCTGCCCCTGCCCAGGCCCTCCTACGACAGCTGGACCCACTGCCTCCCCTGCAGGGCTGGCAGCCCGTCTTTGGCAGGTGACTGGTCCCATGGAACAGGTGTGGGGAATTTGCTGACATCAGCACCAGGTGAGTCAGAGTGAACAGGAAACTGTCCACAAAAGAGAAATGAATAAATAGCAGCAAGTCCCCTCCCTCCAACCCTCAATCAGGATCTGTCGGGGGTCAAAAGGGCTAACACAGGTTAGTGTCTTTCAACACAGCATATGCCAGGGATGACAAGCATGTGGCAGGATCATCTCTGGTCCCCCACCCCACCTCCCCATCCCTAAGTTCCCAGCCCACACTGCTAATTGATCCTGGCTGTCTTTCATCCTCAGAATCTTCTTGAACCCGGCACTCCCTGCAGCCTCTACTCATCGGTGACGGTGAACTGGGGAAAGCAATCTATTTGCCTCCAGCCCACAACATTCCCATGCCCACATCATGTGCATGCCACCCCTCTACCTGGGGGATCCCTTTCCCCTGGCCACCTGTGTCTACCCCTGCAGGGACCCACTCAAGTCCCTTTTTCCTCCAAGAGTTTTGCCAACCACCATCATCCTGCCTGTCTGGCCAGCCACTAGACACTCAGGCAGAGAAGTGAGTAAGAGGCTGGGTGTGTGGAGACCTCTGAGTTCTGGCCCCGGCTTTGTTCTAAAATAACTGAATGACTCTGGACAAATCAGTTTCCTTCTTTATCCCTCTCTTTCCCCATCTGTAGATGAATTATTAAGACCCTAGGATCTGAAGGTGGCTCACAGCTCCTCCATCCTGTGACGCAGAATTCCTTGGCAATCACCTTACTCTTTGAACCATTTTGTACAGCACTTTGTTACTTTCTTTCTCCACCCATGTGAGTTCCTGGAGAGCAGGAATTACAACCCCCCACCCTGCCCCTGGCCCCACACCTTCGACAGCAAGGAGATCAATCTAGTCAATCCTAAAGGAAATCAACCCTGAATATTCATTGGAAGGACTGATGCTGAAGCTGAAGCTCCAGTACTTGGCCTCCTGATGTGAAGAGCTGACTCATTGGAAAAGACCCTGATGTTGGAAAAGATTGAAGGCAGGAGAAGGGGACGACAGGACAAGATGGTTGGATGGCATCATTGACTCAATGGACACGAGTTTGAGCAAGCTCTGGGAGATGGTGAAGGATAGGGAAGCCCAGCGTGCTGCAGTCCATGGGGTCGAAGAGAGTCAGACACAACTTAGCAACTGAACAACAACCCCCAACCCTGACCTGTATTTCTCCTTGGAGAATCAAAGTGCTGGGAGGAAAATACTCAGTACCTCTTGCTGCATGTTCAGTTCCTGTGATGCTGATCATCTCTCATGGAAGGAGAGTCCCTAGAAAGTTGCAGTGACACCAAGTCAAACCTTGTTCCAAGGGAATTGGCTCCATCTTCTACCCTCCCAGGAGTCTTGGAGACACTGTTGGGAGCTCAGGACAATGAGCTGGTGAGAGGTGAGGGAGACAGAGGTGATTCCATTCAGTACAGCGGTCAAGGCTCAGACACGGGAGTCAGGCTGTTGCTCATCCACTAGCTGTGTGAAAAGCAAGTGAATCAACCTCCCACACCCTGCAAGTCAGGCATGGCCAGATGAGCTTCGGATTGAATGAGAGAACCCTGGGGTGCGCTAGGCTCTGGCCCCAGGCTGTAGTAAGTGCTCAGTGAAGGGAAGCAATCACTGGGACTTTAGGATTGGCTCTGCCCCACCCACCAGGCCGCTGAGACTGTTACCCATCTGGGCTTGTTATCTCAGTTCAAGTGAACTGACTGGGAGTGCAAATGGGAATGAGCAATTCTTGGCCTAAAGGAGGAATTTAGAGGTTCAAGAGCAGTAAGGAGAGGAGGCCAGACGGTGAGGTCCAAATTCTGACGTCAGATGGAATACATCCCAAAACGGAAGTCAAGACATCACCCCACCCGCAGACCATCTTGTAATTGGCTCCACTCAAGGAACACCACCACCCCCCACCGCCCCCGCCACCCCACGGCAGAGGCAGTGCCGGGTACAGAAGAGCCCTCGGCCCAGTGGGCAGTGCCCTCTCCTCCCAGGAGAACACAAGCTTCGGGGCAATAAATTTTAGCTCTTGTTACCACCTCTCCATTCTCTCCCATCACTGCCTCTTGATCTTCCCCTCTCTGCTGACAACCAGTTATGGTTGGCATTCAGTTGGGGATTTAAAACCAGGAGCGCATCGCCCTCCCTTCAGGCTGGAAGCTTGCTCCCTGGCTCTCGGAAGCCTCTCGAAGCTGGGTGCTTGATGAGTGCCAGGAGACCGGCTCCTGAAACCGGAAGGGGCCTGCATTGTTGGACCAAAATAGCAAACGTGCAACATGAGTCCCTTGAGGGGCCCTCAGCAGGCTGGTGGCTTCCGGTGGGTGCTCGGCACAGGCCAGCCCCTGGACGCAAACTGCGGTGGCCCTGGCTGCCACTGGAGAGCGCCCTGCTGTGTGCGCCCCTGTTCTGCCCTTAGCCAGGTTAGTTCATCCAACTGAAAGTGGACCTTTGGCAAAAATAAATAAATAAAATCCATATTTGAGTCAAATAAACCAAGCTTCTGCATATCATCCATGGGCTTCCTGAATGATTTCAACCTTCCCCGTTAGAGTTTGCCACCCCTGAATCTCCCACAACCCCAAATCTAAAAGCACCCCTTCCCCGTGGATGACAGCCACGTGGATCTCTCCCGCTCATGAAGTCAGAAGGCAGAGATCTAGGACGTCACCTGTCTTCCTGCGTGGTGCCCAACTGACTTCTTGTCAGCTTCCAAAATGTTCTCATCTCTAGAAGAAACAATGCACAAAAAAAGCAGTTCTGAAAGAGGCCCATTAGACACAGCTCCTGGGCCAGAGCAGGTGACCTATTTGGGGGCCCTGGAGGAAGTGTACGGGGCGGTTTAAACCAGATTTTTTCCTCTGCAGTTCCCATCCCATGAAGCTGTTCTGCTAGCCCCTTGGAGGGCCCATATGCTCCAAAGTAGTAGCAAGTGTCCCGTTACTGTCAACGGCCTTTTATTTTTAAACTAATGCTATATTTGGAAAGCAGTAATCCTGGGGAAATGATACTGGGACTAATGGGGAACATATTACCTTTCATGTGTTTTTTTCATGTTTAAGGTTTCTTTGCTATTATCGGAGTAGCAAGGCTCTGCATACACTCTTGGGCAAAAAATCAAAATAAGCCTTAAAGCAATAATATTTTAATAAGCATCAAATGTCTTCAATGAGATAAAAGTATTATATAGTGTTTTGATATTGGGCTTTAGTTAAAACCTCATTTAAAAAAAGAAAATTCCTCAGATGTACTAGGGTGGGAGAGCAGTCATGTATTTTGAAATTCAGGTGGAGGAAAAGTTTCAATCCAGGTCAATTATGCTAATTAAATGCCACAAATGATGGAAATTGCCAGCAAATGGATGTTATTGTTTGTTGCTATCACTGTTTCCCATTGATCAAAAACACCAGCTAATGACATTTGAGCCTCTAAAAACTGAGCTCCAGTCTGAATACACATTGATGCCTCTATGGCAGTCATAACCCTTGGGCAGCAGGACTAAGCTCCCGTCCAGCCCACATCCGCCCCTGCCTTCTTCTTGGGTGAAGTTTCCAGCAGCCAAGGCTGCTGGCCACCTCCCTGAAACTCAGATTAGCTTGGTCACTGAGCGCCTGTTTCTGTTCCCAGACCCAACTAGGAAGTGTTCAGGGGCCCAAGTTATGAAATGAAACCCAGTCTTCTGATTCCTTCAACCCGTGCCCAGGGACCGAGCTAGAACCATGAGCTCTTTAGAAGTGAAAGGAGGACGCTCATAGATCCTCCACCTGGTTTTATAAAATGAGGAAACTGAGGCTCAGAGAGAGGAAGTGACCTGCCCAAAGGCACACAGCAAACTAATGGGGAGCCAAGAATAGAACAATGTCCTGATTTCCGGTCCCGTGCCCCGAGTGCTCGCCTCTCAGATATCACAATACAGAACTGTAGCTTTCCTGTCCTCCGCCCTCATGGCAAGTTCCTCCCACCCCCACCCCCAGCTTTCTGTAGTTTCATGTCAAAGCTTGGTCGGGTGACCTCAGCGCAAACCAACAAGAGTTCAAGTTTGGAATCAGGCCATGTGTAGCACGACTTGAATGTCTCTCCCCATGGCTGACCTAACATGGGAGTCAATTTTCAGTTACGAGGTAGAATGTACTTTGGATGTGTGGGACATCAAAGTGAGGGTGGGAGATCAGTGATTTCAGACTGATCCAGGGATGCCACCATCCTCCTTTAACCCCGAGTTACAATAGACACCATCCTCTGAGCTGTGGCTATTGGCCATTCCTACCTCCCACTGACCAGTCTCAGAAGAAGTTGGCTGCAGGAGATGGGATGGAAGGAGATCAAGAACTGGTGGGAGAAGGTGGAAGGTTTCAGACAGGAATGGTCAAGGATGTCACAAGATGTGACAAGGATGTCACAAGGATGTCTCATTTCCCATCTTACTGAGGTGGGTCCCGAAGGTCACAACCCCCATAGTCTCCCTGGTTTCCAGGTACTGGGTGGGGGTAGGATCCTGCTTCCCTTTGGAACCCAGAGCCACTGGTCATCATGGAGCGAGCACACCCCGGGCCTCAGGAACCCTGCGCTCAGCTCCCAGCTCTGCCCCTGCCATGTGCCCTTGAGCAAGTCACTTTCCCTCCTGGGTCTCAGTTTACTGATCTGCAAAATGGGAGGGCTTGGCCTGGAAGGCCATAAGGAGAACGGCCCCTCAGGAGCAATTACTGTCCTGGGGTCACGGGACACCCAACTCTGTTGTAGCCATATCCCTGGAGACGTGTAGATAATTCCCAGCATAGATATTCCTCAAGTCATGTATTTGGGGACTTCATGGGGACTTGGGTTTTGTCTTTGAAGCAGTGGGGTCAGATCCACCGTCTGAATTTGGCTTGCCTCGGGGTCATTACGAAAGGAGACCATCTAGGAGTGGCTGGCGGGGAAGGACAGGGAGAGGCCGGGGGATGGCAGCTGTGGGAGTGCTCGGCCTGGTCCAGGGCCTGGGCCAACAACTAGAGGCTGAGTTCCTGTCACTCACTCTCAGCCCTGCACTTAATCAACTCGGCCGTGGGCACTGGGTGTTTCTCCACCTGCCCACAACCCTTCAGGTGTGCTCGTGGGGCCTGGTCCAGCCCTGCCCTGCACAAGGACAGACCCCAGAGGGCGGGAACCAGGCCTCCAAGGCCAGAATCGCCCTTTACCCGCTCATTCTGCCCCCTCATCTAGGGGCTCCCAAGTGAGGCCCCGGGAGGGGAGTCAATCCCCAAGGAGGCCCCGGGACAGGCCTCAAATCTTCCTGGGGTCAGAGCCAGAGCCGGGGGCCTCAGAGAGGTGAGCCTTCTGCCCAGACAGGCTCAACAGACACCAGGACATTGGGACCTGCAGGGAAGCACATCTTAGTGACTGAAAAATAAAAAAGTGCTTCTAAATGGTAGGAGGTCAGGCCATGTGTGTTATGGAGATCAGGGCTGGGAATGATCTCATAACATAGATTTTTTTTTTCCCCCTCAACTAATCTGTATTTAGCGTGTCCACTGTTTTACTGAAACCACATAGAGACCCCCGCCTCATAATCACATAGGAAAGAGGGTGGACGGGAGGGGGAGGAACTCAGCAACTGCCGTTACCTCCACCAGGTGAGCTTCAAGGATGAGGATGAGGAGATGGGGTGTGGGCAGTGGGTCAGAGGCCAGAAGCTCTCTGGCCAACAGAAGCACGTTGCTCCAAAGGCCATTGGATCTGTTAAACCCTGACTTGGCCCTCACTAGCTGGGGGCTTCGGACGACCTCCTTGGCCTCCCTGAGCCTCACTTCCTGACTGTGACGTGGGGGTGATGGTGAAGGTGACTTGGAGGCTCGTCACCAGTATTTGACACGATCCAGTAAATCACCAAGCCCGTCCACGCTGCCTGTGGCCCTCGCTTCCTCTGGGCACCTGCTGTTGGGAGCACCCCGCTTTCTCCCCTGAGGGTTGCTTGCTGAGTCACTGCCCAGCTCACCCCAAAGAGAGGGGCCACAGACAGCCCCTGGGGTCACAGCCTGAGGCTGGCTCTATGGGTCACCCTCTCCCTCAGTCACGGGCCAGGGAGGAAGTTGGCATGTTGTCTCAGGAACATGAAGAGCAGCCATGGAGAAAGGAGTTGAAGACCCACTCACTCGTTCCCTCATGAGATATTTACCAAGCACCTGCTGTGGGCCGGACACTGAGAACACAGCAGAAGCAGGGAGGCCAGAGCCCTGCCCTCTCGGGGCTCTCGGTCTGGTAGCGAAGGCAGACAGACCATTGATAAACCACAGAAAGCCAGACGCGTGCAGCTGTGAGCAAGGCCATGGAGGGAAGGAGCGGGTGGTGGTCCTGGCCTGTGGGAGCAGCCACTTAGGCGAGAGGAGGTAATACCCGAGCGTGCCCGGAGGATGCTGAGGACCAGGAAAGGCATTTGGGGCAGCAGAGGGCAAGAGGAAAGGCCCTGTTGAGAGGAAACAAAGTCTCACGAGGCTTGGCAGAGAGGTGCCCTGGGGCCTGGAACAAACTGGAGGAGCCCAGGGGCCCCCAAATGAGGCCCCAAATGTGGGCGGGGCTGAGTCTCCAGGCCTGTGGGTCTCAGATGGAGGCTGGATCTTATTCTAAAGAAAGGGGAAGCAACACTGGGGAGGAGGGCTTGAGCTAGGCCTTTAAGGACCCTGGCTGGTGTGGGATGGATTATAAAGGGGGACACACATGGAAACATGGAGATCAAACCAGTCCATCCTAAAGGAAATCAACCCTGAACATTCATTGCAAGGACTGATGCCGAAACTGAAGCTCCAATACATCGGCCCCCTGATGTGAAGACCCAACCCATTAGAAAATTTCCCTGATGCTGGGGAAGATTGAGGGCAGGAGGAGAAGGGGACAACAGAGGGTGAGATGGTTGGATGGCATCATTGACTCCATGAACATGAGTTTGAGCAAACTCCAGGAGATGGTGAAGAACAGGGAAGCCTGATGTGCTGTAGTCCATGGGGTCGCAAAGAGTCAGACACAACTGAGCGACTGAACAGCAGCAGCAAACATGGAATCAGGGATCAAGCAGGCCTGGCCTCACACGCACATCCCCGTTGAGGGGGTTCGGCCATGTTACTCCACTTCTTTGGGCCTCAGTTTCCTCATCTATAAGATAGGCTGCTGCAGAGATTAAGTGCTGAGAGACTGTCAGAACAAATGGCCAGTAGCCGGACCACACATACAAGCGGAACTTTGACTTACAACCCACAGCAACCCCTTGTGTATATTGACCAACCTGGTAGCCAGCCTGCAGTAAGTCAGCCTGGCAGAAACCAGCCTGCCATCTTCAGTGACAATCGAGAAAGCTAAACAATAACTCTGAAACAATGGACCCCAGACGACCACAAGTCAATTTGTAACTGACGGCTTCCCTAATTTTTGTCCCTGCTTCCAATTTAGGATTAACCGGAAAAAGTCAAATATGCACCCCTCACCCACCACATAGGATAGGCTGCCCCCCAACCTTCTATTTAGCTGCCTCCAGCCTCCCCAGGCCAACAGTTTTCCACCAGGGCACACACAAAGCTTCTTTCTTTCCACTCTAAACCTTGCCCACCTTTGAGGCTCTGCCAAGACGCAGGTGATGGTGGCTGACTCCCTTGCTATAGCAAGCTCTGGATAAATCACCTTTCTTTTCTCGGTTGGTTCATTTATTTCCAGGATGCCAGCATAAGACAAGCACCGGGTGCCTCCGTAGCATGCGATGGGTACCCGGTGAGGTTCTGTCCCTCCCTATCTTCTGAGAGACCCCACAGCAGCTGACCCAGGGCCTGTCCACCAGGAGTGTCAGAACCCCGAGTGGTCAGGCAGGCCAGGTGCCCTAAGAACTAGCTGCTTCTCAGTACGTCTGCCTCCGGAGGAAAGCCAGCAGGAGATGATTTTATATTTTCTTGTGTACGATGCAGGGAGGAGTTGAGTGCAGAGCTATATTTTAGGGAAAGAGCCTAAGACTGGATTCGAATCGCAGTTCCATGCTGGCTGTGTGGCTCAGGCCCCAGTTGTCTTCTTTGTTAAGTGGAGAAGATTAAATGAGCTAATTTGGGTTAGATGCTTAGCGCAACGCCTGGCACCTAGGAAATGTGTGTAAACAGAAACTGGCAGCCAGCAGGAGTGGCGACAACGAGGCTGTGCGGCCGCCAAACTGAGCCACCAAAGGTTCAGAGAACTGTGTGCGGGAGGACACATGTAGGCACGTCCTCCTCAGCTCGGTGGCTCCTCCGTGGGGCAGTCTTCACCCAGGACTTTCTTGGGGAATGCAAAGGCAGCCTGTGCCCTCCAGGGACCCACTGCTATGAGGCTCTCCCCACCTCAGGGAAGCAAGGGTGGTTTTCCCAAGGGTGTGGGACATTCCACCGTAAGACGTGGCTCACAAAATTGTTAGTGGAGCATCCTGTGTAATGGAGCTGGGGTGTCCTGGGAAATAACCCAACCGCTGTTCGTTCACAGTGAGGAGAAAGTGATGGAAAGATTTGCTCTTTATATTTTAACAGGAGGCAAAGCCCTAAGTCGGAGAAGAAAATGGCAACCCACTCCAATATTCTTGCCTGAAGAATCCCATGGACAGAGGAACCGGGTGGGCTACAGTCCCTGGGGTCACGAAGAGTCAGACACAACTGAGTAACTGAGCCCAAAGCCCTAAGTCCAGAGAAACCCCACTAATGTGGGCTTTCAGGCATTTGGGTTAAAGGAAGTGGGTGCTAGATTGAGAGAAAAGGGGCCTCTGAAGTCCCCTACCACCACCACCAAGAAAGAACCTGCAGCAGTCACTGGTCACATCACTGCTCAGCATCAGAGCCCATCAGAGGACCCCTCTCTCTGCCAAGGGTCAGGGAGGAGTGGGCATCTGGCCTCTCCAGACACCCCAAGCAGAAATGATCCTGGAACTGGCAGCTCCAACCAGGGGAAGAATTCATCCTGAGAGCATGCTGGCGACCACAGCCACTTTCAGAGGCATCGTCACCGAAAGGGGCTGGAGCATCCATGGGCCTGGCAGTGGAAGGCGCTCACACACCCAGGGCTTGGCAGCATCCCTGGGGGCATCCACTGTCTGTGTGTGCTAAGTCACTTCAGTCATGTCTGACTCTTTGCGACCCCACGGACTGTAGCCCACGAGGCTCCTCTGTCCATGAGATTCTCCCTGCAAGAATACTGGAGTGGGTTGCCATTTCCTTCACCAGGGGATCTTTCTGACCCAGGGATCGAACCTGTGTCTCTTACATCTCCAGTACTGGCAGGCAGGTTCTTTACCACCTGCGCCACCTGCAAAGCCCAAGCCACTGTCTAGGGCATAGTTTCTAAACTTAGGTCTCCTGCTTTCCTGGTATTCCAGTCACTTCCCAACAGCTCTCCAAAAAATTCTTTTTCTCCTAAATCAGTGGTTGGTGACCAGGAATCTGATCCGCTGTAGCCCACAACCCTAAGGCCAGTGGAAGCAAAAGGGTGATTACAATTCACACAATTAATTTTAATTCCCTAATGTTTTCTAACAATTACATACAGAAACAAGGATTTCTTTAAGGTGAGTTGCCTGTGAATGGGCAGAAACCTGTAAGGATTCCATGGTAGGGTGAGTTTTAGGGCAATGTGGTTTTCGTATTCTTGTGTTGTCATGAGACCTGCCCTCGCTGCTTTCCCCTCCCCTAAACAGAGGAGGGAACTCACATCTCATCACTGCACTCACCTCGGCTTCCCTCTGTGGCCAGGCGTTTACTACCCTACATCAAAGCAGCCAGCCTGTTATGGGAGACATTTCAGCTTGGCTGTGCCTTACTTCCAAGTTCATATGCATCCCTTTGTTTGAGACCCCGGGGGCCAGGGAAGAAAACCCGTCCAGGTGAGCAGGCTTGGCTTCCAGCCCCAGCTCTAGGATGAACTGGATGTAACCTCTCTCTGGGCCTCAGTTTTTCCCATCACTATCATGAAAAAAAAAAAATCCATTTGTTCCTGTACAAAGGTCTTCTGGCTCCAAATTCTGTGATGCCATTCTTCTGATTCTTTGGGACTCACCATTCCATTGCCTCCCGCATTCTGTGTAGGTGGCCCACGGAAATAGCATAGAAAACAGGAAGGCTAAACTCAACAAGAATCACATTTTTCATGTTTAGCAAGGTAGGGCGGGTCCAGGATGCCAAGTTTTTGTTCCCTGCCTTCAAGGTGTTAATGTTATTGTAGCTGGGGGGTGGGGGGTGGGGTGGGGCTGGAGGGCGGGGGCGGGGGAGGGAAGCAGTTGGATAGGAAAACAGAAGCCACCCTAAGTGTCATAAGTTGGAAGGGTTCTAATTCAGGGAAAGGGAGACTTGCTGGAAGGGCTGAGAGAGGAAAGGTCAGGCCAGCAGCTGACAGAGGCAGATGATCTACCTAAAAGTAGCTCACCTAGAAGCTGCAAAGAACCCAGGAATCTCAGCAGTGGCCACCACCTCCACCCCCAGCAGCCTGAATCACACAGAGCATACAATTCTCAAGAGTCTGAATTTTGCTCAGGCATCTAGCTGCAGCTTCTGCCAGAGAAAGGCATCTTCCTTCTCCCCCGCCTCCCAGTTCTTGCAGGAGTGTCTCTCATTGGAAGACTCTAACCAGTGCACCACTGAAGCAACTTTGCAGCAGCAGCAGCAGCAACCAGTGCTTTACAAAGAAAGGGATTCTGGGAAATATAGTTCCAGGCTTCTCCTCTGAGGTCTAGGGTGTCAAAGAACGTGGCCACAGTGTCAGGCGACAAAAGAAATTGAGTTTGGTTTCACAGCCACAAACCAGGAAAAGCAAAGAGAATTCATCCTAAGGGCCATTGATTGGTGATGACTGTCTGGAGTAATGAGTTGAAAACAACTTTGAGCTTGTATGTAGGGTCAACCAGGAAAAGGTGCTACATTGGATTAGCAATGCCTGAGATGGGCATAGAATGCGAGTGGGGGATTGGATGCAAAAAATTTGCTCTAATGATTGGAAGCCTTCCTAAGGTGACTGACCTTTTTCCTTAAGTCAAATATGTAACTTGTAACTATCCACATGTGAATTCATCCCCTGTAAGCCTTGAACTCAAGAGGGATATTGGAATTGATAAGGAGCAGGAAAGGTACACGGAGAACCTGTGGGGTCTCCAGCCTCCTGGAATCAAGCTCTGCACAATCCACACCATCACACTCCTCAAGGTCATCTCATGGTCAGGTCTTTCATCACCGCCTTCACTACCCCCTTCGTTTTCCAGTTTCTAGGTCTGTCTCTGCTAGGCCTTTATCACATGATCTTGGAGAAGCCTTCCAACTCTTCTCCAGTGAATTACTTCCTCTCTCTGTATCTCGGTTCCCTCATGGGTAAATTCAGGAGTTGGGTTAGATATGTGGTTTGCTAATGGTGGATTGAGGGGTGTAGGGTATTTAAGAGGAAGAGGAGGGTTGGAGAAATGCCAAGGCATGGGTCTCTGGGAGGTAGCACTTTTATCTATTTTAGATACTGTGCTTTGGACTAAGATGTCACTTGGGGAAAAAAGTGAGGGGCTTATTCTACTGCTTAAAATAAATAAATTAAAGGCTTGAGACCATCTGGACAAGCCACACACTTCCAGATGTGACATTCCCTAGTGCTGGTTGGCTTGTCCACCTCTGCAAACACCAGCCTCTTTTCTCTCCTCCTCCCTGCCTCCTCTCTTTCTCCATCCCCTCTCCTACAAAGATGTGTATCGCCAAGTCTCCATCTTATCTTCCAAACATGAGGTGAACTTGAGAACCAAACCTGAAGGCTGGGTCTTGTCATTATGAGATGTTGTGAAGTCAGGTAAAGGAAAAGAGGCAAATAAAATCAACATGTCATTTCCCCCATTTCCCAAAAATCTGGTGTAATTCTTTTTATCATTAAAAAACACACTGAACCACAGAAAACTTAAAACTTGACATCCTGGAGTCAAAAGGTTTTCTCACTTTTCCCCACCTCACTGAGAACTGCAAAATTACAAAACATGAGAACATGCTGCTTTGAGTTGTTGTTGTTTTTAATGATACCGCAATGACTGGATGGTTTTTATCATCATGTTTTTTTTAAAGCAGGAGGAACCATTCAAATAGGTTTTTCTGCTCAAAATGTACTTTGGAGTTCCATTTTGGGGAATAAGAACACTTTTGTTCCTCTTCCGGCTGCAGTTTCACTTAGTTCCCATTAATACTAGCTCTAGAAGAGTCTGAGTCAGCCCTAAAATATGTCCATTCAGGAAATATTTTCATTATTCCCTGCAGGAGGGAAAGGGCAGATTCTAAGGGAGCGCTGGCAAAGGTGTTTTTGAGGAATGCGGAGCAGAGAGCCCACCATTCTGCCCTTGCTCCGGGGCTCCTCTTGGGCCATGGGGTGCGGCTTGAGGAGGAAGTGGCTGGAATCACACCCACCCGAGCAGAGGCCCCTGCCACGTGGAAGTCCATGCACTAGTGAGATCAAGACCAGCCTAACGTTAGACCCTCCATTGAGTCCCTCTTGTCCTGGCTCTACACACAAAGAGCCCAACCAAGCCAGGATGGAGCATGTGCACACCCTGTCTGCTGATTGGTTGGAGCCTGAGAGGTGGGGCTTTCCCCCATTGGCTGGTCATCGTCGGCAAAGGTAGCATGAGATTGCAGCGCTTCCAGTCGGCAAAAGCCACCTGCCTCACCTGTTCTCTGGGTCCCAAATTCCCTCACTGAAGAAGAGAGCTTGCCTGAACATCACCGATGCCTGGCTCTAGGGAATGGCTGTCAGAATTAAGATGTGCTTCGGCACCCCTCAACCTAGAAGGCACAATGACCGCCACACAGGACACGGAATCACCTCACTTGGAGACAGAGTTGTCCTCAGGACACTGAGGGCATGCTGGGAGGAGGGACCATGAGGGGGTGCCTCAGTTTTCAAGGGGGAGGGAAGTCAGACCTATTTCCCTCAGGTTCCACCTCACCCAGGGTGGAGCTGTTCCCCAGAGGATAGGAGAGGGGATCCTGGTGTCCTTTCTCTGGACAAGAGAAGAGGGCCCCAGGCAGAGCCTAGTGTGATGGGAATTTACCTCAAAGGCAGGAGAGCTTACTTACCCCTCACATAAGCAAATAATCTTTCATCTTGTTTTCCATTTCCTTTGGGGCGGGGAGGGGGGGTGTCTTTCCCCAAGTACTGAGGACTGAATCCTAGAGCTTTCCTGTTCAATTGAGTCTCCTGTTAAAATTCAATTCCTTGGAAGAGTTATAGTAACTTTTAAACAGATACCTTATTAGTCTGGGGAGTGTGTAAGTACTGTATATACACAAGCAGGAAGGAAAGGAAGGTGGGCACAAGCACATAGCATTGATACTGGAACAAAACCCTCCAAAAGAACTTCCCATGATGATGTTCAGTTCAGTTCAGTCTCTCAGTTGTGTCCGACTCTTTGCGACCCCATGAATTGCAGCACGCCAGGCCTCCCTGTCCATCACCAACTCCCGGAGTTCACTCAGACTCACGTCCATCGAGTCAGTGATGCCATCCAGCCATCTCATCCTCTGTGGTCCCCTTCTCCTCCTGCCCCCAATCCCTCCCAGCATCAGAGTCTTTTCCAATGACTCAACTCTTCGCATGAGGTGGCCAAAGTACTGGAGTTTCAGCTTTAGCATCATTCCTTCCAAAGAAATCCGAGGGTTGATCTTCTTCAGAATGGACTGGTTGGATCTCCTTGCAGTCCAAGGGACTCTCAAGAGTCTTCTCCAACACCACAGTTCAAAAGCATCAATTCTTCGGCGCTCAGCTTTCTTCACAGTCCAAGATGATGTTAAGTAGAATGAATCCATGCTGTGTAATACTGTATGGCAATTGAGCTTGGAATGTGGCTAGTGTGACTGAGAACCAAATATTTCACTTAAATTTAAATAGCCACGTTGGCTGGTGGCGACTGTTTTGAACAGTGCAGTTCCAGAAAATCTAATTTGAAATGAGACCCTAGATATCCTTACCAGCTGACATATCTTACTGAGCTGTCTGAGAGGTATAATTTGCAAAACCATCTGCCTTATCATTTTCTATTTGAAAAACAAATCCCTGGTTTTGCATAATACAAACCTTCAGGAAAGTTAGAGTTTCGTGTTTAGCAAGAGGTAACAAAACTTTGCAGCATAGTCCTACACTTTCATATGACAGGCTGAGCCCCTAGAAAGAGGCAGTGACTGTCCAAGACCCCGTGGTGACAGTGATTTCTCTGGGATGGCCCACTCTTATTCTAGCAGACCAGGAAGAGTGGAGGCTATTAGATAACAGGGTCCTGAACATAGTACTGGTTTCCTCATGTCACAGTGGAACATGGAAATGTGTAGATGATGATGATAAAGGTACTTACTTGTTCTAAGTCCCCAACCAGTGTTAACCCTACATCTTAGAGCCCCACCCCCAGTCTTTACAGGTCCTGGGTGTCTCACAATCTTCTCTAGTGGCTTTCTTGCCTTTTTCTAGACTGGAGCAGTCACCCTATTTTTATGTTACTGGAGTGGGCAGAATTATGGCCTTCCAATAATATCTACATCCAAATCCCCCAAACCTGTGAATACATAACCTTTTATGATTAAAGAGATTCTGCAGGTATGAATAAGTTAAGGATCTTGAGATGGAAAAATTTTATTGGTTGACCTGGGAGGACTCATTGTCATCCCAAGGGTCCTTATAAGAGGGAGGCAGGAGGATCAGGGTCAGTAGTAGGAGATGTGATGATTGAAGCAAGAGGTTGGAGTGATGCACGGAAGGGACCGTTTGACAAGAAATGCTAGCAGGCTCTAGAAGCTAAACAATGCAAGGAAACAGAGTCTCCCCTGAAACCTCCAGAGGGAACACAGCCGATGCCTTAATTCCAGACTTCTGACCTCCAGAACTATAAGAGAATAAAGCTATGTTGCACAAAGCCATTACGTTTGTAGTAATTTGTAATAACAAAAGTCAGAAACTTAGGCCTTTCCCATTGCAGAGGATGGTGGCTGCTGTCACCAGGATGTACAGAATTGAAAAAAAAAATGGATGGCAGCAACTTATTTCCTTCTTTGCTTCTTCTGATTTACTGTTTCCTGTGGCTGAGGGGTCTCTACTCCCTTGAATAGGTTATTGACTATTGTGTGGATCCCCCTTCAGTAGCTGGAGCACTGTCTATCTCCCTTGGAACTCTAGAGTTCCCTTTCTTCCCTTGGAAAAAAGTTTGTTTTCTTCCAAGAGGCCTTGGGCTGCTCAACAGATCAGATTTCCCAGGTTTTGTCTTAAAACCCCTTTAATCTCTAAATTTCTCATTCTGTTTCTTCCACTCCTTCAACAATTCAATAAGAAAGCCATAAACTCAAGCAAGAATGGGAATCAAATTCCTGTTTCCAATCAGGAAGCAGGAGCCAGGAGGTTCTCCCTCGGGTGTCTGTGATGACAAGAGCCACTGGACACCCCACCTGTTTCTGTCCTAATAGTCTGAGCAAACCCCAGAGGCTGCATCCTGCAGGCAGCTCCTCACCGCTGCCAGGAAAGAGGTCCAGGTCCCAGGTCCTCTCTCAGTGTTTTCAGTGTCCTCTCTCTCCTAATTCTCCTGGAATCTTGCTCACCAAGTCCAATACCCACCACTCACCTGGCCAGGGACCCACAACTCCAAATAGGATAACTTAGATATTCTCTCTTATAAACCCCAGGCTTTTATGTGTACTAACTGAACTCCAGTACTTTGGCCACCTCATGCGAAGAGTTGACTCATTGGAAAAGACTCTGAGGCTGGGAGGGATCGGAGGCAGGAGGAAAAGGGGACGACAGAGGATGAGATGGCTGGATGGCATCACTGACTCGATGGACGTGAGTTTGAGTGAACTCCAGGAGACGGTGATGGACAGGGAGGCCTGGAGTGCTGCAATTCATGGGGTCTCAAAGAGTCGGACATGACTGAGCAACTGAACTGAACTGATTCATTCTACCTTTGAGTATTTCCCTGGAATTTCCTGGGTGCCAAATTCAGTGCTTAGTTGCTGAAGAGAGGTATCTCCCAGCTGAGGTCCAATGAATAAAGAAACCATTATGGATGTTACAGCAGATACAAAGTAGAGCAGAAGAACCACCCAGATGAGCCCAGTCCAAATTGCTGAGTCAGAAGAAAAATATAAACTGTTATTGCTTTAGGCAACTAAGTTTTAGAATAGTTTTTTACATAGCAATAGATCATTTAAATATCTCCAAACCCAGCCCCCGTTACAAGATGGAGGACTTGTCTTTCTCCTTCAACTGGCTGTTTCTGACTTTTTGGCCTAGCTCTCCTGATCCTTCACCTCTAGCTGCCAATAGCGCTGTAACAGGCAATGGTCCTGGGAACACCCGCCCAGCCAGCTCTTTATGTGGCCAGGTATAATTAATTAATTAGCCATCTGTGAGCCCCAGACAAGGAGTGCCTTTGATGGGGAGACTTTGGTGGTGGAACCACTAAGGGTTGGGCAAGGATGACTCTAGGGCAATCCCAGACACAGAGTTCCACCTCATGCTGTCAGTTACAGGAGATGCTCTGATGACACAGCTGCCATGATGACAGGGCCACTCATCTCTGAACTGTATGGGCCGAAGGATCTTTTCATACCCTGAACAGAAGACCTCAACTTTGCAAAGTGTGGGTGAGGCATGGGAAAGCATGAAGGACTGATGCTTCCATTTTATCCCATCTCTCCCACATGAAAGTGGCAACTATTTAAGGGCAGAAATCAAACTCACTTGTTTTGGATGAATGATGTGGAGGAAGTTAAGAATATCACCAGCCACTAGCATGACTACAGATGGACACAATCAGCCATCTTGAGGCGTGACTATTCATGGATGAATCTCTTGAGACACGTATGTAAGTTAAGCAGGCAGCACTGCCCCACAGGGAGGAAAACAGATATTGCATGGCCCCCCAAGAGCTGCTACTCCCCATACCACACCCCTTGGTATGCAGGGCTGATTTCTGGGGGTGGGGGAAGTAGGCAAATTTGCAGAAGAACCAAAGATCCTCTTGAAAAGAAAAAAACTAGACCCTGACCTCTTCCCTCTTGAAAACCACAGTTTCTTGGATCCCTCTTATGTGGCTGGAGGGTCCCAGGTAAGCTCATGGGCAGGAAGGAGAGGAAAAGTCACCAGGACCCTGGAAAAGTCAAAGTGAAGGTAGAGGGAGTTTGTGCAAATGATCATGATCAGACCCTGGAGAAAGAGAAGACCTCAAGGGAGACTTTCAGCATGTGGGGAGTGTCATGAGAACTAACTGAGAAACAAAAGAGATGTGACCATGTTTGGTACCACAAGTTGGAGAAGTAATTCATGGCAGTTATAGGAAATCACATTTATTGTGAATAAGGTCATCCAGACTATTCCTTTATTCAATAAGCAATTTAATTATTCAATTTAGTCAGCATTTATTAAGGCTTGGTGATCAGAGCTACGAAGGGAAATCAGAGAACCAAAATGTCATTATGATGCTATGTGATTAGTGCAAAAAGAGAAGTATATACAGAGCCCAGAGAATGATGATTTCTAAGGGTGTGTAGGAGGGCTCCCAGGAGGAGGTGGACCAATGAGATATGGATTTTGAAGGATCAACAAGAGTTTATTTGTCACAGCAAAGGGTAGGGATTCATCTTTAATGGTTGGCAGCCTGTGATTTGTCGGCAAGTCTACCTAGCTTAAAGACAGAAAAACCAAGCCAGTTCCACATTCTATTTCCAACAGATATGTAGATTTGATGGTGGGTGGAAGGAAGCTACTGGTTCATCATCCCCTTTGGAGATAGCACCCACTGGGGCCCTGGCATGAAAAAACCTTAGGTGTTACAACTGCCAGTGCCACCAACCAGTCACAAGTGTGTAGTTTTCATCAAGTTTCTGTACATAGAAGAAACCAAGGAAGAACAAGTAGAAAACAGAAGGCTGAAACTGCTCATCAGTGACTGATAAACTCCAGGTGGCGAAAGCGCTGGCTCAGGGCCCCTCCACCTGCTGGAGACGTTTCTACATTGTCCTCAACGTGGGCGTTCATCCCACCCCTTGGCTCTTTCTGCCTGAGCTCTCGGGCAGGGCTATCAGGTCTGAGACCCATTTGTGGAAATGTCCTCTGTAGAAAGCTGGTACCCATGGTCACCCCTTTCCTTACTCAAAAGAATGAAACAGACTGATCCTCCGGCGCACTGACCAGCAGGAGTCTTGAATGGTGACTCAAGTCTTCTGGTCTATAGCTGGTCCAGCCTTGGAAAACCCTCCTTTGACTCTAGAGCACTCTGCCAGGGTATCCGTTGGAGGGGGCAGCCCTGAAGTAGGTATTACCCCCTTTGAAAAGAGCAGGCGTCATTCTTGTCACTTTAAATTAACTTTAGCTGAGAAAGACCGACAGAAACACGATGCTGGGTGAACTATATTTGACTGATATTCTGTCAAATATTGCATGGGGTTGTGATCCACAAATTCTCCCATCTGCTGCTGCTGTCTGAGTAGCTGAATGCACAATGGCGTAATTACCATATTTTGTTCAGATTTCCCTCCGTAGGATCAGAGCCTGTGAATGTGAAATGTGCCCACAGAAAAAGGAAAATCTGATAGGGTGGGTGCAAGGGCATCCCTCAGCTCTTCCCTGGGGGGAGCTGGGGAGGGAGGAGGGCTTCCGGAAGGTGTCCGGGCTCTCGCCCAGGAAGGTGCTCATCCTGGAGACAAAGGAGGAAGGTGGAGGATCAGGAGTAAGGAGCCGGATTAAGATCACACAAACCTGCAGCCCTTAGAAACTGGCTTAATCCATTTTATAAAGAGTTGGGAGGGTTTTTCTGTCCATGAATATAATACCTTGCACATCTGATCAGCTTTTTTTCCCAGAACATTTCAAAGCTCTCTGCAAATACAGCAGAGTCTCCTTAGATTAGAGCCCAGCCTATTATTACCTGGTTTTGGAGACACCCCAGGTCAGCGGGTCACCTGGGGCCCTCTGAAATAAGACAATTCCCTGCAACAAAAAGCCTGGTGTGATGTGGTTTGTATAACGAGTGGTTTTCAAACTGTGTGAGTCATGGGACCCTTGAAAAAAAAAAGAAAACAGCCTGAAGCTCAATTAGTAATTCAGAACAAAGTGAATCTATTCTGGTTAAACCAAAGCTACGATGTGAAGGGGAACAAAGATGGGTCCACCTGACACTCCTGCTCATGGTTGGAAGGCTATTCTGGAAATCACAGTGTCCCCATCCCCCAAGCAGAGGTAAATATTCTATGACGTTAGTGGATGTTAAGTTTCTTCAATATACCTTCCAAGTCTTGGTACCTAATTTTATTTCTTTCATTTTGTGCTATTTTGATAACAAGGGACCCCCAAAGATACATTTCATGTAGAACCAACTGCATAATTTGCGCAGCCAAGTACAAAATAAAAACTTGGGCCCTTTGTTCAAAATGATAAAGAATTTCAAGATGGCAGCAACAGAGCATTAAACTGAGCCCAGGACATTTCTAAGCCTGGGGCCCTTTGAGAATGCACAACTGGCATACCCAAAAGGCAGTCTTGGTTTCTACAGGGCCCATAGAACCTGGATCTGCCCCTTTCTCCACCTTTCCAGGGAAATACCAATAGGATCAAAGGAATCTCCATGTTTCCTGAGAAGTTTCTTCCATTCTAGCAAGTCAAGCTGGTCCACCTCACAGCCCCAGGAGATTTCAAAGCTTCCAACAGAGTGCATGCATATTGCACTCTCACTTTCATACGGAAGGATGGCCTTAAGGTGAATGACTCCATTTGCGAACAAACTGCAACAGAACGAAGAATCCACTCCGTGTTCAAGGCCTGGGACTGGAGTGGCACTTGCGGGAAGCTATGGATCAATCCCCAAGCCCTCAGAGGATTGGGCAGAATGATCTGGGTTCTCCTTGAGGGCCTGGGCTTCAAATGCTTCTTTTCTAGGTTCCCTGTGATCCAAGGCTGGGGTATGTCTGACAACACGTCTATTGAATACATGCAGCCCATGTTCCAACCAAAGTCGTGGTTCTCTGACTTTGCCATTTGCGCTACAAATGACGGATCTTTGTCATTATCCCCCTACCCAGAAAGCTCTTCTTTTCCCTTCTTGAATCCAGGTCCTATCAACATGCTAAACACCTGCTCACGTGTTCCCTGCCCTCAAGGTGACATAGGCCACTTTGAGGCCTATGTCATGAGGCCTATGACATAGGCCACCAGGGATGTTTGGGTTGAGACTGGAAAACTGATTAGTGGGCGTACCAGGCAGAGTCTACTCAGGAAATAGAAACCACCTAAGTAATGAAATAGAGGGGCCTAAATGGAGGAATTGCCTTTATCAGAGATGGAAACGCTGAGAAGTCAAACAGGGGGCGTTGAGTCAACCTAGTGATGAAAAGTGTAGGAGGCCACCGCTATCCTTGGCCAGAAAGACAGGAGGTTGGATGTGTGATGTACCAGAGTGAGCCAGAGATCCCAGCAAAGTTGTCACAAGAATCGGTCCAGAAGAGGTAGAACTGTGGAGGAAACGAGATGCTAGAGGGTCTGTCCATAGCAGAATGGGACAGGCAGGAATCCTCTACAGTCCCTCCTTCCGTCATTCCTTCTCCCCCAGTTCCTCCCAATGGCCTCACCCAGAAGGAAGCCTGAGAGATGCCAGGGCCAGCCCCCTCTGCGATGGAGCAGTATGTGGGTAGGATCTGGGGGCCAGCAAGGCCAGGACTGCATGCAGGGCTGTTGTAGGAGTGATGTTCCATCACAGGCAGAGAGAGGCAGTTGAACTTGATCATATTTGGGGAACGTTCCAGCCCCAAGAGAGACACTTGATAGGAATATTCTTTCTTTTCCATAACAGTTCACATGATAATGGCCTTAAAAATAATGTTTCCCATGCTCAGTGAAACAACAGAGAAAAGTCTTTCCCTTGGCTATGTAATGCCTCACCAGGTTGGTATCTTTATAATTTAGGAGAGATGTTGTGTTTTCTGACTTGCAGATTCACTTCCTTTTATGAGACGATGAAAATTATATAACCCATCATGTTTCTCTTTTGGCCTTAGCTGCCAGGAAGCTCTGAACTAAATTCAAACTTCCCAGATACAAGTTTTTAATTATATACTCTCCCCTCCTACATTTCTTTAAATCCACAATTTCTAGTTTAACCCTCTCACTGATTAAATGTTTTATAAGACAATACAAATTCTTTGAAATAGCAGATCAAGTATACCTTGGCTTCCTTTTCATTTAAGATGCTTCCAACAGTTCCTACCACTCGGATTCTTCCTCCCATTTGCTCCCGGTCTGTTCCCCTTCCCCCACAAAACTTCCTAGTGACTTGTCATTTTCCCACGTTAAGAAAGCCACAGGCCCTTCCCACTTCTCCATGGCACTCTCTTACTCCTAAATTATCTCTGTATCTCTTTCACTTCCTCTTCCACTGCCCTCTTCAGAGATTTCCTCTCCAGCAGGGCATGAACCCTTCCCAAGCAGTGCCAGCATCACGGGGCCACTAAAGAGGAAGCCGAAAGTCTGGACAGAGAAGTGATGGCTGCCGGAGGTGGAGGGCCAGTCAGAGCTCATGAATGGCGGCCCTCGGGGCTTTGAGTCGCTGCCCTGGTTTGAATCCGGCTCTGCCACTCACCTGCTGTGACCAATGGACATCGCGTGTGCCCCCCGGCTCCCCCGCACAGTGTCCCTCCCCATGCTGCTGGTGAGGTCACTCCAGCTTTTCTCTGGGGATTACCCCTCTCCCAGTGCATCCAGTTTGGATGGGACTGACTTTCAAATGCCACATCCTCCCCGCCCAAGGTGTAGTCAAGTGATCCAGCCAAACCCACAATTCTCTCTTTCAAGTGGGCCCATTTCGAGTGGGGTGACAAGTTGGAGCTCATTCATCTTGCCCACAATCCCCAGTGAGCTCATCTCTTAAGTTCCAAAGCAGGATGCATGCTTGTCTTTACAAGGCCCACAGACTCAGATTTTTAAAAATGAGTTTCTGTTACTGCAACCATCACCCCCAAGTGATGTGGAGCCTAATCCTGGGCAAGTTACCTAACCTCTTGGAGTCCCAGATGCTACATCTCTTCCATGGAGATGCCAACACACATGTCTCGGGGCAAGGGGTGATGCACTTAGCCCTTTCTGAGTGTTTCACAAGTATTTCATCCCTCCTTCCCTGCTCTGCTCAACAAGTGAACTGCAAAAGGTGATGGATCCTGCCCCCATTCCACAGCTGGCCAGTGGCAAGCATCAGTGGTCAGGTCTCCTGAGAACTCATGTTTCTCTTCAGGACCTCTCAGTGCTTCAAAGAACCCCTTGGGATCTCACCAAAGGGTGAGCAGTGGTTTACCCATTTCAATGGGGGAGAAGGAAAATTTCTAGAGACCTCATCCTAAGGAATGAAGGCATCAGATTCTCCAGCTCTGGCCATTTGCTGAAAGCCCTGGCCTGGGCTCCTCCACGGAGGAGCTGCTGTGTTCGGTGGACTCCTCTCTCCATAAAACTGCAACCAAGTCTGTTTTAGAAGCATGTGCATGAGCAGGCTTGGCCTTGAGAGGCCTCCTGTGTCCTGAGCACTGACAATCTTCCAAACCTCCAAGAAGACTTGGCAAGCACCCTCCAATGCCCTGGGCCGTGTGAACCTATGGCTGAATGTGGCTGGACATGCCTGGCTGGCTCCCTGGGTACCTGGAGTCCACGGAGCTGGTCTCCAGACTGTACCATTCTCACCGAGTAGAAGTGGAAGTGTTAGTCGCTCAGTCATGTCTGACTCTTTGCGACCCCATGGACTGTAGCCCGCCAGGCTCCTCTGTCCTTGGAATTCTCCAGGCAAAAATACTGGAGTGGGTTGCCATTCCCTTCTCCAGGGAATCTTCCCAACCCAGAGATCGAACCTGGGTCTCCTGCATTGCAGGCAGATTCTTTACTGTCTGAGCCACCAGGGAAACCCTATTCTCACTGAGAGTGGGTGCTAAATAGTGATGTTCCTAAGCTCACAATGGGCTCCATGGGGAGTCCTCACTGGCTATCCCAACAGGCTGGCCACAAAGTCTTTTTAAATAATAACTACTAGCAGGATCACTGCTGCTTATGTCTTCACATCAGTATAAATTAAGTTCATTAGTTTTATTTTACAAATGCAGTTATCAGGCTTAAGCAATTGAGAAACTTGATCAAGATGACAGAGCTATTAAGGGATGGAGGGATTCTCAAGAATCTCACCCAGGGACTTCCCTGGAGGCCCATTGGTTACCTCTCTACACTCCCAATGCAGGCGGCATGGGTTTGATCCCTGGTCAAGGAATTCAGATCCCATATACCACACTGCATGGCCAAAAAATATCTCACCCTGGTCTGCATGCATGTCTGCTCAGTAGCTCAGTTGTGTCTGACTTTTTGCGACCCTAAGGACTGTAGCCCCCCATGCTCCTCTGTCCATGGGATTCTCCAGGAAAGAATACTGGAGTGGGTTGCCATGCCCTCCTCGAGGGGATCTTCCCAACCCAGGAATAGAACCCGCATCTCCAGCATGGCAGGTGCATCCTTTGCCACTGAGCCACTGGGGAAGCCCCTCACCCAGGTCTACCTGACCGCAAAGCCTGTGCTCTTCACCGCTGTGTTATACAGTATCTCTCATGCTTCTGGGAGGAGGCCCACTGGGACCCCCATTCACAGTCCCCGGGTGAGCAGCAGTACCTGCAGACCACAGAGGATGAATAGACCTGATTTCCTGCTGCTACTGCTCAGCGACTCAGTGGTTTGGGAAAGTCACAGTTCCTCTCAGATTCTTAATCCCCTGCTTTGTAGGGTGGAGGACACCATACCACCTCTGTCTGCATGGGATGGTATTATCTACAACATTCTGCACAGCATCTTCATGATGGGCATAGCAGCTGGGAGAAGACAAGCGTACGGAGCGAGGAGACAGCAGCAGGAAAGGGAGAACAAGTGATGAGGAAGAGATGGGAAGGAAATGATTCTTTGAGGCTCTGCTGGGATCCTGAGACAGCATGCCCTCCTGCCTCCTGCCCCTCCACGCTGGCATGTTCAGCAACCACACCAGGCAGGATGCTTCCTCCAGGCTTCCTTGGGGGAGGAGCAGGGGCCAAGAATGCATCAGAAACAACAGGACTCTGTGAGATCACAGAGAGCCTTCATGCGGTGGGCCTCCAAACGGTTCTGCCAGTTCTTCAAGTCTGCTTGGGCTTCGAGATCCTGCAGCCTCCGGAAGTGAGTTGGAGAAGCTTGAGGTGGGATGAGAAGACCAGGGCTTGAACTTCCTCCACTGTCCCTGCCCACAGACCCAGTGACCACAGGATTTTCTCTGTCCTGTTCTGGCTAGCTGACCGGCTTCCCCTCACCCACCCACCGCCATCTCCTCATTACAGAACAAAGGAAGCTGGCTCCTTCCCTCCAGTCCAGAGAGGGTTCCTAATTGGCTTTCCATTAAAGGGAAAATAGACTACTGTTTCCACCTCATTATTTATGAGCCTTTCTGGAAGTGCATTTCCATGCACTCTGGGATTACTCACGCCCATTTTGCTTGGCCATATTTTATGATCTGTTTTATTTATTCAGGGCCTCTATTGGGTACTCACATCTGAAACCAATTAAAAACCAAGAAATAGGAAAAACCAAATAAACACCTGGAGATGTCCAAACCCAGTCTTTCTGAAGCCTGCGACTGGGGGACTGGCATGGCCGGGCCGATAGTCTTGGCCACAGGAAACGGGGGTCTCTCTCCTGGAGACACCAGGTGACAAGGCCACACAAGATGGCTGCACATCGATTCAAGGACCTGTAGACAGAGCTGGGGCCGGACTGCCGGGTCCTGCGTTCTGAGAGCTCCCTGTGCAGGGCAGAGGCATCGCTTGTGCATGTTGGGGTCCCTCTTTCCGCCTGGCGTGTCGGAGGATCTAGGCAACACTTGGCTCAGCCTGTAGGCATCCCCACTGTGACTCTGTGAACATAGACCCGTGCACACTGTTGCAGAAATTTGGAACAAAATTGTGAAGAACCATCTGTATGAATTTGGGACTGGTTTGTCCTCTATAAACAGTGTCTCCAGCTTCACTCTAGAAGGATTCTTAGGGCAAATGTGCTCGCCTTTAGTCCCAGAAAAACAGCTACCAAGCTTAGCATTCCCACAGACTGCCAGTCTCATTGAGCCTTAATCCAGGTGGGGGTAGGGGTCTCAGAGAGAAGAAAGCAGGCCTTCATCTTTTTCAGGGGAGTCTGTTTCACACAGCTTTATACAACGTGCTTTGGAGTCTATGCCCATGGACAAGCCACTCTGCGCCTTGCTTGTCTGTGTAAGATGCGAGTGATGCGCTCCAGGCTCCTCTGTCCTTGGGATCCTCCAGGCAAGAATACTTGTGTGGGTAGCCATTTCCTCCTCCAGGGGATCTTCCTGACCCAGGGATCAAACCCCCGTCTCCTGCATCGGCAGGCGGATTCTTTACCACTGAGCCACCTAGAAAGTCCAACACACGGACGCCCCTTTTTCATTTTGCCTGCCCTTCCCACAGCTTCAATCTCTGCTGCGCCGGGAGGTCTCTCTCTCCCCCCCACCTCCCACCTCCACCCAGGGAGAGTCAGTACATTGGTGGGTGGCCTCTGTCCTGAACCCAAATGTCCCCTTCCTCCCCTTCAGCTGAGCTGGGTGTGTGGACAGTAGGGAGGGGGCCCCTGCCCCTGCTGGGTGGCAAGGGCACCCAGCAGCCTCCTGTTGGGCAGGCAGATAGATGGTGTAAATGCCAGCGCATCATGGAACTTTGGAGAGTTTCAGTTGGGATTAAAAGAAATGATGAACATCACATCTCTGATGATGTTTCCTCTCCAGGATATTTGTGTTTATTGTAACACATGTACACACGTGTGCACACACACATAAATTGAGGAATGTTCTGGCTCCCTGGATTCTTAGGAATAGTGCTACTTAGAGATTTACCCCTGACTTCCCTTAGTAATTTATATAAAGCCTCCCTTCATTCATTTGTTGGTTCATTAATTCAACAAACATTGTGTTGGGTACATCTGTGTGGCAGGCACTGGCCACACACCTCATAGATGGGAAATAAACCCTCCCTCCTGTGCTGACATTGCAGCCTGAGCTGGAATGTCTAGGCTTTTCTTGGGACAATATACTTCAGAGGTTTACTCCCCACGATGAATGTAGGAACTATAAAAGCCATCGACTCTTGAGGCAGGAGGGGAACTAGGAAGCTGACACAATTCTACTTGTCCACAAACCACTGCTTTCAAATCTGAGGTCTGCTCTTCTAGATCTTGGTCACATTCTGGTGAACGTGATGATTTCTTGCTTTTACTACACGATTGGTGCCTGATACTTCTGAATATGAGAAGCCAAGTTTCCCAATTTCTCTGCTTTCTTCAGCAGCACGTGGGGACTGAGACTGGTGAGGATTCGGGGAGCAGATGGGCATGTGAAGGTGGGCGGGCATGAGGAGGAGGTTGCCAACACAACCACAGACCAGCTCCCACCCAGAGAAAGGTTCAGACTTTGGTGATGTCAAGGTGGGCTGAGTGAAGCCGAATTGCTCTTCATGACAGTGAGAGAAACTTTTGCAATTTCTGTACCATTGGCCACTTAGGGAAAGCTAGAAACCTCTTCTCAGATTAATATTTACAACGCATAAAATGAAATATATTGGATGAAAGGAATCCAAATATATTAAAATGTTATCAAATTTTTTTTAAATTGTGGTAGAGTAATTCTTGGGCTACTTTATGTTGTTGTTGTTATTCAGTCACTGAGTCATGTCCAACTCTTCGCGATCCCGTGGACTGCAGCACGCCAGGCTCCCCTGTCCTTCACCGTCTCCTGGAGTTTGCTCAAGTTCATGTCGATTTTATACTTTACAAATACTTTTATAAATACATTTAAGTACTTATAAATGCATGTACTTTGTAAATACATTTAAATAACAAGGCAATGCACTGAAAACAGGCAACTTCATCTTGAATTTTATTTTGTAAAGACATAGGCACATGAAGACTGTTGTTTCCTGGTTTGATCCTGGCCAGTGTGACATGTTTGTTTGATAAGGAGAATGCACATGTCCTGTTGGACACTTGATTTTGTTTTTCAGTTTGATAGTTCCAAGGGTCAAAAATCCTGATTCACAAAGATAAAGGGTTGCAAGTGTATTTGAAAGTCTCACAGCTGACTTTACAAGGACCACATGAAGCCTCTATAGTTTACGGAGTTAAACTCCAGTTGTGGAAACACACAACTTCACCATTTGGTGGCTGAACTACCAAGCCCAGTGTTACTTAAGCCTTACAAGTTTTGTCATATAAGTATCTACACAGAGAAACACCATGATGTTCTGTAGTCTAGGAGCAAATAACGGGCTTCATGTCAAAGGAGAACATAAATGATATTTCAATAACTGTAATACAATATACAAATATCTGGACTTCTCAGTGACAAATATCTGGACTTCTCAGTGACAGGTACTATAATATCTATAGGCTTGTCTCCTGCATGCACAAGAGAAGGAAATACTAAAATTCAGTTGGAGGCTATCAAAGAGATGCCATTTCCTCCCATCCCAGTTCACAGACCCACAGAAAGCCTTGGAAGTTCATGGGCACCCAATTAATAACCGGTCTTCTAGCGGGAGGAGATGAGAGTTAGAGACAAAAGTCAGACAGCACAGAATCAGAAAATTCCAAACATAGGGCAGCCCACAGAACCATCTCATCACGGGAAGCATGGGAGACCTTTCATGAACAAGAAAGTGCTTGTCCTGTTTGACCTGTGGAAATGTGGACCCTGGCTGCTGCCAACAGTCTTCATCCCAGTCTCCCCGACTCTCATACAGGCCTTGAGTGGTTTGTGATGGAAATCAGGCAAGGGGCAGCATCTTCTGTTTGGGTGAATCCAGGATGATTGCAAATCCATTGACCAATGAAACAGACTCAACTGGAGTGAGAACCTGGGCCACAGAGGTAAGGCTCGCCTGGGAAATGTGCAGACCCTCAGGGAAGACTTTGGCCCTCCGTCGGTCCTGGAGTACGGGTCCAAGGGGATCTCATCTAAATCTCAGGGCCCCTGCAGACACGGGTGGTATCAGGAAAGCTCACAGGATTTATCCCATAGGAGGAGGTTAGTAGCTCGTAGCTCTGATATTTGGGAAGCTGGGGGAAGTTGAGGAATGGACCATCCTGGTTACCCAGCCCCCAACCCCCCGCCTTCTCAAATGCTTTTTTCATGGCACACAAGCCTTCCCAGTGGCTCAAGCATCCACAAGAGACGTGAAGCCCTGTTTGGTTTGCGGTGCTCCCTCCACCATTGCTAAGCATCTGGTTCTTTCAGAGTCTGAGCAAGTTGCTCCCGACCGTCACCAGCCCAGACAGTGGTTGCTGAAGAAGCTCTAATGAGAAGCTGACAGATGAATCCCCGCTGCCCTGCTCTGCCTTTAGCAAGCCCGCCGCTTCCCCACACTGTCCTCCCCACGCTGTTCTGTAAGTTTTCCTCCTAATCTCAACCTCCTTCCTCTTTCCCATTCTTCTGAATGTTAAAGTCACGACCTTTGCGGTTTACGGGCCACCAGAGACTGAACTAAATGTGTTAGCTCTGAGTCCAAACAAGTAATAGCCGGCCAATTAAATTAATAATCCATATTGTTACAATGTTTAACCACGGCTGTTTCCTCAGCGGTCTGTTTAAATCACAGCCAAGGCCTGACCTATTAAAATGAATAACTGGAATTATGAGAAACACCATTTAATAAACACAGCGAGGAACTCAGCACAATTGGGCATGAAATATTTATTACCACTTGAAGCAGAGGGCTGTTTGGGACTTTAAGATGGGATTAACGAATGCATTTTAATTTCTAACTCACAAGGTGGGAGCTGGGGCTGGAACCGGAACCGGAACTGAAGGCCCTCCGGAAGTTTCTTGGAAAAATCTGCTCATGTTGTGTTTGTCACATTGTGCTGGGCTATTTCTTTATGTGAGGGCGTCCACCAGGGCAGGAGGAGCAGGAATGTGGGCATCTGATCAGTGGCTTCTCGGAGACTTAGTACTTGCTTAGTAAATATTTCCTGGATGGGTGGATAATGGCTGAGTGGATAGATGGGTGGGTGGATGGATGGATGGATGAGTGAGTGGATGGATAGACCGATTGGTGGGTGGATGGATAGACTGGTGTGGATGGATGGGTGGGTAGACTGATGATAGATGAAACATTTTGACACCTTAGCATGTACACCTCAATGATATGGGAAAGATAAAACTCTTAGCACATGTGACACATTCTAAATCCTCAGTACATGATCATTGTGCCTGTGAATATGGTTAGGAGAGCAAAATCTCGCTAATTTACTAGAAAACCAGTGCTCACATTTGGCAGCTCCTCAGGAGCTTCAGGGCAGTCTGAGGACCCAACTTCAACCCTGACTGCCCCACTTATCTTGAAGTGAGCCTTAGAGTCTGTCTGGGGATTACATATTTTTGTTTTACTATTGTTGGCTTTTCTCAGAAAGAATTGCTCCTTTCCCTATTTTCCCAAAGCTCTCTGTCTTATTCCTGCGTTCGCTCTGACATGTCCCTGTTTCCCCAGGTATGACTATGTTTTCACATTATTCCCTTTTCCCAGGTGTCAGCTCTCAAGTTTTGATCATGGGTTTCAAAAATGCGGTTCCTGTAATGATAACCCTTAGCAAGGCAGGTAAGTGGGGAAGTTATCAAGGATTTATGAAGGTTCAGATGCTAAAGAGTCTGCCTGCAATGCTGGAGATCTGGGTTCAGTCCCTGGGCTGGAGAGATCCCCTGGAGAAGGAAATGGCCACCCTCTCCAGTGTTCTTGCCACGGACAGAGGAGCCTAGCAGGCTACAGACTATGGGATCGCAAAGAGTCGGACACAACTGAGTGACTAAGACACAGACGTGATCAAGATAACTGGGCCTTCCCTACAGGGGTGACCCATGGGAAACGTCCCTGCCAGAACTTGCCTCCAGAGAAAGCGGAAAGCAGGCAGACCAGGCTGTGTGTGCTGAAGGGGCACCTGTGACATTGTGAGGACGGGGGGCCACCCGGGCACACCTGGCTGTGGTCTCCCCTTTGAGAACCTGAGAGCATCTCCCGGAGGCCACAAAACCACCCTCAGGTCCAGTCACTGTCTCCCCAAGTCTGAAATTAAATGTGCTATAAAGGCACAACAGGCAAAGGGTAGTCTCATCATGAAGAGAAGAATCTTGAAACTGAAAGTAGAAAAAAGAGGAATGAGTTTTATGAAGAGGGTAGATCTCTTACTTTGGGGATGACGTGGAGTATCTTTTCTTTCAGTGAGGAAAAGATGGTTTGGGTTAACCTTATGAAAGATTGACGGGTTCTCCCCACTATCCCACTGCATTAAAAAAAAAAAAAAAAAAAAAAAACAAGAATGGTCCCAAACAGAAGTGTCCTAAGTGGCCAATATAGTCGCATGGATGTGACATGGGAAGCTTGCCTGACCCCAAGTGGCCTTCAAGAGATCGAGGCTTCAAAGGGCTCTGTCAGTCTGCACTCTGCAGATCTCATGTTGTCAATGTCACTGTCTGTTACTTTGGTCTCTTTAATCCTTAAGGATGCTTGCAGAGTAATGCATAGCATGGCTGTGTTGGAATCCTATTTTCCTGTATGGTGGAGGAGACTTCTGTCAAACTAGGTAGAGTTGCTTCTTTATCACCCATCCCTCCCCTACCAGACTGTGAGTTCCTACAGAGTAAGACTGTATGTTATTCATCTCTTTGTCCCACAGCATGACTTGCTCAGTAGATAACATCTTTCTGGTCCTCAGCAGAAGTTCATGGATAACAAAAGCCATCCTTTATGGAGCCCATATACTATCCAAGCCTTGCACTCAGTTCTTTGCATGTGCCCTTCTGTGTGGTAGTCCCAGTCACACGCTGACTGTTACGATGCCCTATTTTACAGATGAGGCACCTGGGACATTAAGAAGCTGGGCACTTGTCCAGGATCACCCAGATAACATGCAGCAGCCCTGGAATTTGAACCTTGTGTGTATAATTTCGGAGCCTTAGCTTTCATTGCCATGCTGTTTTGTCTCCAAGTGGTGAATGCACATGCCACTTAACTCAGCCACGGAGGCGACCATGTAGGAACAGGATCGCGAGGCTGAGGCGGAGTGAGAGGATGTGGGAGATTCTTTCAGAGTGGACTTGCCTCTCTATTTATGTTTTTTTATGGTCTGGAAGATGCACCGATTTGTTACTCATCTCCTACCCAAGGCATTGTTGCATTTCCCTTGTCCTCAAGGCGTGCTGAGCATGTTGCTAAGCACCAGCCAATGCCCACCTTCCCATCAGACCTCTTAATGAATCTGTGAGTGATGATGGGAAGGCCTGGAACAAAAGGCAAGAGATGTGGGTCCTTGGCCTGGCTCCGCAGTACGCACTTGGGTAAGCCCCCAGGTCTGGTTTACCTGTATCCAGGAAAGGCAGAAATCACTGGTTTTCCTCTCCCTTCAGATTCTGTAATTCCTCAGATAGCCCACCATCAGATTAAACACCCTCCTTCTAACCAGTCTGAATTATTCAAGATAGTGACTGAATGGCTCTTGAGAGGATGTGTCTACTGCCTCTAGGATTCCAGAAGCCTCAGTCTAGAAGCCTAAGTAAGAGACCCACTGATCTTGGAGTATGAACACTGCATGAAGTCAGGACTCTCGAGTTTTTCTGAGGTCCTCTCCGAGCAGTAGTCGACCTATCTCCCATGTGCTTCACACATCTCTGACCAAGTGTGGCATGTGTGTGAATGCTAAGTCACTTCAGTAGTGTCCGACTCTTTGCGATCCTATGGACCGTAGCCCACTGAGCTCCTCTGCCCATGGGGATTCTCCAGGCAAGAATACTGGAGTGGGTTGCCATGCCCTCCTCCAGGGGATCTTCCCAACCCAGGGATGGAACCCACCTCTCTTATGTCTCTGCATTAGCAGGTGGGTTTTAATCAGACCTCATGGGAAGAAAGCAGCCCTGAAGCGATTGTTCTCATGGTGAAAATCTGCCTTCCTAAGAGCATGAACATAATTACTTAGTTGATTGCTCATAATTACTTATATATGAACTAGTTTCAAAATAAAAATATCAACATTAACACTAACAATATTTTTAAAGTGCAAAATGAGAGTGGTACATTTGTTATATCAGAAAGCAGAACTACCAAAGATTTCTATAATTGTGTCAAACGGACGTAAGACCAACCAGAACTAGCCAAAGGTATGGAAAGGAGATTAAGTAAAAAAGTAATAATAACTATATCGAATCAAAACACATCACATCCATGCATTCGGGGAGAACGGGGAGTAATTGTTTAAAGAGTACAGGGTATTCTGAGGTGATGACCAAGTTTTAAAACTAGAGGGAAGTGGCAGTTGTACAACATGGGGAATGCACTAAATGCTGTAGAATTATACACTTTAAAATGGTTAATTGTATGTTATGTGAATTCCCACTTCAATTAAAAGAGAGAGACTTAAGAGACATTTCAACCACATGTAAAATATGTAGATGTTATATAGGTCCTCACTATTGCTCTTCTTTTGCTTTATTTTTTCATGTTTCCAAGAGAGTTTTGAGTAGTTTTGGAATTCTAAATAATTAATTCCTATGCAATGGCTCCCCACTCCAGTACTCTTGCTTGGAAAATCCCATGGACGGAGGAGCCTGGTAGGCTGCAGTCCATGGGGTCGCTAAGAGTCTGACATGACTGAGAGATTTCACTTTCTCTTTTCACTTTCATGCATTGGAGAAGGAAATGGCAACCCACTCCAGTGTTCTTGCCTGGAGAATCCCAGGGACCGGGGAGCCTGGTGGGCTGCTGTCTATGGGGTCACACAGAGTCGGACATAACTGAAATGATTTAGCATAGCATAGCATGCAGTTTGCATAGGAATTAATTATTTAGAATTCCAAAACTACTCAACAATGGCACCCCACTCAAGTACTCTTGCCTGGAAAATCCCATGGATGGAGGAGCTTGGTGGGCTGCAGTCTATGGGGTCGCTAAGAGTTGGACATGACTGAGCGACTTCACTTTCCCTTTTCACTTTCATGCGTTGGAGAAGGAAATGGCAACCCACTCCAGTGTTCTTGCCTGGAAAATCCCAGGGACTGGGGAGCCTGGTGGGCTGCCGTCTATGGGGTCGCACAGAGTCGGACACAACTGAAGCGACTTAGCAGCAGCAGCAGCAGCATGCAGTTAAAATAGCTTTTGCCTTATGAAATACTGTGATATCTGGAATTTACTCTTAAGTCATCTAGAATTGGATATGGATGAAACAACTTTGGCTGTAAGTTGACAGCCCTTGAAGCTGGATAACTGGGTACATAAGGGTTCTTTCTATTTTGTTCTCTACTTCTGTATGTGTTTGGACCTTTTCATCCTAAATATTTTGTGTTTTTTTAAATAGTCTTTCTCATTCAAAATATCTTATCATCTTTTGTCCCTGCTCCTCCCACTATTCCCTGTGGCTCCGCAGTAAAGAATCTGCCTGCAAAGCAGGAGCCCCACGAGATGCGAGTTCAATCCTTGGTTCAGGAAGATCCCCTGGATGGCAACTCACTCCAGTATTCTTGCCTAGAGAACCCTAGGCACAGAGGAACCTGGTGGGCTATAGTCCATAGGGTCGCAAAGAGTCAGACACAACTGCAGTGACTTAGCATGCACATACCTCCCACAATATACCTCCAGAGGCCAAAATGGGCCAGGATCACACCCAGAGAAATTAACAACTGTCTGATATTTTGATTACTACAATGGCTTATCCATCCTCCAATCACAAAGGCATTAGGTTAGAAATGATCCTCCTCTGAAGGCCTACTTTTCTGCCTACACAAGGTTAGCTGTCTGGGGCCAGGGGTTCAGATGCCAGCCAGGAGCTAATTGGCCCATGCAAGGAACAAACTCACAGCTTTTCCTTCCCTAACTCCTTGTCATTCTGATTCCTGTGTCACCCTGTCTGCGAGGACCTCCCATTGCTCCCCACTGCTTGGGGCCAGCTCTTTCTCAGAGGGAGGAAGAAGGAAGTGGTTAGTGGATTTGGCATTCCCAGCCTGAGGATTGGTTCTTCTCCCTTGGCTACTGCCTGCTGCTTTCTCTTCCAGGCATACTGGCTATAAAAGTGCCTAGAAGGCAGAAATGGCTATGAATATTCATGAAGTCATTATGAATAATACTGCTTTAAAAACGAATCGTCTTCCAGCTATTCACCCTGGAAATTGAATTCTTCTCTCATACTTTGAGTCACTAGGAGATTGTTAACAGCAGTGGGCAGCAAACTTCAATCTAGAGGCCAAATCTGGTCCACTACATTTATTTTATATGATCTGCAAGGCAACAGTGGTTTTTACATCTTTAAATAATTAGGGGGAAAAGCAAAAAAGAATAATATTTTGTGGCATGCACAATTAAAGGAAATTCAAATTTCAGAGTCTGTAAATATAGTTCTCATGGAACATAAGCCTCACCCGTTGTCTTACATAGTACCTATAGGTGATTTCATGCTAAAATGACAGAGTTGAGTAGTTGGATTAGAAATGATGTGGCCCAGGCAGCTTAAAATATTTACTATCCAGCCCTTTAGAGAAAAAGTTCATTCATTTCTGGTCTGTAAGCTTGAGATTCCCTATCAACTCTTAACAATTCACTCTTGTCTAATAGAGCTGTACTGCAATGACATCCGTTGCCAGTAGAGGCCACATCAGGCTGAAACCATTCAGATGGAGGTTTTGGGTTTTAGAGAATGTATTGACTGGTGATAGAAGCAAGGTCTGATGCTGTAAAGAGCAATATTGCGTAGGAACCTGGAATGTTAGGTCCATGAATCAAGGCAAATTGGAAGTGGCCAAACAGGAGATGGCAAGAGTGAATATCGACATTCTAGGAATCAGCAAACCAAGATGGACTGAAATGGGTGAATTTAACTCAGATGACCATTATATCTACTACTCTAGGCAAGAATCCCTTAGAAGAAATGGAGTAGCCATCATAGTCAAAAGAGTCCAAAATGCAGTACTTGGATGCGATCTCAAAAACGACAGAATGATCTCTGTTCGTTTCCAAGGCAAAATCATTCAATATCACGGTAATCCAAGTCAATGCCCCAACCAGTAACGCTGAAGAAGCTGAACGGTTCTATGAAGACCTACAAGACCTTTTAGAACTAACACCCCCCAAAAATGTCCTTTTCATTATAGGGGACTGGAATGCAAAAGTAGGAAGTCAAGAAACACCTGGAGTAACAGGCAAATTTGGCCTTGGAGGAGAGAATGAAACAGGGCAAAGGCTAATAGAGTTTTGCCAAGAGAACACACTGGTCATAGCGAACACCCTCTTTCAACAATATAAGAGAAGCCTCTACACATGGACATCACCAGATGGTCAATACTGAAATCAGATTGATTATATTCTTTGTAGCCAAAGATGGAGAAGCTCTATACAGTCAGCAAAAACAAGACTGGGACCTGACTGTGGCTCAGATCACGAACTCCTTATTGCCAAATTCAGACTTAAATTCAAGAAAGTGGGGAAACCACTAGACCATTCAGGTATGACCTAAATGAAATCCCTTATGATTATACAGTGGAATATATAGATTTAAGGGGCTAGATAAATAAACTTATAAATAGATTTAAGGGGCTAGATCTGATAGACAGAGTGCCTGAAGAACTATGGACAGAGGTTCGTGACATTGTACAGGAGACAGGGATCAAGACCATACCCAAGAAAAAGAAATGCAAAAAAGCAAAATGGCTGTCTGAGGAGGCCTTACAAATGGCTGTGAAAAGAAGAGAAGCAAAAGGCAAAGGAGAAAAGGAAAGATACATCCATTTGAACGCAGAGTTCCAAAGAATAGCAAGGAGACATAAGAAAGCCTTCCTCAGTGATCAATGCAAAGACATAGAGGAAAACAATAGAATGGGAAAGACTAGAGATCTCGTCAAGAAAATTAGAGATACCAAAGGAACATTTCAGGCAAAGATGGGCTCAATAAAGGACAGAAATGGTATGGACCTAACAGAAGCAGAAGATATTAAGAAGAGGTGGCAAGAATACACAGAAGAACTGTACAAAAAAGATCTTCATGACCCAGATAATCATGATGGTGTGATCACTCATCTACAGCCAGACATCCTGGAATGTGAAGTCAAGTGGGCCTTAGAAAGCATCACTACGAACAAAGCTAATGAAGGTAATGGAATTCCAGTTGAGCTATTTCAAATCCTAAAAGATGATGCTGTGAAAGTGCTGCACTCAATATGCCAGCAAAATTGGAAAACTCAGGAGTGGTCACAGGACTGGAAAAGGTCAGTTTTCATTCCAATCCCTAAGAAAGGCAATGCCAAAGAATGCTCAAACTACCGCACAATTGCACTCATCTCACACACTAGTAAAGTAATGCTCAAAATTCTCCAAGCCAGGCTTCAACAGTACATGAACCATGAACTTCCAGGTGTTCAAGCTGGGTTTAGAAAAGTCAGAGAAACCAGAGATCAAATTGCCAGCATCTGCTGGATCATCAAAAAAGCAAGAGAGTTCCAGAAAAACATCTATTTCTGCTTTATTGACTATGCCAAAGCCTTTGATTGTGTGGATCACAATAAACTGTGAAAAATTCTGAAAGAGATGGGAATACCAGACCACCTGACCTGCCTCTTGAGAAACCTGTATGCAGTTCAGGAAGCCACAGTTAGAACTGGACATGGAACAACAGACTGGTCCCAGATAGGAAAAGGAATACGTCAAGGCTGTATATTATCACCTTGCTTATTTAACTTATATGCAGAGGACATCATGAGAAACGCTGGGCTGGAAGAAGCACAAGCTGGAATCCAGATTGTCGGGAGAAATATCAATAACCTCAGATATGGAGATGACACTACCCTTATGGCAGAGACTGAAGAGGCACTAAAGAGCCTCTTGATGTAAGTGAAAGAAGAGAGTGAAAAAGTTGGCTTAAAGCTCAACATTCAGAAAACTAAGATCATGGCATCCGGTCCCATCACTTCATGGGAAATAGATGGGGAAACAATGAAAACAGTGGCTGACTTTATTTTTGGGGTCTTTAAAATCACTGTAGATGGTGATTGCAGCCATGAAATTCAAAGACACTTACTCCTCGGAAGGAAAGTTATGACCAACCTAGAGAGCATATTAAAAGGCAGAGACATTACTTTGTCAACAAAGGTCCATCTAGTCAAGGCTATGGTTTTTCCAGTAGTCATATATGGATGTGAGAGTTGGACAGCTGAGCTCCGAAGAATTGATACTTTTGAACTGTGGTGTTGAAGAAGAGTCTTGAGAGTCCCTTGGACAGCAAGGAGATCCAATCAGTCCATCCTAAATATCAGTCCTGGGAGTTCATTGGAAGGACTGATGTTGAAGCTAAAACTCTAATACTTTGGCCACCTGATGCGAGGAGCTGACTCATTTGAAAAGACCCTGATGCTGGGAAAGATTGAGGGCAGGAGGATAGGGGACGACAGAGGATGAGATGGCTAGATGGCATCACCGACTCAATGGACATGAGTTTGGGTAGACTCCGGGAGTTGGTGATGGACAGGGAGGCCTGGCGTGCTGCACTTCATGGGGTCGCAAAGAGTTGGACATGACTGAGCAACTGAACTGAACTGAACTGAACTGATTCAGCAAAGATTAAATGAATGACCACTTCATGCCACACACAGTTTTAAGTTCTGGGTTTATTGCAGGTATTAGCAACACAAGCAAAAATCTCAGTTTTCATGGAGCTGAGGTTCTACTGAGATGATTATTTCCCGTAATTCTGTGGGTTGAGTGGGATCAGCTGGCCTGTTCTGCTTTCTGTGGGCTTCAGTTGAGGTCACTCATATGGCTGAACTGGCCTGGAAGCTCTACCGTGTAGCTCATCTACCCAGAACGTAATTGATTCTCCATTCATCCTCCCCTCTGGGCCAGGTGTATGGTAGATTCAGAGCCGTTCATAGCACAGTGGTCTCAGGGTGTCAGAGTTTCCAGGACTTCTTTTCTGGAAGCTGGCTCTGAGAGGGAAAGCAGAAGTTGCAGGTCTCTTAAAGGCTGGATCCAGAATTAGAATAGCATCACTTCTGCCACATTTTGTTGGTTGAAGCAAGTAAAAAACCCAACCCAGGGACTTCCCTAGTGGTTCAGCGGTTAAGAATCTGCCTTGCAGTGCAGGGGACGTAGGTTTGATCCCTGGTTGAGGAACTAAGATCCCACATGCCATGGGGCAAGTGAGCACATGTGCCTCAGCAACTGAGTCTGCAACTGAGAAACCCCTGAGCTGCAACCAAGGATCCTGCATGACACATAAGACCTGATACAGCCAAATAAATAAACAAATATTAAAAAAAAAAAAGATTCAAAGACAGGAGAAAGAGATTCCATCTAAGAGTTAAGCTATCTGTATGTACTTGGAGAGAGGAAATTGATGATGACCATTTTAGAAAACTATGAGAATGGACAAGACATGCTGATCTTTGCCCTTATACATGCTCAAAACCCTTGGGGTCTCCTCCTCTCCTTTTGGTGATTGTGTATGCATAATATTGTTAGGTTTGATTGGTAGACAGTTATTGAACTTTTATACTCTTGAATCATGAGATTCCTAAGTCAGGAAAATCACTGTGGAAAGCATCTTGAGCCCTGAGTACATTTCCCTCCCTAGCTCTGCGGGCACAGCTGTCTGGCTGAGCCCCCTGGCATGTCCTGAGCACGTTCACACTCAGATGGGCAGCTGAGCTCATCTCAGAAGATGGGGCAGGCGGACTGACATCCAACAGAATTTAGGGAATGTGATACAGCTCCTTCCCCAGAAGAAGCCAAAGCCGCCCAGACTGGCCATATGTGCCACCCGGCCTTGGTCCTGCCCCATCACCCCAGGAGGAAAGACACAGAGGAAGGGGCACTTAAATTACCCCAGGCTTGAGAAACAAAAATTTTCAGGGGAAATGATTTTAGATTTACAGAAGAGTTACAAAGACGATACAGAGAGTTCCCATACACATTTCACCAGCTTCCCCCAACACCAGCTCCTTGCATAAGCATGGTATCTTTACAAAACTAAGACACTAACATCACTAAACATTATTAACTAAACAGCAGACTCATTCCGAGTGCCCCTGTTTTCCACTAATGACTTTCTTCTGTTCCAGGAGCCCATCTGGGACCCCACATTCATTTAGCCATTGTGTCCCCTTGGTCCTTTCCCGTCTATGACAATTTCTGTTTTTCCTTGGTTTCCTTGATTTTCATGACCTTGACACTTTTAAAGACAGTGGTCAGGTTTTGGGGTTTTTTTTTGTAAAGCATCCCTCAATTTGGGGTTGACTAGTGTTTTTTCATCATGAAACTGAGATTCTAGGGTTTGGGAAGACTATTACAGAGAAAATATGTCATCGTGCGGGACACAGGACATCAATTGTCTTGTTACTGGCGACGTTAACTTTGATGAGGTATTTGTGCGGTTTCTTCACTGTGAAGTTACTAAATGGCCCTTTCCATTGTCTATTCCTTAGAGTGGAGCCTGCACTCAAGGAGAGGAGAATGGAGTTTCTGGAGGGAGAAGCATTGAGCTTTAAAAACACACAGCACACTAGGGCAGGGCTGCCAGAAGTAGGGAGGGCCCCAGACCTGCCCACTGACTTGCTGGTGACCTTGGGTGAGTCCCTCAGTCTCTCAGAGCTGGGATTTCCCTCTCTCTTGTGAAATCTAAGATGGCATCCCAGCCACGCAGCTGTTTCCCAGGGGCCTCGGTACGTTTCGGCTGGTAACACTTTGAGTTGCTGGAGCATAGATCTGATGAGGAAAGAGGTCCTTGTTATAACAGCTGAAGTCTTGTTCCTGGTTTGTAAACATTTCCCAATCCTGATGTCCATCATCCCCACAACAGGAGTGTCCCCTACGAGTGATGAGGCCAGCACTATTTTTATAAAATGGTCTCATGTTATTCACATGCTAACAAGGGCTTAGTGTAGAGGAAAATGCTGCAGGGAACTATTTTTTGTAAAGTGAATAATTCCCCTGAACTAGCTTTTTTGTATAAAATAATTTTCTCACTTATTGGATTTGCTTAAACCAAAGGGCTCTAGGAATTCCTTCCAAAGTACACACCATCTTTGTGGAAATGCTTTTAAACAGACAGAGTGTTTTCTACATTGAAGGGGATGAATTACTCTAGAATTAGCCATTAGAGTAATTATTTCATGTCCTTGAAGACTCTTCTCTGGCCAAGAATTCTGGCCAAACTGTCTTTCTGACACTTGGTGCTAAGGAGAACTAAACCCCCAAGGGGGTTATTGTTTTGTGATTTTAGCAAAGATGTGGCTGGTGAGCTATGTTTTTCTTGGTGTGTGTTGGGGGGGTTAAGTATATCTACTGTGACTGGAGGTTTTCCTCCAGTTCTTTAGAAATCACATGACTTAGCGTGTCTTTACAACTCAAGGGTATCATTCACATGGGCTCTGATGTGGGGGGTGCTCCTTGGAGTTCAGCAGCATGGAAACCCCAGCTCCCATCGTGTGCAGAGCGCTGACGAGCTCACCCAGTCATGCCCCCCCTTACTCAGCCCCAACCCACATCCCCCACCGCCACCTCCACCCCTGCAGCCTGTCCTTTGATGAGCCTAGACCAGGGCTGCTATAGAGCAGGAATATCTTTCAGCTAAGACTCCATTGTCCTTTTCAAATTCAGCTCCACATACAATCACTGTGGTTCTGTGACAAGATGAAAGAAGATGCTGATCCTACATCTTTCCCTTATGGCCTTGGCTGGACCACATAGCCCAGGTGATATGCAAAAAACACGCATTATAAATCCTCTAATTGTCGTGAGAATGGGACAGTTGCCTGGGTTGTGTTGGGGGGAAAGTGTTAAACTGTTTCTCTGTTAAATGTAAAGAGTTAGAAAAGAATTTTTAGCACTGTTTGGCATTTCTTCATTTTATCTACAAACAGCCTCAAAACTGGAAGTGATCCAGCATATCTCTCATTCTTGGAAAAGCTCAGGCCCAGAAAACCACCATCTCTGTTCCAGTCTTCTCGCTCATCACAGCCAACATTGCTCCACTCTCTGTTCCTAAGGGCTTTCCTGGTGGCTCAGGTGATAAAGAATTTGCCTTCAATGCAGGAGACCTGGGTTCAATCCCTGAGTGGGGAAGATCCCCTGGAGAAGGACATGGCAACCCAGTCCAACATTCTTGCCTGGAGAATCCCATGGACAGAGGAGCCTGGTGGGCTACACAGTCCATGGGGTTGCAAAGAGTCAGACATGACTTAGTGACTAACACTTTGACTTTCTGTTCCTAAATCCCTCTAGTCCTTTACCTTTATTACACCTCACCCCCAAACTAGAAGCCTCTCCCTCTTTCCTCTCTGTTTATCTAATTCAGTACTTTTCAAGATACAGTTCAGCTATGTGGTCTTTAGGAGGCCCTTTCTAACTGCCTTAGCCCCAAATACTTTAGGACTGTCTCTTTGAAGAGGACACATCATCTTCTTATCTGACACATTTCTTTTACCCTGCTTTTTCATGTTTGTTTTTGTTTTTTATTAAATTTTTTAAACTGGAGTATAGTTGATTTACAATGTGTTAGTTTCATGTGTACAGCAAAATGATTCAGTTTATATATATATATATATATATATATATTCTTTTCCAGATTCTTTTCTGTTATAGGTTATTACAAGATATTGCAAGATATTGAATACAATTCCCTGTGCTCTAGGGTATGACCTTGTTGTTTATCCATCCTGTGTATAATCCCAAACTCCCATTCCTTCCCTCCACTACCCCCTCTCCCCCTTGGCAACCACAAGTCATTTTCTATATCTGTGAGTCTGTTTGTATTTCATAGCTATGTTGATTTGTATATTATTTTAGATCCCACATATAAGTGATATCATATGTATTTGTCGTTCTTTTTCTGATGGACTTTTTTTGGTAAAATAATCTTGCCGTTGTTGTTGTTCAGTCACTAAGTCATGTCCAACTCTTTATGACCCAATGGACTGTAGTCTGCCAGGCTCCTCTGTCTGTCTTGGGGTTCTCCAGGAAAGAACACTGGAGTGGGTTGCCATTTCCTTCTCCAGAGGATCTTCCTGGACCAGGGATTGAACCCTCGTTCCTGCATTGGCAGAAGGATTCTTTCCCCGAGCTACCAGGGAAGCCCAGAATAATCTTTAGTTCCACCCAGATTGCTACAAATAGCATTATTTTACTCTTTTGATGGCTGAGTAATATTCCAGTGTGTGTGTGTGTACTACATCATCTTTATCCATTTATCTGTCGATGGACACTCTTGTTAACTGGAGTGCAATGATGGCCATACATTGTTCCTGCAAATCCAGCATCTACTCCTTCTCCTCCTTCTGATACAGGTTCTGATTTTCCTTTAGGGAAACACCTCTCTCTGTTCTCTCTTGTGCCACTCTAGTCCAGAAGAGCATGCATGACCCAGGCCAACCAGCATATTCTGTTCCCCTACTCAGATGTTTGATTCTGGAGCTGTCAGGCCATCATATGGAAACAGTCTACCTCAGAGTGGAGTCTAAAGGAAAGAAAGAGTGATCATCAAAGACAAAGCAAAAACAGCGATAATAGCAATGTTCGAGCCAGTAGATTTGGCTGTACCTGAAGTCAGAATTATTCTTTGGACTTTTCTGGTATTTAAGCCTATCTATTCCTTGTTTTAGCCATTCTGGTTCATGCTATGTGCAATGTAAATTTCTCTGTGGAGTGGAATAATGTCTTATTCATTTTGACATTCGCTTATGGCAGGTGCAGTGTTTTGTGTATATAATAAGAGCGTCATAAATGGATACTGCTAATACAGGTGGAAATATGCTAAATAAGTCAACTCAAAGGAGGACATTTTTATTTTATGAAAACCAAGCAAGTCACAGTAGCTTTTCCCCTCGCACCCAGCAATACAGAGGACAAGGAGGAAGCCCGCATTTTATTTCCCCACCCTCTACTCCTTCTCCTCTGAATTAAGACAGTGTGGCTTCTTAATTAAGACCGTGTCCTCTGAGCTCAGGTGGCCTGGCTTCAAACCCACATTTTGCTGCTTCAAACTCTGCCTCCTTAGACAAGGGATTCAAAGGTATTTAGTCTTTCTAATCCTCAGTTTCTTCAAATGTAAAATGGGAAAAATAATAATCCAAGAGATAATTGGATTATTCCTATCCAAGTCTCTTGGATTATCAGGAGAGGCAATGGCACCCCACTCCAGTACTCTTGCCTGGAAAATCCCATGGATGGAGGAGCCTGGAAGGCTGCAGTCCATGGGGTCGCTGAGGGTCGGACATGACTGAGCAACTTCACTTTCACTTTTCATTTTCATGCATTGGAGAAGGAAATGGCAACCCACTCCAGTGTTCTTGCCTGGAGAATCCCAGGGACGGGGGAGCCTGGTGGGCTGCTGTCTATGGGGTCGCACAGAGTCGGACATGACTGAAGTGACTTAGCAGCAGCAGCAGCAGCTTGGATTATCATGTTGATTAAATGAGTTATGCCTCAGATATGAAAAGGGCTAAGTCAATGCTATTATTATAATTCTTAAAACACTAGCATTCTCCTTCCAGCTGAGCCCTTTAGCTTTCCCCTAGCAGGGACTTTGGGGCCAGGCCATGCTGTGACAAACAGGCACGGGAATAATGTAAGAGCTGGGAGAGAGCTGGTCAGAAGACAAGGTGACATCTCAAGCAGATCAAAACCTCATATTCCCATAAATGCAGCCAGTCTCTACCAGGAATAGGGACACCACACCCTCAGTCTTTACAGATCCTTTGTTCTCCTTTATGGCCAGGGCAGTGGCAGAAAGAATGTGAGCTGTGGACCAAGGTTGATAGCTCAAATTCCAGCTCTGGTCCTCAAGCACTCTGGTCCCTTCGAGCCTCAGTGTCCTCATGTATGAAATGGGGATTATGTTACCAACTCCAGTAAGGAAATCACTTAGAACAGCAGGCACCCAGGTCATTGGCACAGATGCTTAGAGCCTGGTCGATGCTGCACACTTTCCGACATGTGACTGGGTGACCTGTACACATATGCACTCGCGGACTTTAGACTGAGGAGGAAGAGAGTTATCAGTCAATGAATTATAATAAAACATGATGAGTAATTTGATAGAGGAAGTACAAGGGGCTGAAGAACTTATAATGGGAGGGTCAACATAGGCTAGGCATTTAGGAGATGAGTAGAGGAAGAGGAAGGGTTGGACTAATAATGAGTAGACAGTGTAATAAAGGAAAACAAGGAAGGTCATGGAGTGTGGGGTGTTATGACCATGTCTCCAACATCCATTCTGCTCCTCAGCCTTGTGCTTTGGATGCGATCCCCTTCATCCTAGCTTCTGGGGTAATTTCAGCCCCTTATCATGTCCCAGACTTAAGCCAAATAGCCCATGACATTCCCCTGCCCACAGTAATTGGTTAAAGGTGGTCCAATTAGAGTGAAGATAAGATTCTTTCTCCTCCTTGGAGATGATCTAAACAGCTTTATTTATTATTGGAAGCCATCTTACAACCATCAGGGAAATCAGACTGAGGAGACAGCCAATCCATCCGAGAGGGCTGAGCTAAGAGGATTGCAGAGCCAGAGGACTGATCAAACTGTACCTGAAGCCCACTTACCACTGACGTTTTGAATGATACATGAGGCCCCCGAAAATCCCCTTTGTTGTTTAAAAGTCAGCTTGGGCTGAACTTTCTGTTATTTTCAGTGGAATTATTCTAGCCGATACACAAGAAAAAGAGCAGTTTGAAAAGTTGGGAACAAATATGAGAGTACCTGATGGTATTAATATGTTAAGCAAGACAAGAATGAAAAGTGTCCGTTAGGTTTAGCATCATGGAGATCATTTTGAGCTAGTTCAGTTTCAGTGGTGGGGGGCAGGGGGGCAGGGAGAACCCTATGCACGCTTCTACTGGACTTCAGAGTGGGCAGAGGACCCCCTGAAGCCATGAACCTTTGACTGTGTATTGAAGAACATAGGCAATGCTATTGTCTGTCACCACAGAGAGATCCCATTTCTAATATTTTAGGTATTGTGGCCCCTACTGTTGCCCATACTATCCATCAAAACATTCCACACCCTCAATTTTTTAACTATTTGAGTTCTATGCTATCCTGTAGGTTTAACTATAGAAAGAACAGAATTTAGAGTAAACTGTGTAAGAAGCTTCCATCACAGCTGACCAGTTGGCTTAGGTTTTGGCTTTCTACCCCTAAGGTGGTTTACCTCGTCTTGACTCTTTAGGGATGGGAGTCATACATCCCTTGAAAAATTATATTGAAAACTATGGATACATAGGAGGGAAAAAATGCCCCCAACTCTGCATGCATTTGTAGGGCTTTGTGATTCCTATGAAACTGGCTTGGCAGATTATGTGGAACACTGCCTAAGCACTCCATCATTTACAAGCTCTAAGAAATCAGTATTTCCTTAACTGGGATCGTGTTCCAGTAAGTAGAGGGTTCCAACCCATCAAGTTAGTTCCCTCTTCCTGCCAATAGCTCTGGAAACCCCAGCTTTCTCTTCCAACCTTCAGGAACTGATCAAGAAAGGGCTTACAGCTTTCTCACCCTTTGGATACTCACTCACACTAGCCTTGCTTCTCGCTGGTTCCCCTCCCAAGCTCTCCTTCCCCAAACTCCAATCTCCAGTCATGGCTTCAATGAAAGGTTAGGATTGGGGAGGTGTATGTGGTTATTCTTATTCATTCGTGCCTTTATCCTGAGGACAATGAGTCCCAGTTCTCAGCCATCGGTCTACACGGTCCTTGGAAACCACACTCAGTGATCAGATGATGGTGAAGGCATCCGAGTCCTAAATGTGACCTGCTACTAACATATTCCCTACCGGTTGCTTCAATTTTTCTTATCGTGGTGACCTGTCGGCATAAAAGAATTTACTTGCCCCAAAGTGCTGGCTTCCGGGTGTCTCAAGGACTCACTGGTGAGGGCTGAGGGTTGTCTAATCTGAGGGCAGCTCTTGCCGTCTGGCCTGAAGCAAACGCTTTGGCCCTAATGGTGTGCACTTTCCACCTGCACCAAAGAAAGGGGCCTAAAATGTTTTGTGTTGACCTCTGTTAGCGCTTATAATTATGCCCTGGTTGTTTGCATGCCTGCCAGTCTTCCTGACTCGCTCCTTGAGGGTGCAGCCATGAATAATTCACCCTCGTGCCTGCAGAGTTCTGACAGATGATAATATTAATAAGAGTGAATGTGGACTCAGCTCTCCCTGCTCTGAGAATGGAGTGAAGCAATGTCTGTGGTCATCTCCCTTACAAAACTACACAGGACCCTTGATTACTAACCCCCCTACTTATTTTTTATTTTAACTTTTCATTCGGAAATAAATTCAGATTTATAGGAAAAGTTGCAAAATTAGTTTTAAGAATCCTCCTACATCCTTCACACAATCCCCCCGATGTTAACATCTTGCATAACCACAATAAAATAGTCAAAACCAGGAAGTTAGCACGGAGACGATACCCTTAACCAGACCTTCTTCAAATTTCACCAGATATACCACTACCGGACCTTTTCTAGTACCAAATCCAGGATCTCAGGTTGCATTTGGTTGTCATGTTTCTAGTTTCCTTTCATCTGAGACAGGGCCTCGTTTTTTTCTTTGTCTTTTATGGCCCTAAAACCTTTTGAAGAGTGTTGGCCAGTTTGTTGCTTGTAGAATATCCCTCCATTTAGATTCATCTGTTGTTCCCTCAAAATCAGATTAAGCATTTGGGGCAAGAATACCACCAAAGCAATGCAACGCCTTTTTCAGTGCATCAGAATAGGTGATACCCGATGTCAATATACCTCATTATTGGGAATGTCAACTTTGGTCACTTGGTACACTACAGTTACTATTTTCTCCTTTGTAATTACTAAATATCCTGTAGGGAAATGCTTTGAGACTCTATAAATATCCTGTTTTTCACCATACTTTGGCCCACTAATTTTAGTATGTCTTAATAATGCTTGCTTAAAAACAATTACTACTATGATGTTTGCCAAATACTGATTCTCTATTTCCCTATTTCTTCCTACACCGAGAACTGGAATTCTACCATAAAAGTTTTTCTTTTTCTCTTTTTCAGGTGAGAAAAGTGGGACTGAGAACTGTTAGATAAGGAACCCAGAGCCACAAAACTAAGACGGAAATGAACCAGGATTTAGTCTTCGGCTCCCTGAATTCTTAACTGATACATTCTTCTTCCTGACAAGGTAAGTTTTGTAACTTAGCATAATCACCTTTTTCCTTGGTTATGAAGAAATTCAAATTTAAAACCATCTTTAGTAATATTGCCAGCACTTATAATGTGCAAACTTTGCCCCGACATCTCCTTTTTACAGTATGCTCTTTCTGTCTCACTCCCACGTCTTTATCTGTGTTTTATTTTGATAACCTTTTTTGAGTGGTCTTTAGTTTGGTAAGTAAATCACCTTACATCCCCCTTTGGGAGAAAATTAGTAATAAATAAACACATATCTGAGACTTAAACGTGATAGGTTTTTTTTTTATTATTGTTTGAAGTAAATCAGTTTGATTGTTGAAAAAAATGTTTCCTATAGTGTCCATGGAGTGTCCTTGAGATTTGTCCAAGTAGACAAAGTCCCCAAATATGCAAAATACACACCTTCTCACAACAAATGAGAGTGTCCAGATAGGGTTATCAGAGGACAAAATGATGATAGTCAGATACAAATACTAATTCCCCAAACTTAACTTATGAAGGAGCCATTTTTAATGATGCCCCATGCATCTTTTTTAAAAATATTTATTTATTATTTTGGTTACTCTGGATCTTAGTTGTGGCAAGTGAACTCTTAGTTGAGGCACGTGGGATCTAGTTCCCTGTCCAGGGATTGAACCTGCGCTTCCTGCATTAGAAGCACAGAGTCTTAGCCACTGGACCACCAGGCAAGTCCCGACACCCCAAGCATCTTTAAGGTGATTCTAGGACATTGCTTGAAGATTAAAGAGGCTGGAGGGGAACGCAGTGAGCTCTCTGACCCTGCAAGTGTTCAAGCAGAGGCTTCTAGAAGACAAAATGCAAGGGTGGTTACAGGACTGGAGGATGCAGTTGGCAGACCTCTGCACTTTGCTTGCCAGGATCCATTTTCTCTCCTTGTGGAAAGCAGAAAGCATATCTTAAGTTCCTTTGGAAATGCGTCTCTCCTTCACACTCAGCCATGTGATTAGGGTGAGCTGAATTCACTCCGAGCTCAGGTGTTTAAGCTGATGAACCTAACCCACCACTGGCCATACTGAGAGGTTCAGATATGAGGTAAGAAACTCAGAGCTGGAGATGTGACACCCAGTCCCTGGAGCCTTCTCAGAGAAAAAAGCCCGTCTCCTCTATAGAACTTTATTTCAGAGATGCTCTGTCTTCCTCCTATGGTGGAGTGAGAGGGTGTGAGGTCAGGAAACAGCAGCCATCTTGCAATCTGGTGTCTGACTCTTTGCGACCCCGTGGACCTTAGCCCACCAGGCTCCTCTGTCTATAGGATTTTCCAGGCAAGAATACTGGAGTGGATTGCCATTCCCTTCTTCAGGGGATCTTCCCCACCCAGGGATCGAACTTGCATCTCTTGCATCTCCTGCCTTGGCAGGCGGGTTCTTTACCACTGACGCTACCAGGGAAGCATGTGGCTGAGAAGGGGACTATATCAGAGAATTGGAGCTGAGGCAGAGAAATGTGCTGTGAACTATCTGGCTCCATTAGAAGCCAGATTATTTCCTGACTGTTACAAGAGCCAGGGAACTGCCACTTTTTCAATGAAAACAGTTTGGGTAGAGTTTTCTATCATTTGCAAGTGAAAGAATCATAAATGGTAAAACCAGATGGACTAAACATCTGATTTAGCTCCAGAATTATTGGTGGAGTTTATTAAACACACAGATGCCCAGGGGTTCTGAGTGTTTAATAAACACCCAAGTGATTCTTCCATACCCAAGCCTGGGAATCACGGAGCCCTGCTCGTACTCGCTAAGGCTGGCCATTAGGAAGACCTCAGTGTGTCTTTCTTGCTTCCTCCCCTCCTCCATCTCCTCTGCCAGGTGAGAGACCCCCAGGGAAGGGGCCCTGGCTCTAGCACCCAACCTTCAGCACTTTCTATTTGTATGTGTTCTCCTAGTTCGTGGCGAGTCTGCCTATTTGATGTTAATGAATTTGTGAGCCCAACCAAAACATTAAAGATGAGGCTCTTCCAAGGAGAGAAAATAGAAGATCAAGCACCATGCAAAATGGGACGGGCTTGAAATCCACCTTGAATCTTATCAGCCACTTTCTCTGTCTTCCTAACTGGGCCCCTTTCATCCAATTGAAGAAATCAAGATAAAATGGCATTATGGAGAATATCCTGCAAAACCAAATCAATCAGATTTGCCTGGACAAAGACAATGAAAAATCTGGCTGATCAAAGTGGGCACAGCTCCCCCTTAAACTTCTCCCACAATTAGGTAGACAAGAGACATAAATTTCTCACACATTAGTGATGCTCCCATACTCATTTTCCGATAGTCCCTTGCATCCTGGTGCAAAACTCTGAGCTCTTAATAACCCACTTTCGGACATGAATGTTCTGATCTGATATTATGAAATGGAAAGTGGCCGCTTTCTAATCAAGAGAGAGGCTGGGGCATTTGTAACAGCTAGAATCAAAGGCCTGGGCTCTTCTGTTCCTAATTATCAATAGTGTTTTATAATCTTATTAATATTGATACACAGTATACTGAAGATCTGTTAAAGCGTAATGTATGTGGAAGATAATTAACAAGATCCGAGTCAGATCAATCGCCTATTTGATAGCCAACGGTGTGTGGCTTATAAATTATACATATTCTAGGTATTGCTCAAAATGTTTAAAGTTTCAGTCCAACCCTTCGGATCCAGCGCTGGGGGAAGGCCTGAACCTAAAGGTACCGTCCCCAGCCTATTGGAGCCTCCTCTGCACACGCAAGACTCACTCTTACTTGAAAATCAAAGGGTTCCATTAACCGCTGAGATCCACACACAGCATAAAAACACACCTTCTCCTTGTAAAGTGCGGGAAAACAAAAGGTGAAATCTTGTAAGAAAAGAGATGATTAATAAAAGGAAGGTAATTCGCCGTTTGATTTCTGAAAAAAGGTAACAGTTGGCTGTTTCAAATGACGGAGCTGGTCTTTCCTGTGGGCGCTGGTCTGGAACAGGCTGAAACATTTGGTTGCAGTAAATACAATGGGGATAGGTTTAGGAGCTTAAAATCTCTTGATCAAGTAGAGTCCATGAGTGTATGTGTGTGTATGTGTGTGTGTAATGTACTCATATGTACTCTAAGGGCAGTGGCTATATTTTTTCTCTCACACAGCATCCCTGTTAGGGATAACCCTTCCCCCACACTATAATCCATTCCGTCCATGGGGTTCAGATGGGGCTGATGCTACCCTTGCCCCAGAGGCAGGCACATGACCCAAATTCACCAACCAGAGCCCTTCTTACGATTTATTTTTCAGAGCCATTGGAAAAGACAGCACAATTTTCCCCTGGGGTTTTGAGCAGGAAAGGTACAAGCCTGTTACTGCTGGTGGTCAGTCTCTCATGAGGTAGAAACAGCCTGTCTGAGAATAAGCAGTCCAGAGGACAGTACAATTAAGCCAGAGAACAGGGTCTTGCTGACATCACTTGAACCCCTGGATCCAGCTGTAACATGCTTGGGCTCCCAATTACCTGAGACCGTCATGAATTCTCTTTTCTGCTTAAGGCAACATGGGTTGGGTTTTTATCACTTAGCTGAAGAAATTGTAGCCAACAGGAGAGATTAAGGCAAAATGGTTGCCTTTTATTTTTTTCATCTCCACAATGCAGGTGAGAAAGTTAGATGACATTTGGGTTCGGGAGCTGGAAATAAGGATGAACCACAAAAAAAAAATAGGGTGCAGCAGGTTTATCAAGACGACGGTTTTGCAATGAGGAAACTTTGCTACTAAATCTCACAGAATCTCCTCGTGTCCATTGCATCACTTTTAACTGGGAAATTAAAACAAGTTAGAAACAGGCACCTACTTTCGGTAGAAAAATTACAAAAGGATGCCTTCACTGCACAAAAGAATCTGCAGCAGAGCCCAAGGCTTGGAACACGAAGCTTAAGTGGGACTTTATCCCTTAGTTGCCCCAATCACTGACACCTTGTGCAGCACACAAACTGAAGAGAGTACGTGGCATCCCCACTAAAGACTCCCCAGTCAACGTCCTCTAACTGACTCTGATCCACTGGCTGCCCTCCTGCCTCTGCCAAGCATCCCAGGGCATGTGTGCCATGGGCCTCTGAACGCTCAGGGTCAGTAGGCACCTCTCCAGTGTGTCCACCCGCTCCTGCTCCCCTGAGTTTAATGCTTATAAGTCCACTAGGTTTGCACTCAAATTTATGTATGCCACGACATTGCAACCATTTGACTTAATTAAAAAGTATGGTAACTGATGAAATAAAAGTAAAGCATTGTGGTTTCTATGAAAGCTAATGAGTGTTTTGGAAAGATAAAGGCAAATTGCTAAAAAAGAAAAAGTTCTTAAAATTAGGAAATCTTGGATTTCCCTTGTAGTCCAGCGGTTAAGACGCCAAGCTTCCAATGCAGAGGGCACTCTTTTGATCCTGGGTTGGAGAACTAAGATCCCACATACCTTGCGGCACAGCCAAAAAAATGTTTTTTAATTAGGAAACCTTTTAAAGGTGATGGAAATGCAGGGTTTTATACAGCTGTATTGAACTGTATGCAACTGTGAAAACTTATTAAATTATATATTGTAATAGATTCAATTTGTTATATGCAAATTATCCCTCCATAAAATTGATCAGAAAAATAATAGATGCAGGTGAAATAAAATAAAAATTGGGAGACATAAAGCATAAAAATCCTCAGAGTCTGCATTCTGATTGTTCTGTGAATGCCCTTCAGACCTCACTTCATTTTAAGAAAGCCACAACTGAAAACTGTCAATGATGTGCAGTGGGCTTAGCCAAGAAAGAGAAGCGGGGACTGTAAAGCATAGACTCAAACTCCAAGAAAAGCCTTGGTTCTACATCAAAAGAATGGCAAAGAAAATGTACATTTATCGGGTTTAATTTTTTAAGTCTCTCATGTATAAAGATTCCCCATTTTAGCAGACCTTTTTTGTGATTAACTGCCAACTTCTGCCCAGATCCCACCACCCAGCAAGGCTTCCACAGGGGTCTTCACCACCCAGGAAGGCTTCCATAGGGGTCTTCACCACCCTGAGAATCCTTAAAATCATCCTGAAAGGATGCAGTAGTGCTAGACTTAAATAAATCCAGCGCAATCTATTTTTCCTCCCTTCTTCCAGAGGGGACAGCTGCTGTGTCTTCAGCTGAGCTTGCACATAAGGGCCGTGTTGCACAGAATCCTGGCTCCCACCCTGTGTGTGGTGAGATGCTCATGCTACGGGCAGCCTCTGACCAAGGTACTGCAGGCTCACCCAGGGAAATGCAATCCTTGGCACCATGTAAGTGGCTCTCTCTCTCACTCTGTGTTGCTCAGTCGTTATCATTTGAACACTGATAAAACTGGAAGCCCCTGCATACCCACTTATGTAAAGCAGTTCCGTTCTTTGTTATATCCACCAACTCCTGAGTTGCGTGGTGGAATGATGGGCCCTCTCACCTAGAATCATTAACAATGGGAGTGTTGGTCAATGAGATTATCATGCCCAATTCTTCCCTCCCTCCTATCTATAGAATTATAATCCCCTGAAGGAAATGGCAACCCACTCCAGTATTCTTGCCTGGAGAATCCCATGGACAGAGGAGCTTGGTAGGCTACAGTCCACGGGTCGCAAAGAGTCAGACACAACTGAATGGCTTCACTTTCATTTTCCTATAGCTTCACAGGGAACACACTATTTCTCCGCCCCTAAACATTGGGCTGAGTCATTGATTTGGCCAATGCAGACACAACATGAATAAGATATAAATGTGCTTGTGCATTTGGCTTGCCATCTTTTGTTCCTGCCACATGCCATGAAAAGAACTTGCCCTATGAAGTCACTGGTCCAAGGAGGATAAAGGTCACATGGGGCAAACCTAAATCTAACTCACTACCTGGAGCCAAACCCAGTCAACCTACAGCCTAAAGTGGAGCTGCCTTGGCCAGTTCATATCACCATGAGCTAGAAATACATGCATTTGTTGTAAGTCGCCGAGAGGGATGGTATAGGGAGGGAGGAGGGAGGAGGGTTCAGGATGGGGAACACATGTATACCTGTGGCGGATTCCTTTTGATATTTGGCAAAACTAATACAATTATGTAAAGTTTAAAAATAAAATAAAATTAAAAAAAAAAAGAGCTATTTGTTATGCAGCACTCCTGAGTAAAAACCTTACTAATACCACTTCTGGTTTTACAGATGAGATCATTACTGACTGTGATATCGGACTAGACAGTTTTTGGTCCCACTTCTTGTCTTCTGTAAAATGTGAATACGATACCTATCTTATCTTGCTCTCGTGCATGCGTGCTCAATTGTGTCGGACTCTTTGTGACCCCATGGACTGTGGCCTGGGGTCCTCTGTCCATGGGGATTCTCCAGGCAAAAATACTAGAGTGGGTTGCCATTTCCTCCTCCAGCGGATCATTCAAACCCAGGGATTGAACCCAGGTCTCCTGCATGGCAAGCGGATTCTTTACCATCTGAGCCACCAGGGAAGCCCATATATGCTTTCTATTTATTGATAAGGAAAGGAGATACCTTATCCCAGCTCCAGGAGGCTGGAGCAATTTTACTCCACTGTTGGTAAAGGGTGGTGGTGACATGGCCATAAATAAAGACCCAAATAGCTGCTGTGTGTGGAGCAGTTAATCCCAGGGCAGCATCTGCACCAAGCACCCTGCACACATTGTCTTCTTGGACTCTCCTAACAGCCTCCCTAATACTGGCCTCGTTTAACCATGAGACGTGATGCTCCCTTTCCTCCTGGGTGCCCAGTATGGCTGCATTTCCCAGATTCCCTGACAGTCAGGTGCAACCAAATGTCTGTGTTCTACAACAGCAAATACAAGAGGTGGCAATCTGTGTGTCCTTCCAGGCCAGGCCCATAAAAGCCTCCCCTGCAAAGCTCCCTCTTCTCTTCTGACAATAGATAGAATTGTCTGAGAATCCAGCTGATGACTTTGAAGCCTAAAGGATGCTAGAGGCACAAAGCAAAAACAGCTTGAGTGTATAAACCCTGCTCCACGTTAAAGCCTATCTGCTCAATACAGTTCTCCCTTGGTTTGGTCTCCCAAGGAGACCAAAATCCCTTTGTAAAATGGTGTAGTATTTGTATATAAACTAGTATTTGTATATACATATCTATATGTATATTAAAACATATTTTCTTGAACTCCAAAATCACTGTGGACAGTGACTGCAGCCATGAAATTAAAAGACGCTTGTTCCTTGGAAGGAAAGCTATGACAAATCTAGACAGCGTGTTAAAAAACGGAGACATCACTTTGCCAACAAAGGTCCATATAGTCAAAGCTATGGTCATGTACAGACGTGAGAGCTGGACCCTAAAGAATGCTGAGCGCCAAAGAATTGATGCTTTCGAATTGTGGTGCTGGAGAAGACTCTTGAGAGTCCCTTGGAACTATAAGGAGATCAAACCAATCAATCCTAGAGGGTCGAAAGTCCTTCACTGGAAGGACTGATGCTGAAGCTGAAGCTCCAATACTTTGGCCATCTGATAAAAAAGGGCTGACTCTTTGGAAAAGACCCTGATGTTGGGAAAGATTGAAGGCAAAAGGAGAAGGGGGCTGCAGAGAATTAGATGATTGAATGGCATCACTGACTCAAAGGACTTGAATTTGAGCAAACTCCAGGAGATAGTGAAGGACCAGAAAACCTGGCATGATACAGTCAATGGAGGCGCAAAGAGTCAGACACGATTTGGTGACTGAACAACAGCAGTATTTGGATATAACCTAGCCTCTTTAAATCGTCCCTGGATTACCTGTCATACCTAATCCAATGCAAATGCTGTGTAAATAGTTGCTGCTGCTGCTGCTAAGTCACGTCAGTCGTGTCCGACTCTGTGCGACCCCATAGACGGCAGCCCACCAGGCTCCACCACTCCTGGGATTCTCAAGGCAAGAACACTGGAGTGGGTTGCCATTTCCTTCTTCAATGCATGAAAGGAAAAGTGAAAGTGAAGTCGCTCAGTCGTGTCCGCCTTAGCGACCCCATGGACTGCAGCCCACCAGGCTCCTCCATCCATGGGATTTTCCAGGCAGGATTACTGGGTTGCCATTAGTTGCTGGTGCATGGCAAATTCAAGTGTTGCTTTGGGTACTTTCTGGAATACTTTGGGGGGGGATCTTTTTGATCCACAGTTGGCTGAATCTGCAGATGTGGAACCCAGGAATACAGAGGGCCAATGACACTCCTACTCTAGATTGTATAGATTATTAAATAAATGTCTATTCTGTTAAACCATTGAGATTTTAGGGTTCCTAACTTGCAGCTATTACCTAGGGAAACTGAAGTTCAGATTAAGTGATTTTAGGCAAGTTGCATAAAAATTGGGACTAGGATTTTAACTCAAACCTGGCTCTCCCCAGGTCCTTTGATTCTAACTAATATGCTATATTGTCTCTAGGCTAAGTAAGACAAATACAAACAAATGGAAACAAACGTCCAGCTGGTGTAAAATCAGTGTTTTCCACACCATGCCCCCTCTCTTGGCTCTGGGATGCTGATCCACCCAGGGAGTAGTTTTGTGAAATGATGGAGTTTTCTCCTATTTGGGCTTCCCTGGTGGCTCAGACAGTAAAGAACCTGACTGCAATGTAGGAGACCTGGGTTCAATTCCTGGGTGAGAAAGATCCCTGGAGGAGGAAGTGGCAACTCACTTCAGTATTCTTTCCTGGAGAATTCCACAGACAGAGGAGCGCAGTGGGCTAGAGTCCATGGTCGCCAAGAGTCAGACGGGACTGAGAGACCACACTTGAGGGAAAAGGAAATCAGAGGGCAAGGACAGGTATGCCAGGCACTTTGCATAAGTGTTATCTCATTTACTCTTCACAATAACCCCCTGGGGAGGCATTGTTATCCAGGGGCTCAGAGAAACTAAGCTGCTTGCTCAAGAATCCACGGCTAACAGGTGGCAAAACGGGTTCAAACCCAAGGCCGCAGGATTCCTAGTCTAGTGCTTGTCTGTCCATCACCTCCCTAAGGAAAGGAAAGGAAAGTCACTCAGTCGTGTCCGACTCTTTGTGACCCTATGGACTGTAGCCTATCAGGCTCTTCCCTCCATGGGATCACCTCCCTAAGGGGACACCATTTCATGGTCTCTTTGATCCATTCCTCCATTCATTCATCCATCCATCCTGTCCATATTTGTTGGGTGCTTCCTATGGACCAGGCTCTCTGCTGGTCTCTAAGGAGGAGGACCAGGTCTGGGTGATCCCAGAAGGGCACCTAAGGCTCTAAATTAAAAAAAAAATGGGATTTCCCTGGCAGTCTAGTGGTTAAAATTTTGTGGCTCCACTGCGGGGGTCGGGGGTTCAATCCCTGGTTGGGGAACTAAGATCCTGCATGCCTCAGGGCACAGCCAAAAAGAAATAAAGGAGCATTTACTCTAAAGTGCTCATCCTGCCATCCAGGACCCTGACATGTGATTCCTTCTTACATTAGGTGTCTTAGGGAAATGTTTTCCCTCATCCTAGTCCCAGAGCTGACAGAGTAGTGAGCAAAACTAGACACGAATTCTGTCCTCAGAGAGCTTACAGCCTAGAGAAGACAGACAAGTGACCAATATCCCAGTTACTATTGCAAACCACCCCAACCATAGTCGTACCGTTAAACCATGCCGTTTTATTACGCTATCGGTCTCTGGTCAAGGGTTCGGACAGGCACGGAGGAGATGCTTTGTCTCTGTTCCACAGCATTTGGAGATTCAGCCTGAAGATTTGCAATTTAGAAATGGCTAGAACAGGCAGAGCAAGAAAGCATCTGGAGCTTGGTTACTCACAGCTCTGGCAAGCTGGGACTGTGTGGACCGGAAACTGCATGTGGCCTCCGTGTAAGGCCTGGGCTTCTGGCCAAAGTGGTCATTACTCAGCCCAGATCCACAAGGAAGGACAGAGAATGCCATCTCCCCATGGAAGGAGTACCAAAGTACTGGTGGTTATTTTAAAAACCATCACAATGACAAAAATGAATGAATAATTCTTCTATAGAGGAAAGGAGCATAATTCTATGAAGATGTGTAACAGAGGATTCTTCTGGGGGCACTCAGTGGTAGCAGCAAATATACCTTAGTCCATTCATTCATCCAACATGTATTGAGCACCCACAAACCTCCAGGCCCTTGGGTGGTCATAAGAAGGAAGCGTCCCCCTGGGAGAGGAGTGCAGGTCAGCCCCTGCTTCGCGTGGCTTATGAAACAGCCCTATAGGTGGTGCTGATCCACCCACAGAACTGATCCAAATGTATGTGTCCATCCTGCGCTCCTCACGCGTACTTGCCCTGGGGAAAAGGTTGGGGTGTCACCCTTGACCTTGGAGAATTTGTCCTTTGTGCTGTTACCAGAAGCAGCAGCATTATTATTAAGAGGAACACATGGTGATCCATGTCCTTAATACTTCCTGGCTTTTGTAAAGAGATTATGGGTTCCAAAGCTCTTTCACACTCTTTACCTTACCTCGAACCTATAAGAGCAAGTAACCCCAATGCTCCCATTTCACAGATGAGGAAACTGACCTCAGCAAGGTTAAACCTAGGATGTGCCCCACATCAAACAGCTAAACGATGGCAGCTCTGCATGGCATTTGCCTGAAGGGTCCCTTTTCTTCCAAATCCATGTCCTTCCCCTGCCATCCCTCCATCCTTATTTGCCTTCAGAACCAACCACGTAGAAATAAATGAATACAGTTCTTACGCACCTTGTGTTCTATAATGCACTCTGCCTGTCTTAGCTTTCTAGCACTCTAGGACAGAGGTAGACGTGGTCTCACCTTCACCTTGCAGATCAAGCTCAGGAAGGTACAGTGACTTTCTCAAGGTCACTCCTCAAGTGAACTCAAGTGCCCATCAGTCTGCCTTGAAGCCAGTTTGGGCATCTCTGCAATGGGAATGATTTCACCTTCTTCACCCTCAGCTCCTGCGGTGCTAACCTTTGTCCCCAAGATGCTGCACCAAGTTGGATGCTCGGTGACCCAGACTAAGGTGCTCTGCCCTTGGCTGTGACGGGGTGAATATTCACCGTCGTCACCAGCTTGGGGGAAGGCGCCTGGCTGATGTTATCAATTATGCATGGCGCTGCACTAAGCCCAGTACCCTGGGAATTGAGGAGAGAAAAGGCGATGGGAGAGTGGGAGCAGCAGCACCGGGGGGTCACTTGCCTCTTGCTTAACCCTTTCCCTGCTGCTTCCTCCCTGGCGACGAGAGTCTGGGTCTGGAGTTCTGTCCTGCGTGTCTGCCAGGGTGTGTGTTGGGCAAGCAACAGCTGGATTTCCGCTCCGCGGTGTCTCCACACCCTGGCCGGGTCAGCCAGCCTCCTCGGCATTTCCATTCATTTCAGGCCTCATTAGTGTCCGCAGCTTGGATTTACACAGATGTAAATCAGGTCATTAGCACCTCGTGCCATGGTGAGGAGGTGTGGCCAAAAGGGAATTTCAGGGCAGAATTTAAGGGGGGGTGGGGATAGGGAGAAAACTTCGAGCCCAACTTTAATGTTTAACCTCTCAGACAATAGGATTGCAAGCCTTCCCCGCCAATATCCCAGGCAGTTTCTTGGGTGAAAGAAACGATAAACACAAGTAGATAACAGATGGGGCTGGGTGGGAGGAAATGGACTGCTAAATTATACATCAGATGCAGGGGTGGGGGGCAGCCAGCCTGCGCCAATAGGAAGCAACTTCTCCCGAGAAAGGCTTTCAGGAGTCCTTGGTTCCCTCCCTCATCACACTTCACCCTGCCTTTGTCTGGGAAGAGGAGACCCAGAATCCTGTTAACACAGTGTTAAATCGTGGAGTGGAGTGGAGGGGGCCAGGATTGAAGGGAAGACCATTCAAGGAGGGAGGAAGGAAGAGAGCGAGAGAGAAAGAGAGAGAGCCCATTCTGGTAAATTATTAACAACAACAACAAAAATGTCTCATTCTCAAAAAAAAAAAAAAAAAAAAAAAAAATTGCCCAGCAGAACTTTCAAGTTCTCTAATTTGGAAAGTCAAAAGTTTAACTGGGCGCCAGGGCGCTGATGCCAAGACTGGATTTTGGCCGAGTCATGCTGGCCATGCATGAGCTGTCACCCCAGCATATCCCTCCTGGGAAGGCAGTGGTGGCTGGTGGCGGTGGCGGGTGAAGTCCCAGGCAGGATGCAGGACGGCAGGACTCCAATGCCTCTCATCTTGGGTGCTGACCCTACACAGGACTTCACAAAACCGCCAAGAGTGTTAGCAGGTTGGTCTCAAGTCAAGACAGCAGAAGCATCCATTTTGGAGTCAAAACTGGGTTTTCATGCTGGGTTGGTCATTCCCTGCTGTGTAACCTTGCACGAGTCACTGAGCTTCTCTGAGCCAGCTCAGTGTTACAGAAGGGAATCAACAAACTGCTTTTATAGAGTGAATGCCAGGATTGGACACAGGTTATGTCAGGTGGGCAAGCTACAGCCTATAGCTAACTGCTGCCTGTTTGGTTTTTTTAATAAAGTTTTGTCATATCCATATGATTCCTTATTGTCAATGGCTGCTTTTGTGCTACAACAGCAGAACTGAGAAATTGTAGCAGAGACTGTATGGCCCCGAACGCCTTAAATATTTACTCTCTAGCCTTTCACAGAGAACTGTTGTCAACCTCTAGGATAGGTAAAGGATATACCTGGTTCTTCATAGAAGTTGAACAAGTGCCAGAGGCGGTGGTGAATTTCATTAATGACACCCTGAGCCATTTGGGGCTTTGTCTTTCATTTTTGGAAGACTGGACCTCATTTCCCACTCAAAGCCCCGTATCTGCACACGAGCTATGTGCTGGTAATGACCCTGGGGATGGGGGGGGGGTGCTTTCCTGATGCTCCTGGATGCACAGCAGGTGCTAAGGACAGCACCCCTCACCCCTGAGAGGACCAGGAGGGGACCATCAAGTCATTTGACTGAGGGCTACCCTGGAGCCCAGGAAGAAGAAATTCCAAAGGGAGGAGAGAAGCAGGTGGGAGAAGAAGAGGTCCAGAAGGCAGACCCGTGGATGCAGGATCTCCATCCTGAACGCTCCGGTGTCTGTCTGGGGATGAGGAACAGAAGGAAGTGAGCCCCTCTTCTAGACGACAGCTGGAGCCCAGCAGGCTGAGCTGCTTACTGCAGGACAGTAAGATCCTCCCCACAGATGGAGCAGGACAATTTCAGGGCCAGCGCTGTTCACTTCACTCCCACTCTGGAACTGAGCACCCAAGGCGGGAGTTCAGCGGATATGCACGCAGTCAACTAAGGGTTGAATTTGGCCAACCCAGAGCCCCTGTCTGCAAGCATCGCTTGGCTGGCAAGACCTCCTTCCCCGGGCACAATTTGCCCTTCTCACCACGTGCATCTCATTCAATTCTCCGGGCACCTCTGCCGGTCAGCATTGACTCTATTTTACACCCAAGGAAACTAAGGCTCGTGAGCAGAGATGAAATCTCTGCCCTCCAGGACTGAGCAACAGGACTTGGCGGAAGCGCTCAAAGGCCTGTCCGCTGCCTTTCTTCCTTTCAGCTCACTTTATGTGACGTCTGTGCGCTGGCCTGGGTAGCATGAATCACTCTCCCAGAGCAGCAACTTGAAAAGGAGCCTCTCCAGTCCTGCCCACAAATACCTCCAGCGGCTCCTGGGCTGTTTGACCTCCTGCTGGCCTTGCCCTACAGGCCCTGCCTGGAAGAACTGCAAAGAGCCCAGAGACAGCCTCCTGCCAGGAGCACCAGGGGTTGACGCACCAGCTTCAAGTTCACAAGGACCATTGTTGTTCAGTCGCTGAGTCGTGTCTGACTCTTTGTGACCCCACGGACTGCATGCGGCACTCCAGGCTTCCCTGTCCTTCACCGTCTCCCGGAGTCTGCTCAAACTCATGTCCATTGAGTCAATGATGATGCCATCCAACCATTTCATCCTCTGTTGCCCCCTTCTCCTACTGCCTTCAATCTTTCCAGCATCAGGTTCTTTTCCAGTGGGTCAGCTCTTCACATCAGGTGGCCAGAGTATTGGAGCTTCAGCATCAGTCCTTCCAATGAATATTCAGTGTTGATTTCCTTTAGGATTGACTGGTTTGATCTTCTTGCTGTCCAAGGCACTCTCAAGAGCCTTCTCCAGCATCACAGTTCAAAAGCATCAATCCTTCAGTGCTCCACCTTCTTTATGGACCAATTCTCACATCCATACATGACTACTGGAAAAACCATATCTCTCACAACAAGGACCTTTGTCAGCAAAGTGATTTCTCTGTTTTTTAATATGCTGTCTAGGTATAGCTCTCTTTCCAAGGACCGAGAGTCTTTTAATTTCATGGTCCATGTGCCCACCAAATTATACTAGCTGCAAGGGCCAAATCCATGGACCCTAAACACTGGCCTTGGCACCAAGTGTCAAGCACCCACTGTGCTTCAAGCATTCAGTTAAGGACTTTATACACATAAATACAGCAGTTCTCAAAGTCCCCAGACCTTTGCAGGATGTCTACAAGGTCAAAACTATTTCACAATATCTTTGTAAAATTACTAAGGTATTTGGTTTTTTACTCCCATTCTCTCTTAAGTATACAACAAAAATTTCCAAGAAGCTCCATGATGTGTGATGGTGTCATCATCTGTTGGACAATGTGATGTGTTTTCTAGAATTTTCTAAAGTGAGGCATTGGAGTGGTCAATAATTTTTTAATTGTAATTTTAAATTTATATATATACATATATATATGCTGCTGCTGCTTAGTCCCTTCAATTGTGTCAGACACTGTGTGACCCTATGGACTGTAGCCCACCAGGCTCCTCAGTCCATGTGATTCTCCAGGCTAGTGTATAGGAGTGGGTTGCCGTGCCTTTCTCATCAGTTCAGTTCAGTTCAGTCACTCAGTTGTGTTCAACTCTTTGCAACCTCCTGGACTGCAGCATGCCAGGCTTTCCTGTCCAACACCAACTCCCGGAGTTTACTCAAACTCAGGTCCATTGAGTCAGTGATGCCATCCAGCCATCTCATCCTCTGTTGTCCCCTTCTCCTCCTGCCCTCAATCTTTCCCAGCATCAGGGTCTTTTCAAATGAGTCAGTTCTTCACATCAGGTGGCCAAAGTATTGGAGTTTCAACTTCAGCATCAGTCCTTCCAAAGAATATTCAGGACTGATCTCCTTTAGGATGGACTGGTTGGCTCTCCTTGCAGTCCAAAGGACTCTCAAGAGTCTTCTCCAATACTACAGTTTAAAAACATCAATTCTTCAGCACTCAGCTTTCTTTATAGTCCAACTCTCACATCCATACATGACAACTGGAAAAACCATAGCTTTCACTAGATGGACCATGCTTGGCAAAGTAATGTCTCTGCTTTTTAATATGCTATCTAGGTTGGTCATAACTTTCCTTCCAAGGAGTAAGCATCTTTTATTTTTTTATTTTTTCTTTAGGCACCCCTGGCTTTTTATTTTTTTATTATTATTTTTTTTAATTTAATTTTATTTTTTTTATTTTATTTTTTTTTAATTTTATTTTATTTTTAAACTTTACATAACTGTATTAGTTTTGCCAAATATCAAAATGAATCCGCCACAGGTATACATGTGTTCCCCATCCTGAACCCTCCTCCCTCCTCCCTCCCCATTCCATCCCTCTGGGTCGTCCCAGTGCACCAGCCCCAAGCATCCAGTATCGTGCTTCGAACCTGGACTGGCAACTCGTTTCATACATGATATTTTACATGTTTCAATGCCATTCTCCCAAATCTTCCCACCCTCTCCCTCTCTCACAGAATCCATAAGACTGTTCTATACATCAGTGTCTCTTTTACTGTCTCGTACACAGGGTTATTGTTACCATCTTTCTAAATTCCATATATATGCGTTAGTATACTGTATTGGTGTTTTTCTTTCTGGCTTACTTCACTCTGTATAATAGGCTCCAGTTTCATCCACCTCATTAGAACTGATTCAAATGTATTCTTTTTAATGGCTGAATAATACTCCATTGTGTATATGTACCACAGCTTTCTTATCCATTCATCTGCTGATGGACATTGCTTCCATGTCCTGGCTATTATAAACAGTCCTGCCAAGGAGTAAGCATCTTTTAATTTCATGGCTGCAATCACCATCTGCAGTGATTTTGGAGCCCAGAAAAATAAAGTCAGCCACTGTTTCCAGTGCTTCCCATCTGTTTGCCAGGAAGTGATGGGACCGGATGCCATGATCTTAGTTTTCTGAATGTTGAGTTTTAAGCCAACTTTTTCACTCTCCTCTTTCACTTTCATCAAGAGGCTCTTTAGTTCTTCTTCATTTTCTGCCATAAGGGTGGTATCATCTGCATATCTGAGGTTATTGATATTTCTCCTGGCAATCTTGATTCCCGCTTGTGCTTCATCTAGCCTGGCATTTCCCATGATGTACTTTGCTTATAAGTTAAATAAGCAGGGGGACAATATGCAGCCTTGACATACTCCTCCTTTCCCAGTTTGGAACCAGTCTGTTGTTCCATGTCCAGTTCTAACTGTTGCTTCCTGACCTGTATAGATTTTCAAAAGGCAGGTCAGGTAGTCTGGCATTCCCATCTCTGGAAGAATTTTCCATAGTTTTTTGTGATCCATACAGTGCAAGGCTTTGGCGTAGTCAGTAAAGCAGGAGTAGATGTTTGTCTGGAACTCTCTTGCTTTTTCCATGATCCAGCAGATGCTGGCAATTTGATCTCTGGTTCCTCTGCCTTTTCTAAATCTAGCTTGAACACCTGGAAGTTCATGGTCCATGTACTGTTGAAGCCTGGCTTGGAGAATTTTGAGCATTACTTTACTAGCGTGTGAGATGAGTGCAATTGTGCGGTAGTTTGAGCATTCTTTGGCATTGCCTTTCTTAGGGATTGGAATGAAAACTGACCTTTTCCAGTCCTGTGGCCACTCCTGAGTTTCCAAATTTGCTGGCATATTGAGTGCAGCACTTTCACAACATCATCTTCCAGGATTTGAAATAGTTCAACTGGAATTCCATCACCTCCATTAGCTTTGTTCGTAATGATGCTTCCTAAGACCCACTTGACTTCACATTCCAGGATGTCTAGCATAAGGTGAGTGATCACACCATCATGATTATCTGGGTCATGAAGATCTTTTTTGTACAGTTCTTCTGTGTATTCTTGCCACCTCTTTTTAATATCTTCTGCTTCTGTTAGGTCCATACCATTTCTGTCCTTTATTGAGCCCATCTTTGCCTGAAATGTTCCCTTGGTATCTTTAATTTTCTTGAAGAGATCTCTAGTCTTTCCCATTCTATTGTTTTCCTCTATTTCTTTGCATTGATCGCTGAGGAAGGCTTTCTTATGTCTCCTTGCTATTCTTTGGAACTCTGCGTTCAAATGGCTGTATCTTTCCTTTTCTCCGTTGCCTTTTGCTTCTCTTCTTTTCACAGCTATTTGTAAGGCCTTCTCATACAACCATTTTGCCTTTTTGCATTTCTTTTTCTTGGGTATGGTCTTGATCCCTGCCTCCTGTACAATGTCACGAACCTCCATCCATAATTCTTCAGGCACTCTGTCTATCAGATCTAATCCTTTGAATCTATTTGTCACTTTCAGTGTATGATCGTAAAGGATTTGATTTAGGTCATACCTGAATGGTCTAGTGGTTTTCTCCACTTTCTTCAATTTCAGTCTGAATTTGGCAATAAGGAGCTCATGATCTGAGCCACAGTCAGCTCCCGGTCTTGTTTTTGCTGGCTGTATAGAGCTTCTCCATCTTTGGCTGCAAAGAACATAATCAATCTGATTTCGGTATTGACCATCTGGTGATATCCATGTGTAGAGTGTTATTGGAAGAGGGTGTTTGCTATGACCAGAGCGTTCTCTTGGCAAAACTCTATTAGCCTTTGCCCTGCTTCATTTTGTACTCCAAGGCCAAACTTACCTGTTACTCCAGGTGTTTCTTGACTTCCTACTTTTGCATTCCAGTCCCCTATAATGAAAAGGACAACTTTTTGAGGTGTTAGTTTTAGAAGGTCTTGTGGGTCTTCATAGTTCTAGGTTTTGTAGGTCTTCCTTTTTAAGTTTTAATTATTTATTATTGATTTTTTGGCTGCACTGGGTCTTCGTTGCTGTGTGTAGGCTTTCTCTAATTGTAGTGCCTGGTCTTTTCTCATTGCCATGGCTTCCCTTGTTGCGGCATGTTCACTCTAGAGCATGGACTGAGTACTTGTGGCTCAGGGGCTCAGTTGCTCCAAGGCCTATGGAATCTTCCTGAACCTGGGCTCAAACCTGTGTCCTTTGCATCGGCAGGCAGATTCTTAACAACAGGATCACCAGGGAAGTCCTTATATACTGTGTGTGTGTGTATATATATATATATTTTCAGATTCTTTTCCCTTAGGTTATTACAAAATAGTGAGTATTATTCCCTGTGCTCTAAGATAGGTCCTTTTGGGTATCTAAATAATTTGTAAGAGTGTAAAGCTGTCCTGAGATCACAAGGTTTGAGACCCACTGTACTAGTATCGTCTTTTTTTTTAATCCCTCACAACAATCCTGTGAGGTAGGAACTAGCATCTCTAGTTTACAGATGAGGAAATAGACTCACAGAGGTAAAGCAATTCACCCCGGGCCACATAGTTAGGAAAGAGCTGAGCAGGTATGGCAGGCTGGCTCTGTCTAGGGCCAGTCATAACATCTTCAGGTCCATGTAGACAGGCCCTCATCCAGCTCTCCTAAAAAGACCACTTTGGCGGTAGGGATCAGGATCTGGGGGCCCAAAGTGGTTTTCTTGACTGGTCCCCTTCCTTTGGAGAATTCAGGAAATGCCCGACTCTTTGGGCCTATTTTGTGCTTATTTGAACAAGACAAGGGGAGTGATCCCTAGGGTAGGGTGATCTCTGAGATCATTTCTAGATTTTAAGATAGGCCCCCCAGGCCCAGAGCTCCAAGTGCCAACCTGGGAGGACAGATGAGAGACGGGCCTCCTGGGATGGCCAAGGAGGCCACTGGATATACCACAGCTGCCCCTTGGCCTTCCCTCAGATTTCACTTCTCCCTATTTTTTTTTTTTTTTTTTTTTAAGAAAAAGTCTAGTCAGATTTCATCCTCTGGCTATGCCAACAAGAAATTACTTAAAAAAAAAAAAAATGGAAACAAAACGAAACCTTTCAACATTGAAAGGTTGGCCCAGCCTTCCTTTCCCTCCGCTCTCGTGCTGCTAAGGGTCCTCTCAGGTGGCCTAGGCCAAGACTGGGCCTTATTTCTGGTGTGAATGCCAGAGGACAGCACCTGCTTGACCCCTAAACAAACAGCACCCTTTGAGAGGAGACCAGCACCATCACTGGCTAAGGAGCCCTGAGAAATAGAATCCCTGACTTTTGTTGAGTTGTGTGTGTGTGTGTGTTTCATGTTGTTTTGTTTTGGATATTGTGTTATCCTTGGATATTGTGTTTTGGATTTGGATATTTTGCATGCTTCAAAAGAGACTTGGGTGGCCCTGGGAAGGCCTGTATTCTTGGCTCATTCCCCTCCCATTGGGCTTTTGTGAACCTGCTTCTTGTGCTGGCTTTATTGTTCTTACCGAGAGATCTGGGCTGTAAAATAAAGAGATTGAATTTGTAAAAGGAAACAAATGAGGCCAGAACGAAGGTGCTCTGAAGAGCTACTTTAGACCTGCAAGCAGCTAGTTTCAGTAGCCCTGGGGAACCACATCCTCTTTCTCAGCCAATGGCTGAGCCCCGTCCACCAAGTCAGACCCACCTGGGACTCAGCTTTGAGCCCCACTTTTCCTCACTAGCTCAGCCAGGCCACCTCCGAGGTCTGAGGAGCCTGTCTCCTCTACTGGTCTTACGTGTTTGGTGGCGCAGAGGAAAATGAGTTGGGTACTTGGGAACGGCCTGAGCTCGTAGCCCTGTTTGCCTTCTGACCTGGGGCAAGCATGCCCCACGCTGCCCTGGTTCACCATCCACATCCCCTGCAGACTGTCTCCCCAGTCAAGGGCTCTCTCTCTCTGCTTGGTGACTGGAGGGCTTTCCCTGGTACCAAGGGAGTTTGTCCAGCCCTGGAGCCAGACAACCAGAGTGCTCTGCCTTTAACCCCTCCAGAGAAAGCACCACCCCCCCCCCCCCACCAAAGAGGGACCATGGCTCGTAGATAAACATCTCAGTTCCCTTGTGCCTTTGTGGGGGATGGGTTGATACTGGGTACAAAATCCCCAGCAGGATTAAACCCCAGTTGTCCATAGCAATACCTGTAACACCTCTTACCCACTTTCTCACCAATGCTTCCTGGGATCACATCCCAAATAAACAAGTTGCCCTCAAGTCTTCGTCTTGGGATCTGCTTTGGAGAGTGAGATCCAAAGTTTTACAGCAGCTTATTTAAGCCCCAGGAGGCCCGTTTTCCCTAGTGTTAAATGGGGTGGCAACAGTCCCCTTATAGGGTTGTCAATAAGCAATAATGTGTGATCATCCTTACCAAGGGGGTTCCTGTAGCTCAACTGGTAAAGAATCTGGGCAGGAGACCCTGATTCAATTCTTGGGTCAGGAAGATCTGTTGGAGAAGGGATAGCATACCCACTCCAGTATTCTTGGGCTTCCCTAGTGGCTCAGCTGGTAAAGAAACTGCCTGCAATGCAGGAGACCTGGGTGTGGGAAAATCCCCTGGAGAAGGGAACGGCTATCCACTCCAGTATTCTGGCCTGGAGAATTCTGTGGACTGTATAGTCCATGGGGTCGCAAAGAGTCAGACACAACTGAGTGACTTTCATCCTTACAAAGGCAAAATCCACAAGCTTCAGCTTTCTCCCTCCAAGTCTGCTGCAGGATCTGCAGAACTGAGGTAGTATTTTATGAAGCTTCACTGTTTCCTTATCATCATGGGTTCATTTCCAGTGCACACACTCTAGAGTTTAGAGAATCCATGTTACACACTTGTGCTGAAACTCTCATTGGGGCCCTGTGACAAATGAAAACTGGCTACTGCAGAAAAGAAGGGACATGGAAGTCTTAGGTGAGAAGAGGAATTCACTATTCATTTGTCAGAAAGATTTCCGATCCTTTCAGAAGCAGCATGAAAGAGCGGAGAGAGTTTGAATCCTGGCCTTTCATTTGGTGGCTGCAAAAGTTGAACAATTTACTTGATCTCCCTGAGTGTCATAGTGGAATTATAGTGAAGATTATAAATAATACCTGGACATTCGTAGACCAGAGTCCAGTCTATCATGGATGCAGAAATGAATGAGAGAGTGTCTGCTGTCAAAGATCTTGGAATTTCATTGGGAGGTGAGATGGGACAGTGGAGTAGCAGAGTTCGGGGGGGTAGGAAGTGGGGAGGAGCTGGGGGGACCAGAACCTGGGACGCAATGTTTGCTGAGCTTCTGCTGTGCACACGGCACCAGACCGTGCCTCTAGAGCAAACCAAAGAGAGTCCCACTCCTTTACCACTTGTCTTATGAATCTGCTGTCTTCCTCTCTTGCTTCCTTTGCTCCCTCCCTTCCCTCTTTCTTCCTTTCTTGCTTCTGTCCTTGCCATCCTTTTCTCTTCTTCTCACTCACATTCCTTCTTTCCTTTATCTCTAAATCTGCCTTCCCTGCCGGAATCAGAGGCCTCTAACCAGTAATATCACTTGTCCTTTAGGAAACTAGGGCTTTTCTTGTGGCTCAGATGGTAGAGTTTGCCTGCAATGCTGGAAACCTGGGTTCGATCCCTGGGTCAGGAAAATCCCCTGAAGAAGAAAATGGCGACCCACTCCAATATTTTTGCCTAGAGAATCCCACAGACAGAGGAGCCTGGCAGGCTACAGTCTATGGGGTCGCAAAGAGTCGGACATGACTGAGCAACTAACACACACATCCAGGAAATTACAAATCCAGGCGATCCTAAACCTTATAGATCCCATCAGTGTCAGCTGGGGGCAGGCTTTATCCACCCCGAGGGTATTTGGATTTGAATGAATGAAGGAGCATTACAACCTCTGAATTCATCAAATATCTTTTAGTTCCATTTTATATGGAAGGTACTCTGTAAAAGCAGTGGTATGCTGAGGCCAATTGTACTGTCTAGTAAGAGACAATGGTTAAATTTTCAGGAATTTTGCAGGTCGTTGATATCCCATGGGTAGCCCGAAATGAGCTGTGGTGAAGAGTATTTACACTTCAGAAATTGGCAAATACTGCAAATCCGGGATTTTCTTTTTCCTAGAGAGCTGGTGGTTAAATATTTACCAGGGCACCGTTGTATAAAACGCAAGTAACATGAGGGGGATAGATTTGTCTAGAAACAGGCCCTGCCTTCAGGGCGCTACCTAGCAGGCCTGATGATGACTTATATTCCAGAGATAAATTTTGGTTTCCAGGTCACTCTTCTCCTCCAGCCTCAGTCTCCTGTCTGCTAACTGGGGATCCCAGTAATATCTCCTTTCCTTTCTCACTGGGTTGTTGAGTGACTCACAGGAAATGATGCATACAAACGAAGCCAAGTTGCCATCTATACAGGGCTGTTCAAATCATCAGAGACACATCTGGAGATTGTGAGACTGTTCTCTTGAGTCTCAACAAGAGGTAATTTAGCCCCACACAGGGCCAGCCTGATAATCAACTGGAAACCAAGATGAGCTCTAATCAGGTTTTATCTCCCCTGGCTGGACTAGAAGGAGCCTGGCAGCACACCCGTCTGCTGCTTCTCAGCACTCCTCAGAGTACAGCTAAACAGATGAGGCAAGCACTGGGCTTGGGGTGGGGACACCCACAAGAGCTGGGCCCAGGGCTTGGGGCAGAGAAAGTTTTGTACTTCCGATCTGCTGTGGGGAGGCTGGGAGATCTGTCAGCTCTCTGGATGATTTCATGGAATGTCTCTGATGGATGAGAAAGAATGATTAGGGGGAGCACGTGGCTTTGCTTGGAGTCTCCAAAGAAAGACTGGTCTAAAGAGCAAAGCAGAAATGACTTACTTTATAGACTGGGAATTTCTCCTTGGGCCACTGGCTGAGCAATGGCTTGCCCCACCCCCCAGAGCCCCAGCACCGAGTTGGTCCATACACCCTTTTCCCTTCCACGGGAGTCCTGGGCCGTGGCCTTTACCTTTGGAACCGCACAGTCTGCAGCTTAATGATAGGAGAGTGCTCATGTCTTTTTCTCTAATGATTTAATAGTCTGTCCTTCCCACCAAATGGTGAAGCCCTCCAGAGCATGGAACACCATCAATGGCATCTGTTTCTCCGGAGCTTGGTGGTGCCCTGGGAGTGCTCAGTACATCCTAAGAGCCTCCACCAAGTGCGGACCCACCAGGGCTGAGACCACACTTAGTTCTAGAGGGGCAGCCCCTCTCCAGGGGACTCAGAAGGCAGCCGACCTGAGGTTGCTGGCCGGTTCCTACAGGACCCCATGAGAGGGGAGGTGGAGGTAGGTCTTTCCAACGGAGGCATAGGGAGGGTAACACACTCGCCCCAAAGCACCAAGTTAAGCGGCAAAGCCAGAGCTCAAACTTGTCTGTCTCACCAGCCCATAGTATCACAATATTTAGCAAGATGGAGGGGAAGCGGCAAGTTTCCTGAGTAAGTGGTCCTATGGCATTTTCCCAGAAACCAAGGGTGCAGGTGGTGAAGGTGACCTGCCCGCATAGTGGCAGGCAGCCTGTCCCCACCAGGAAGGTCCTGGGTGTCAGTGTGACCCGTGGCGAGCCGCAGGGAGCCGGAAGGGAGGCCTGGAAGGAACGGCATCACAGCCGCGGGGCACTCAGGCGTGCCCCGGCCACTAGTGCGGCTCCGCCGGCCTCTTTGTCCTTTCCATTAGCCTGGCTCTTACACCCAGTGTGACACGGTGGGCCTCTGCTTCTGATTTTTCTTCCTTCCCTCTTGTTCATCTTCACGAGTCCGGGCTAGTCCTAAGGTTTTGTCTCTTCTGTTTCTCTCCTGTACTATCTGACTGCGGTCGGAGGCTCCTGGAACGTGCAGTCAGAGAGCCCCCAGTGCGCTCCAAGGCCTGGGTCTTGTCCACTGACGAGGCGGCAGCACTGGCCTCTGAAGGATTAAGGGGAGCTGTGGGGACGCCAGGTGGGCCCAGTCCCTTGGGGCAGGTCCAGAGGCTCTGGGGACAGAAAAGACACCAGGGATACAACAGAACTAAGATGAAGGCTGAGGGCTCTTGTTTCTCCCCCAGCCTGTCTACACTCGACTTCTCCTTGGCCGTTGGGGTCTATGGCCAGTCCTGGTCGCTTTGGCGTATCTAACCCAATCCTCCTTCCATCTCCCCTCCCTGGCCCCTCCAAATCTTCATGCAGAACCCGGTTCCCAACAGGAATGCCTTTCATATCTCCACATCCCTTTCGGGCCTGGTCCCATGCCAAACACTGCCTGTGTAGCTGCCTGGTAAAATCCAGAACATAAATAATGAGTCATTTTTCAGTATAAGTATGTCCCAAATATTGCTTGGGACATAGTTACACTTTTTTTTTTTTAAATCCATTCATTGTTTATCTGAAATTCAAATTTAACTGGTATACTGACTTTTTGTGTGCCATGTGGGGTCTTAGTTCCCCAACCAGTAATCGAACCTGTGCCCCCTGCATTAGAAGCAGGGAGTCTTAACCACTGGACCACCAGGGAAGTCTCTGGTATACTGATTTTTTTGTGTGTACAAACTCTAGCAATCCTAGAGTTTGTTGATTAATCTTATTTCTATTAATCCTCACAATAACCGTAGCCAACAGTTATAATTAATAGTCTCACTTTACAGAAGAAGAAGCTGAGTACAAAGCTCACAAACAACAGTGTCAAGGTATCAACGCAGGGTTGGCATGGAAGAGCGAGTATGTGTTGTGTGTTAGTTGCTCAGTCGTGTCTGACTCTTTTCGACCCCATGGACTGTAGCCTGCCAGGCTCCTCTGTCCAGCAAGAATACTGGAGAGGGTAGCCACTCCCTTCTCCAGGGGTCTTCCAGACCCAGGGATCAAATCCAGGTCTCCTGCCTTGCAGGCAGATTATTTACCATCTAAGCCACCAGGTCTGAGTCCAGTGCCCAAACTACAGCGACTGTGCTGGAGGAAGAGTTGTGTCCTGACTAAGTCTGAACTCTCTGAGGCCAGCCTGCAGTTACCGAACCTCTCTCTGCCTCAGTTTCCCCATCTGAACGTGGTCATCATAGCAGTGTCTGCCTCAGAGAGGTGAGAATTGGAGAATTTCCTACACTAAGTCAAGGACTTCGATCAGTGCGCACCCATGGTAAGTGCTCTGTGGGTGTTAATTGAAACTGCCCCTTTAGATCAAAATATTGATGACTCATCCCTTGGTCCTTTTGTCAGAGTCCTCACAGCACCCCGGGGAGCGAGACTAGGCAGGCCTTGCCCTCAGATTCCTTATGCCTGAGGCACAGAAAAGTCGTTGGTTTAGGTCCCCAGAGATTGGGATCCGAACCCAAGTGCACTGTTTCCTGGTCTAGCACTCATTTCCCTGTAAATCCATAAGCCAATATCTTTATGGGGCCAGAGAAGAAGTTATCCAAAAAATTTAAAAATCTATTGTAGGAGTCCCCAGCCCTTAGTGAGGAGAACCAGGTTTTTATACTTTTGTCTCACATTTCCCTCTTGGGAATGGACTGTGTGTACTTGTGTCTATGAAGCTAAAACCCAAAATAGGAAGCAATCCATTGGGTTCAATCCATCAGAATGGACCCTGACCCAGTGGTGGATCAAGGTTCTGAAGACACCCTTCCCATACACTAGGCACTAACCCTGAAATGACAAGATATTCAGAAGGGCTAGGAGAGTGGGGTCCTGGGTAAAGGGCAGGGGCAGCAGGGGCTCTTTGGGGAGCTGAGGGCAGTATGCTAAATAGGACAGATATAGTTCAATATTTTAACAATCAGCACAGTCATATCCATATGTGTTGGCGAACCTCAGACCCATTTATCAGGGTGTTCACCTAACAATCTGTCTCCACCCAGTAAAAAAAGAGAAGGACTGGGGGATGGTGTGTTTGAGCCACGTTTGGCTGAGTCCCCTGTAAACTCTGGAATAGTATGGGAATTATAACTACTGCAATTGAACAGTCAGATAGACAGGCGCCAGTTCCTGCCAATCATAAGAGGTCCTCGCCATCAAAGTCTCATAAAACATCGTTAGTTCATGTTATTGTCATTTCAACAAGTCTAGTATAACTATGCGATGCTGCCTCAAACAGGAAGATTAACTGTGAAAGGCTTTCAGAAAGAGTCCTAGACTGGACCTCAGGGGGCTTAGATGCTAGTCTAGTTCTGCCCTGGTTCTGAAAACTTGGGTAATCCATTCCTTGATTTTAGGTTTGTAGAATGAAAGAACTGGGTGGTATATTAGCCATGGCTCTTTTGGTTGCAAATGAAAACAACCAACTCAAACAGGTTTAAGCCAAAATCTGGATTTATTGATTCACATAACTTAAAAGTTCAGAGATTAATTTGGCTTCAGGTAAAGCTGGATCCAGGGGTTCAAACAAAAATCCTGTGATTTTGTTTTTTCCTTTCAGTTTCATATTCAGTCATGCACACTCTGGTAACTCCAGGAGCTCCAGTCTGAAATTATCCTTAAAGGCAATAATTCCATCAGAAATAGAACTTATTTATCCCAATAGTGAAAAAAAAAAAATCTCATTGAACTAGTGTGAGTCACTTGTGCATCCTAAATGAATCATTAGAATTGGAGGGATTCTAGAATATGCCCATTGGCCAGACCTGGATGATATGTCCAGCCCTTGGAGCCAAGGGTAGATCCAAAGGTCTGAGGGTGCCAGAGTGTTATTTCCCAAAGGGAAGTCAGGGTGCTGTAAGCAAACGAAGGGAGTAGGGATTCTGGGGAGGCATGAATAGCAGCTGTGCCCTCCAGATGGCTCTCAGGTGACTTTCAGTTCTAATGCCCACCAGGCTCCTCTGTCCGTGGGATTCTCCAGGCAAGAATACTGGAGTGGGTTGCCATTTCCTCCTCCAGGAGATCTTCCAGACCCAGGGATCAAACCCGTGTCTCTTACATCTTCTGTATTGTCAGGCGGGTTCTTTACCATTAGCGCCACCTGGGAAGCCCATACTCCAGATGACTCTCAGGGAACTTCCAGTTCTAAAAGTCTATGATTTTAGGAAATGAACTTTTCTGCTTTCTGTCCCTCAGTAGCTCACAAAGAAGGGTACATGAAGGAGAGGGTAGTGTTCTCTTTGGGCTCCTTTTTGCTTCTTATTTCCGGAGAATGCAATGGTAACCCACTGCAGTACTCTTGCGTGGAAAATCCCATGGATGGAGGCGCCTGGTGGGCTGCAGTCCATGGGGTCGCTAGGAGTCGGACACGACTGAGCGACTTCACTTTCACGCATTGGAGAAGGAAACGGCAACCCACTCCAGTGTTCTTGCCTGGAGAATCCCAGGGACGGCAGAGCCTGATGGGCTGCCGTCTATGGGGTCGCACAGAGTCGGACATGACTGAAGCGACTTAGCAGCAGCAGCAGCAGCTGCTTCTTATTTCACCCATTTTATTATGTCACGTGTCCCCTCTGGAGGAGAGGAAAACAGAGAGTTGACTTTGTGAAAAGTCAAAAAGCCACACTGCAGTGGGATCTATGGAAGACATTCTGGGTCATCCTTTGCAAAGAGTGAATCTCCATGACAGCAGCTGCCATTGCGATCATTATAAACGGGAGGGGTGCATGGTGTCAGCGTCCACTGCCATCTGAGAAGCCACATTTTCACTCAGCAGTATTCTGCTCATCTCCTTCCCTATAGCATTTACCTGGAAGAGCCCTCTGGTCCTTAAATCAAGCTCCGAGCTGATTTGCATGTTGTAATGCTGATATGCATCGTCTGGCTCTAACCAGATCCAAACACCAAATGGTGAACTTTGTTTGAGAAAGTGCAGTTTTCCGAGCAATAGTAGAAGGGAAAATGTTAATAAAGGGCAGTTCGCTGAACGGAGGTTAAATACTTTCATACTTCTCAACTAACCCAGAAACTTCCCCGAATCCTCATTAAAAAACAAAAGTTCTCTGTAATCTGATGTTTTACCTCATTAAATGCTGCAATTTGAGAATCAAGAAAAGGACTGAGTTGAAAAGTGGCAGCTGGTTCAAGCCACTGAGCTGTTACTTGATGTCTGGTGTGCCTGGTTCTCCTGCAGGGGAGGGCTCAGGAGAGGGACAGGGAAGTAACTGGGCAGGGTTCAAGATTCCCTGTGGCAACTAAGAGACCTTTGCCTCTCTGGGTTCCAACCCACAATGCCCACTCTGGTAGCTTCCTGCATAAGCCTCCACAGCTGCACTGTTACCTCCTTCCCCTACCTTTGGCAGGTGTGCCACCATGGTGAATTCTGCTGCTGCTGCTAAGTCGCTTCAGTCGTGTCCGACTCTGTGTGATCCCGTAGACGGCAGCCCACCAGGCTCCCCCATGCCTGGGATTCTCCAGGCGAGAACACTGGAGTGGGTTGCCATTTCCTTCTCCAATGCATGAAAGTGAAAAGTGAAAGTGAAGTCGCTCAGTCGTGTCCGACTCTTAGCAACCCCATGGACTGCAGCCCACCAGGCTCCTCTGTCCATGGGAGTTTTCAGGCAAGAGTACTGGAGTGGGGTGCCATTGCCTTCTCTGGTTGAATTCTGAATCCTGGTTAAAGATTGAGAAATCCAGCAGCAGTTGCCCTCTCTTCTTTGGAAGCGTCTTGTACCCTTTCTTTCCGTCCCTGACTCATTTTCTCTTTCCATCCAGTGTTTCTACTATCTTCTTCTATACATTCCATTTTCTTTCCTTCCTCGGTGGCAGTACGAAAATTTCTAATAAGAAACTAAAGAAACAATTTGAAAAACTAACAATGTAAGGCACCCCAAACCATTGAGTTGTACACTTGAAATGAGGGAATTGTATATTTCAGCAAAGTTATTTTTTAAAAAGGGGAAAAAAAAGAAAAGGGAAATGGATGGACCTAGAGATTCTCCTACTAAGTGAAGTCAGTCAGAAAAAGAAAGACAAATGCCACATGACACACATGCCATATGGACTCTAAAATATAATCCAAATCAACATATCTATGAAACAAAAACAGACACACAGATACAGAGAATACACTTGCAGTTGCCAAAGCGGGGAGAGCGGGTAGAAATGAGAGTCTGGGATTAGCAGAGGCAAACTGTTATACAGGATGGATAAACAACAAACTCCGACGGTACAGCACAGGGAACTATATTCAGCATCCTGTGACAAGCCATAATAGAAAAGAATATGAAAAAGCACATATATGGGCATAAATGAGTCACTTTGATGTACAGAAGAAATTAACACAACATCATAAATCCACTATTCTTCAGTAAAAATTAAAAAAGAAAAGGTAAGATCTACAACCGGGTCGAATAGAAGGTTGACGCTGCATTTACATACCAACAACCCACATCCCCCAATGGAGATTGGGTTGTACACTCACTTGGAGCTAGGACTGTTCACCCTCCCTTCCGAAGGCCAAAATGACAGCTGAGTATGAGGTTATGGCCAAAATTGGGGAAACCATGTAAATGCTGTATCTATGTCGGGTGACAATCTTTCCACTGCCATGTAAAGTCCTGTCTCCTAGGTGTTTGGAATCTCAGAGGTTAAATGCAAATAACAAAGGTTTCTCTTTCTCAGAACTAGCTGGTTAAAAGGTCTATGATTCATATTTGTCAAGGAAAATTTGCTTTTATCTATCTGCTTTTCCTGGTTGACATCACTTCCTTCTCTCCATTTCTCAGAGGTGGCTCTGGGGTTTGGCAGCCTGAACACAGCAATTTACAGGGAAGTTGTACCGAGTCCCTTGTTTGGCTGCGGTGGTCACACTGGGAGAGAAGTCTCGGGGCGCCCCTTTGCTACCCCAGCCTTCGACACACCACCTGCCCCAACTCACACACTCTCAGCTCGATAGGAAATTCACCACTTTATGGCCTCGCGTAAAAGTGCCATTCTGAATAAACACAAAAGCAATCAAATGCTCTTGAGTTGTTGGTCTTAAATATCAGTCATGCTTCATCGCAGGCATACGGGACCTGTTCCTCGCCTGATATCGTCATATAAAAAGTGAGGGCCTTGGGGGCATCTTAATGAGGTGATAATGAGGAAAAAAAGGTTCTGGCTTGAGGCTTGAGGGGTCCTGACATTCACTGTACTGTTCAAATTAGGTTTAATCTCTCTTTTTTTTTTTTTTTACTTTACAATATTGTATTGGTTTTGCCATACATCAACATAGGTTTAATCTTATATCGGACTCCTTGCTATACAATATTAAGAAAGAAGAGGGGAAGAGAAATGAAGATTGTATTGTGGTAGGTGTGTGTGTGTGTGTGTGTACACGCACTGCTTCGAATTTTGCTTCTTAGATTACCTTATTGTGGTTGAAGACCTGTCTGCAATATCATGAGGATTTTTTTTTTAATGCAGATTACCCAAATCCTTGAGCAAGGAGCTTCCTTCTCCAACATCCAGAGTTCTTTATGTTCCTTCCTCTGCATTGATGCTGCCTTCCTGGCTCTATTATGCTGTTATTGTTTTTGCTTTGCTTTCTAAGATGCTCTTTGTTACTCTTGAAGACCTGCCATTATTTCAAAACCTTTTTTCTTTCTGTGATCCATTATGGAGCAATAGGGTGAGGGAGCTTCCTACTTTGCCATACAGATGGTCTTTATTCTCCCTTCCTCCTTTCTTTTCAGACACTTGGAATAACTAGGTCATTGAAGAAGTTCTTTGAAATGGGAAGTGACAAACTCTGTCCTTTCCTGAGTGATTTAACCTCTTTGGTGGAAAAGAAAGATCGTCTAGAAACCAAGGTGGCATTGTTGTTACTATCGACCAGGAACAGCATTTGAAAACAGCATTTGAGTTAAATCATTCATTCATTTGTAACCTAAACATTCCCTTGGGAGCATGAGAAGTCTTATTTATTTTTATACCAAAAATTGTTTGCTTGGAGTCTTTACCCATTTTACTAACAGGATTCCAGAGATTTTAAAAGAAGTGATTCTCCTATTCAATGAATTCCAAGGTTTGTTAGTTGTACCTATGAGTCAGTCCTCATTTTTGCTCCCTTGCTGCCATTGCCAAATAATTCTGTCCATGGTCAGTTATCCATCCATTCATCTGCACATCCATCCATCCATCCATCCATCATCCAACCATTCATCCATCCATCTATTCATCCATCCGTCTATCCATCTACCCCTTTGTCCATCCATCTGTCCATTCACTCATTTATTCAACAACTATTTATTGAGCACTGAGTATGAGCTAGGTATTCAGCTAGGTGATGACCTAGGGATACAGTGGTGAGTGTAGACATCTGCCCTCTGGGAGGATACAGTCTTGTGAGTGATATAAACAAAGAAATAAACAATTACTATACAGCGTCAGCGGAGAAGGCAATGGCACCCCACTCCAGTACTCTTGCCTGGAAAATCCCATGGATGGAGGAGCCTGGTGGGCTGCAGTCCATGGGGTCGCTGGGAGTCAGATACGACTGAGCGACTTCACTTCCACTTTTAACATTCATGCATTGGAGAAGGAAATGGCAACCCACTCCAGTGTTCTTGCCTGGAGAATCCCAGGGATGGGGGAGCCTGGTGGGCTGCCGTCTATGGGGTCGCACAGAGTCGGACATGACTGAAGCGACTTAGCAGCAGCAGCAGCATACAACGTCAGGGCCAATGCAGAGCTTATTGAGAGCACAGGATGGGGAATCCTGGCCAGAGGGACTAAGAGAAAGTCCACTATGGAAATGGTATGCAAGCTAAGACCTAAAGGGTAAGAAGAAGGAGGAAGGGAAGTGGGATATTTCTCTGAAAATGAAACAATCCAAAACAAAAACATGGGTACCTGTTACTCTAGTGGGCAAAGAAGTTTGCCTTGCTAAATCCTGAGCCTCTTAAATCATGATGGATTTTCATGTAGAAATAACACGGATTTGGAGACAGACAGACATCAGTGTCTTAGGACAAATTGCTTAAACTCTGCTTGGCCTGGATTGCCTCATTTTTAATAAGAGCAAGATAATAATTCCTAGCCTACAGTATTGTTGGGATGGTTAGATGTGTTTTAGGCAAAACTCCCAACACACGAGAGGCCTTCACAAATGATAGATTTTATTACTATGAAAAGCACAAAAACATATCAAGGTTCTTAAGGGTGGAGGTGGCGGTGGGGGAAAACTTCCTGGGAAGCTTTAAAAAAAAAAGTAAGGACAAATAAACAAACACACCCAGGCTTCATCCCAGAGATTCTGAGTCACTATGTCTGGGTGGGTCTCCAGCATCTGGTTTTTTCTAAAAGCTCTATAGGTGATTCTAATATTTGCCATCGTTGTGAATTGCTGCCTATTTTCATGCATGTAGCTGCCACAGTTAAGTACATGAAAACCACAACTGAGAACTTAGTAACCATGATTTAAAGTAACTATTAAACAGAGTTGGAACAGCACGCTGATGGTCAGTAACCATCCTTCCTGGGTAATTGTGAAGCAACTTAGGGGTCAGTGAGAGTGGAGCTGCAGAATTTCTCAGGCTCTTAGAAATGATGTCTGTAAAAATGTCTGGCTTGAGTCAGAGTGGAATTTAGCTGTCATATTTCTCTTGACTGACCACCATAACCCTTTGGTAATTGATCTAGTAAATTAGTAACTCATACCATACAGCAGCTTAAACTTTCTAGAGTTCACGATTGCTTGCTGAAAATAGCCATCTGGCAGTTGAATTTCCAGTGTAGCTAGTACAGAAGAATTCGGGGCAGGCATTTGCTTGTGAAAAGTCTCAATATTTCAACCTCCAGCCTGAAATTTTAGTTGTTCAGGGTGAAATTCTTAAGGGTATGTTTGTAAATGTTCCCGCCTGGCTCTTTGCCTCTCATTCCCTCCCTCCTTGGACGACAGTACAGTACAACATGGCTAATGTCTGGATTTGCCTAGAGTTTGGGGGAAGTCACTACCTACAAACTGCTGGAAAAGTCTCAGGAATGAGTAAGCTTAGAGCTTCAGAGGTGTCCATGATGTTCTGGAGCTAGAAGGAAAAACTATTCGTGATCTGGCCTGAACCAATCCAGAAAGAATAAGCCTAATATCTAACCTGCTCCAAATGTGATTCGAGACACCTGCCTCAGAACCACCTGGGGGAGCTGAGCAAACATGCAGATTCCTGGGCATCATCCCAGCCTTACGGAATCTGAATTTCTGGGGATGAGGGCCAAAGCTTGCTAACAATGTTTATAGTTACAACTGCCTTGTAAGAAGTGAAAAGTTCATTTTAGTACACCTTTATTTTGCCACAAATAGAATTCTATTTCTGCTTTCACACTCAGAAAAGAACTGTACAGGTTAAGAGCATGAGACCTGAAGACACTCATTTCTTTCTCTTAATTTTTTATTTATTTTTGGCTGAGCAGCACGTGGGATCTTCTATGACCAGGGATGGAACCTGCGCCCCCTGCAGTGGAAGCTCAGAGTCTTAACCATGGGACCACCAGGGAAGTCCCTGAAGTCACCCATTTCTGCTCCTACTCCTTTGCTAATTCCCATAGAGAAGTCCCATTGGCTTTTTTGACTTCTGCTTTCTTTTCCATAGGTAACACTAATAAGTTTCATAATTAAAAAATGAATGATAATTCCTACCCTCCTTACCTTAAAGACCAAATAAGGAAATGGGCATGAAAATACTTTGGAAACTAAAAATACAAAGTTCTATTAGTGTGGTTATTTTATATGTGAAGGATCTGCAGTTTAAGATACCCAGCTAATGACTTTCCTGGCTAAATGCTCATCAGACTAAAAAATTTTTTTGTTGTAGCTTTTATTGAAAAGCAGGAGGATATTTCCTTACATCCTCAGTTCAGTTCAGTCGCTCAGTCATGTCTGACTCTCCACGAGCCCATGGACTGCAGCACACCAGGCCTCCCTGTCCAGCACCAACTCCCGGAGCTTGCTCAAACTCATGTCCGTCGAGTTGGTGATGCCATCCAACCACCTCATCCTCTGTCATCCCCTTATCCTGCCTTCAATCTTTCCCAGTATCAGGGTCTTTTCCAGTGAGTCAATTTTTCACATCAGATGGCCCAAGTATTGGGGCTTCAGCTTCAGCATGAGTCCTTCCAATAAATATTCAGGACTGATTTCCTTTAGGATTGACTGGTTTGATCGATCTTCTTGCAGTCCAAGGGACTCTCAAGGGACTCTCATTTCACCCTAAGCCTAAATATGATGTTTCAGATATTGAAAAAAAAAAAAACAAAAACAGGCAGGGATCACTAGAGACTTTAACATATCAATCCAGAATTGTGTAATTCACGTCTAGAGCAACTGAGGGTGGGGTTGGGGGGCTCAAATGAGTGTGTTCCCCAAAGCCTATTATATTATCTACATCCAGGAAGCTGTATAAGCCAGAGATTTCTCAGATCAAAGCAATGTCCACTATCTTTGACTGCTTGCCTGCTGAGACATTTTTTTTTTTTCCTGTTTCTGGCAAATAAATATCTAACAGTAGAACAAGCCAGCTTGATGCATTCTGTGAAAGATCTTTCCTAATATTCTAATCTCTCAGGCCCCAGACATGAGTCTTCAAATGAGGAGGAAAGATTGTCTAAAATTTAATTGATATATTGAGAGCCCTCTATTATCTGCCTTCAATTTTCCATCTCAGGCTTCAGTCTAAGAAAAGGAGGCTGTCTCCTCAGCTGGCATTCCTTGACATTTTTGCAAGTTTACAAGGAGATTGTTGGAGACTGCGTAATGCATGAAATAGTCCTCTCTACTTCATTTTCAGTCACCCAAGATCTCTGCAGCACCACTTCTCTGGCATAATCCTACAGGTGCCTGTCCAACTTTTCGCTTTGGATAGATCTGTTTTCCAGACCTAGGAGAAATAACACTGATGCCAGAACTCTTGAAAGTGCCTACCCAACTGTGGGAGGGAATGAGGAAAGGCTGGTGGAAAAGGAAGCAAGTGCGAAGAGGCAAGGGGGTCCTTGGAGTAGACTCTTTGGAGATGAAATGATTACCTGGACTAAAAAGAGCCTCACATTCATTCCGTTTATCCTCTCAGCCATCCATTTCATTCATTTGTTCAAGGGGGCATGGGAGGATGCTCTATGAAGGTTGCTTACACACTGCCACAACCTGGGTTTGTAGCCATAGTATTTACAAACTGGGGAAGGTTTCCTCTTGCTTTGTTTGGGAGAACAAAGACTATAAGACAAACCTGCTAAAGCAACAGGGGGAGAAAATCCAGTTCCACCTGGCTCCTCCTTGAATGAATTCCCACCCCTTTTGGGGCAGGTGGGGCAGGCAGTCAGAGCCCCTAACCACTGGCTTGGAAAGGAAAACCCTGGGGTCATTTGATCCAGCTCTCAGAACTGTATTCTACCAGGAACTAGAAGGGTGCCTTCCAGGGAGTTAACCCTTTTGTTCTCAAGTTTAGGATGTAAGACCTTCAAGGTGCTGAGATGACATATTACATGAACTTGAAAACAATGATGTTGGTAATGATGATGAAAGTGAAAGTCACTCAGTCGTGTCTGACTCTTTGAGACCCCATGGACTGTAGCCCACCAGGGTCCTCTGCCCATGGGATTCTCCAGACAAGAATACTGGAGTGGGTTGCCATTCCCTTTTCCAGGGGATCTCCCTGACCCAGGGATCAAATCCTGGTCTCCTACACTGTAGGCAGATTCTTTACCCAAGAAGTAATGATGGTAAGTAACTCCCTTGAGCTGTTCCCATGTGGCAGGTACTATGCTATAGGCTTTATATATACGATCTCACTGAATCCTCACAACATCTGAGGTAGATACAATTATTATCTGCATTTTGTAGATACGGAAACTGAGAGTCAAAAAAGTTGAGAACTAGGACCCACCTGGTGGTCCAGTGGCTAAGACTCCATGCTTCCAATGCTAGGGGCGTAGGTTCCATCCCTGACCAGGCAACTAAGATCCCACATGCTGCTCAGTGTGTTTAAAAAAAGAATGTTAAGAATCTTGTTCGAAGGCATATAGCTTGTAGGTGATAGAGCTGGGCCAGTATCTGTTTATCCTCTTTCCCTGTTTCTCTGGTTGGGGACTTTTAAATATACTCCTTTCTACTTAAAGCATCTGACACAGCTCAGATTATCTGGGAGTTTTTGGTGTGGTCCCTCTGGTTTGATTAGACTTTCTTTATCCTGGAGGCTCTCTAATTTCAGTTACTTACTGGTGAAAGGAGGCATAAATGAAATATGAGCTTGAGGATTCTTTGGCCAGCATCTTGAGGCCACCCAAAGACCAGCTAGTTTTCAGCCCCGAAGACCCCAAAACTCAAGATCCCAGTAGGGTCAGCACAGGCAGTGAGTGATGTGGACAAAAGAAAAGACAAGGACAAAAGAGGAAACACTGAGTTAACCTATGAAAACCAAGAAGAAGGCAAAGCTTGTCCTGAATATCAGCGCTGCATCTTTTGAGATTCTTCAGTGTGGACTGAGTTTTGCTTTCAGAGCTAAGTCTGGTGAACCACACTGGGAACAGAAGTGAGAAATGCCTCTGCCTTTCTCTCTCTCTCTATTATATATATATATATTGCAACCCACAAAAGAATCCCAAGTCACTTGATGCGTTTTTTAGGGAGTAGCAGTCGTAGTATGGCGCAACTATGGAGTCAAAAGCCTCTGAAGAGACACAGTGTCCACCTAGATGTTTCTACCTGGTTGTCTCTGTTAACAAACCAAATGTAAGATTTCCTGTTTGATGTGGAATGCTGTGTTTGCATTTTAAGTATCTGGAACTGAGCACACACCCACTAAGTGTGGGTGGTTTAAATGAAGAGCACAGCACTCACTTCCGCCAGGGAGCAAGCTTAGGAGATAACAGAGCAGCCGAGGAAAGGATAGGAGTTGGGGGGTGGAGGGAGGCAGCAGTGGGGAGGAGTCCAAGCCTCCTGGAAGGCTGTGATATCTGAGTAAGGTGAACAAAGTCAGTCTACTCTTAGCCAGAAAGATGGAGAGAGTGGCACCATGACTAAAGTGGCTTCCGCAGTCCACTCCATGATTTATCCATCATATCCTTTGCTCTGTACATAGCTTCACCACACTGGTCATGGCCCACTGCTTGACCATGTTCTTGGTGGGCATTGAAGGCCATTCAGGTGATAGGGAACAGAGAATGAAGGGAAGATGTGAAGGTAAGAGCAGAAATCTAAATCTATTGGGTCATCGAGGTACTGGATCAACATCAAGCCACTAGAATGGAGCTCTTGAAAAGGCAAAGGGATGAGATTTTAGGGTGACCTTCACTTTTAGCCATCCTTTAACTAGCCTGGATTAGGCCAGGACTGGAATTAGTATGCTGAGCCCATAAGTGGGAGAAATTATCTCCACCTCCATAGGAGAGAAATATTGAAGAACAGGAAGCCTGATTTTGCCAGCATCATTTCCTCCTTGGACATGGATCCAGAATCTATAGACAGCAGCTCCCCAATACTTAGTGGTTTAAAATGATGACAATATTTATTTTGCTCACAAATATGCAATCTGGACAGGGTGTTTGGGGGCAGTTCATCTCTGCTCCACCGTTCATCTCTGGCATCAGTTGCAGCAGCTCAAAGCCCAAAGCTGGAACCACCCAAAGATTCATTCATTCCTGTATCTGGTGCGTGATGCCCTTTGCCAGCTGAGTCTTCAGTTCGAACTTTTCATGTGGCTGCATGGCCGCCTCACATCATGGAGCATAGGTCCCGAGAGGACTAGGTGGAAAATTTAGACTTGGAAGTCATATGGCATCACCCTGCTGTAGTCAGAGGCCCACTGAGATTTGAAAGGAAGACACACAGACCCCACCTCATGATGGGTGAGTGTCAGGATCACATTGTAAGAGCTGTGTGGCATCCCATAGGCATGCAGCCATCATGGGGAAACACCGCCTGACACACACACCTGCCTCCCTTCAGCCCACAGGGAACATTCTGCTTCTCCCACCTGCAACATCCTTGCCTTCCTCCCCTGGTTAAGGCCAGCTCATCCCTCCTATCTCAGCAGAGTCAGCATTTCTTCAGGGAAATCTTCCTGAGCTCACTTGGTTTAGGATTTCTGATTCTTGTCACAGTTATATTCCGCCAGACTTGCTTACAAATGTTAATGAGTTCATTCCATTTGTCTCCACAGAGCAGCCTAGGTAGTTCCTGCCTTCCTAAGGGAATCATAGGAGACTTGGAATACTAGGCAAAATACAGGGCTAACGCTTTGTAATTCTTATCACAGTTATATTTTACATGAAAGTGGAAGTGTTAGTCGCTCTGTCTTGTCTCACTCTTTGTGACCCCAAGGACTGTATAGCCTGCCAGGCTCCATGGAATTCTCCAGGCAAGAATACTGGAGTGGGTTGCTGTTTTGTTCTCCAGGGGATCCTCCTGACCCAGGGATCAAACCTGTGTCTTCCGCATTACAGGCAGATTCTTCACCATCTGAATCCCAAGGGAAGCCATATTTTCCATATGTATGTATAAATACATGCATACAATTGTATATCTGTGTACCTATAAACATGTGTGTGTGTGTATATATATATATAGAGAGAGAGAGACATGTACATTCATATGTACGTAGATGTCTGTGTGGGCAGACAGACACATGCCAATGTCTGTCTCTCATTCAGCCTCACATGAAGAGGAACTGCAGAAGTTTTTTTTGGTTTTGCTCATCACTCTATGTTCAGTGCCTAGTATAGGGACTGGGATACAATAGGTGCTCATAAATTTATTTGAATGAAAAAAATGCATGAAACCACGGCTGGATTTTGGAGTCCTTTGTGCTGGTCTGTGATTTTCTGATGACCTTGTTACCCTTGGAACATCAACCATGCAAGAGAAGAGATTCAGAAAAAGATGCTTCTGAGCTTGATGCTCAAGTAGCAGCTTAGCTCAACTTTGGGGGCCAAGTCCGGTGTTAATCTCTAAAGAATGAGTCCCTCCTGTGTCGCTCCCCCAGACCTGCTTACAAATGCTAATGAGTTCATTTCATTTGTCTCCACAGAGCAGCCTGGGTAATTCCTGTCTTCCAAAGGGATCATGGGAGACTTGGAATACTGGGCAAAATACAGGACTAATGAATAGTCTCCGGGTGGGAGCCAGCCCCTCCTCCGGCTCCTTTGTCAGTCAGAGGCAGGAGAGACTTCCAACCTGTTCTGACTCTGTACCAGGATTAACAACACATGGTTTGCTAGGGTGCATGTAGATTCTTCACCGGGCAAAGATATTCAGGTTCAGGAAGCTTAAGCCCTAATTATGGAGGGGGACGCAGGGAATATGGGACAGAGTCTGCTGTGGAGATGGGAAAGGTTTCCAGGAGGGACATGAAGGGAAAAAAACCTTAATAACCAGTTTTGTTGTGATATTAAACCTCTAGGACACATTTGTCCACAGCAGGCAGAAGATTTACAAATCTCTGCAAGAAACGAGAGGGACACCACCAACACATGCCTGCGAGGTGTATCACACGCGAGGTGCAGCACACGCGGGGTGCAGCACACGCGTGGCGCAGAGTGGCGACCAGGTTTATCCTACCTACTCCAGGGGTAAACCTGGAAACCCAGGCCTTCCAAACACCATGTCAGGTTCTCATCCATGTTTAGACTCCAGGTTCTGGGAGTCTAGGCCTCATCCCATCCATAACATGTCAACTAATGCCTGAGGCACTGAGTAGCAGTTCTTAACTTCCTTTTGCATGCTCATCCTCTCTGGCCATTGGGTGACAGCTTCTTAGAATCCTAATTTTTTTTTAATGTCTTAAAAGATATCAGATTGATTGCAGACTTCTACTCCTGACCAAGAGTGTAATAGGGATCAGATTTGCCCTCCTGCCTGAAATGACTAAAAAGTCAAAGTATACGAAACAATAGTTTTCACAACATTGACTATCAGGCAACAGAAGGCAGTGACCCTTGAGAAATAGGAAACAAACCAGGCGAGCTTTGCAGTCTTGCCCTGCTGACTTCCCGGAGAGCTTCCAAGCTATGTGCAAGGACATAGCTGGTGGTCTCCTTGGGTTGAGGACAAGAAGCTGGGAGAAAGGGAAGCCGAAGTGACTGGGATCTGCAAAGCAGAATGTCAAAGAAGAGCAAGCTGCTCAAAGGGAGAACACTAGAGACCTAGAGCAGTCTTCCTTGAGCCTTCAGCTGAGTACTGATCAGCATGTGCCTGTGAGGAAACTGTACAAGACCCAGAAGAGGAAACGACACAAGACCCGGAAAAGAGCCGCCTGAAAGGGCTGGTGGGGGCAAGTCTTAGAGTTCACGCGGGATCAAGAGTAGTTCTTCTTCTCATCAACCAGGGTAGGAAACCTCATAATCCACATGGCACCAAGTAAGCTACTCAGAAGACCTTTGTCTCAGTAGCTGAGAAAATTTAGCTCTAAAACAAACAGTGTTCTGGTCTTACCCAACAAGGCTTAAAAACAAGATAGAAGAAAATCAGACTGATTTCAACTAACTTAATCATGTCCCAGAAGAAAGCTGAAGATTATTTAAAATATTTATAAGAATAGAAAAGAATTAAAAAATATTCAGCACCTCAGGAATTCCATGGAGGTCCAGTGGTTAGGACTCCATGCTCTCACTGCCAAGGGCCCAGGTTCAATCCCTGGTCAAGGAACTAGGATCCTGCAAGACAAGTGGTGTGGTCCCCTCTCCCTAAAAAATCCAGCATCCAAAAAAGTAAGATTCAGTGTCTAGCATGTGATAAGAAGTTGCCAGGCATGCAAAGGAGCAGGAAAAGACAGCACATAATGAGTATGCAAACCAGTTAATCCAAGCTGATTCAGAAATGACATCAATGATAAAGTTAATAGACATGGACATTAAAACAAGAAAATGTTATATTCAAAAAGCTATAGGAAAGATTGAATGTATTAAGTAGGGACATCAAAGATAGATATTTTTAAAGTCCCTATTAGAAATTCTGGAGATGAAAACCATAATATCTAAGATGAAAAATACAGTGGATGGGATTAGTAGCAGATTACACACTGCAGAAGAATGATTAGTGGACTTGCCAACATAGTAATAGAAACTACCCAAAATAAAACACAAAGAGAAAAAATATCTTTAAAAAAAAATAGACAAAGCATCATTGAGTTATGGGACTTCAAACAGCCAAAAAATATGTAATTGGGATCCCCAAAGGATAGCATATTTGAAGAAATATGATCAAAAACATTTCAAATTTGATTAAAAAATACAAACCCAAAGATCCAAGAAGGGCAACAAATCCCAAGCACAAGAAACATGAACAATATTACACTACCAAGGCATATCTTAATAAAATTGATTAAAATCAGTGATAAAAAGAAAACTTTTAAAGCAGTCAGAGATAAAAGACACACTATGCAATAGAAACAAAGACCAAGATGACCATAGAATTCTTGTCGAGAACAATTCAAGGCAGAAGACAGTGGAACCAAATCTTTAAAAGTATCGAGACTAGAAAACAAAAATAACAAAATTATTCTCCACTGGTAACTTAGTTACTAGTTAATTCTAAGCTGGTAACTTAGAATTCTATTCTCAGCAAAAATATATTTCAGAAACAAAAGGGAAATAAAGACCTTTTCTTAGACATACAAACCTTGGAAGAATTCATCACCAGCATGTTACAGGAAAAGTTAAAGGAAGCCCTTCAGGAACAAGGAAATTTTATCTACTCAGTGAGGGATATGCAAACTAAAACCACAGTGAGATCTCATATCTAGAATGTCTAAAACGAAGAAGACTAACCATACCAACTGCTGATGAGGAGGTGGAGCAACTGGAACTTTCCTACACCCCTGGTGGAAACGTCAGTGCTACAATGACTTTGGAAAAAAGTTTGGCAGTTTCTTTAGCATCTAAATGCATACCATTCCGTTCTCAGGGTAATTACCCAAGAGATATGAAAGCCTGTGTTCACACAGAGACTTACACACTAATGTTCAACGGAGCTTTATTTCTAATAACCAAGAACTGGAAACACAAGTCCATCAGCCAGTGAATGAATAAACAATTGGGTGTTTTTCCACACAATATAATACCACTCAGGAAAAATAAAAATACCAAGAACAAACTATCGATACACTTAGCAGTATAGATGAATTTCAAAGTAATTATGCTGATTAAAAGAAAGCAGATTTTTAAAAGTGGACAGAAGACCTAAATAGACATTTCTCCAAAGATGAATACAGATGGCCAATAAGCACATGAAAAGATGCTCAACATCACTAATTGTTAGAGAATGCAAATCAGAACTACACTGAGGGATCACCTCACACCAGTCAGAATGGCCATCATGAAAAAGTCTGCAAATAAAAAATTCTGGAGAGGGTGTAGAGGAAAGGAACCCTCTACACTGTTAGTGAGAATGTAAGTTGGTACAGCCATTACGGGGAACAGTAATGGAAATTTCTTAAACTATTTTTTAAAAACAAATTTGTGGTATAACTGCCTACATGCTATTTTATTAAGGAAAGTGTGTGATTTGTAATTAATGATGAGTATAAATGCTATTTTAAAGTGTCCATAACCATTATATCAGGACATGAAAATATGTATGATTTCTAGTAGCATTAAAGCCACAGTTGCCAACACCACATAGCAAAGCCAAGAAATAGAGAATGTGAGTTTTAGTCATATCATCAGACCCTGTTGATCTGAAGTTTTATTTCTATGCCTTGTCATTGTCTAGTTTTGGTTTGGGAATTAAGATTAGCCTCATAAAGTTGGGTTAGGTGGCTCTTCAACTTTTTCCTCTATTCTGAAAGTCTATTTACCTAACATGGGTAATTCATTTGGGCCTAGTAGTTAGCTGGAGAATTATAGATTTTGTTTTTTAATTATACTTTATTATAAATTATTTCTACTACACAAGGAATATATGCTGGTTGCAACACATGAAATAATTAAGGATATTTAAATAGGGATTTCCCTAGCAGTCTAGTTTTTAGGACTTGGTGCTCTCACTGTTGTGGCCTGGGTTCAATCCCTGATTGGGGAAGTAAGATCCGGTAAGCTTAGTGATAAAGCTTTTTTATTTTTTTTTTAAAAAGGAAGTGTAAATATAAAGTTAACTGTTTTTTAAAAAGGGTCTCAGTGACTGCTGATAGTCTACAGTCTGTTGCCCACATTTAAAATAAAAGAAAATGCTAAATTTCAGTGAGAGTTCAGTAAAGATAAAAATGTAATGTTTTTTTCTCAAAATTCATAATCCTCTGAATTATGTTCATATCAAGTTGCTCTAGAAAGCCTTTGGGATCAATCCGGGGTAACACGCTCAGTCCAGTGTGCAAAGTTATTTCTTAGAAATAGCATTCACCTGCTTTCCCTTCCTTTCCTCAATGGAATCGACTTATTATAATAGTAAGGACAATAACAACAGTAGTAGTATGCTTCCTCAGAGAGAGGAAGGGGCTGTGTGCACTCTACCCCCTTACTTACTCTCCAGTACAGATCTCAAGCCTTTGGTTCCCTCTGCAGAGTCCTCCCTAAGTCTGAGAGGAAAGTGAAAAAGTGTTAGTCCCTCAGTTGTGTCTGACTCTTGGCAACCCCATGGACTATATATAGCCCGCCATTGTCCCTGTTAATTCTCCAGGCAAGCATACTGGAGTGGATTGCCGTTCCCTTCTCTAGGGGATCTTCCCGACCTAGGGATTGAACCTCGGGTGTCTTCTGCATTGAAGGCGTTTTCTTTACTGTCTGAGCCACCAGGGAAGCATTTCCGTCATAAAGGCCACCTCCAGCTGCTTCCAGGGAAAGCAAACTTGAGTCTGCAGTGGGGGGCGGTCCTCTATCTTGTGGAAATTAAGTAGAACAGAGTTAAATACAACTTGGACTTGCTAGAGGCCCTTGGGCTCAAGTGAAGAGAATCTGACAATCTGCTTTGGTTCCAGCACCTTCTATTAAAATTAGTTGTGATCATAGGTGCTGGTGCTCCTGAGTCCCTTGTCTCCGAAGGTCTTCCCTATAGATTTCCCGGTGGGACCTGCTAGCTTTGGAGCATAGAATGCAATTAACTCAGCCTTCTTCCCCCAGCACTGCCCTCAGGAGCCCTAATTCCTTCTAAATTCTTGTGTTTGGCCTGCAACAGGGATTGAACCTGTCATGGTCAGTCTGTCCTGGAGGCCTGCCTCCCACCTGTCTCTGGTCTTCATCCAGGCTGCTTTGCTTGCTCTAAGAACACCCTTTGGCCTAGTACCCCTTGGCTTCTCTCCTTACAAGGTCCAGTAGAGGTTCCTTTCTGCTTTTCACTTGGTTATCATGGAAGATTACTGCTCTGCCTCATTATTAAGGCAGAAATAAATAGCAATGTTGTCAGAGATTCTTGATAAATTTTCAAGTTTAAAGTGTTCTCAGGAAAATTTCTCAGCCTTTCCTCACTCCTTTAAAATATATTAAGGTAAAACAGATAACTAATAAGAACCTACTGTATAGCAAAGGGAACTCTGCTCAATATTCTATAACGACCTCTATGGGAATAGAACCTAAAAAAGAGTAGTAGTGTTAGTCTCTCAGTTGTGTCCAACTCTTTGTGACCCCGTAGACTGTAGTCTGCCAGGCTCCTCTGTCCATGGGATTCTCCAGGCAAGAATACTGGAGTGGATTGCCATTCCCTTCTCCTTTCCCGACCCAGGGATCAAATTCAGGTCTTCTGCATTGCAGGCAGATTCCCATCTGAGCTACAGGGAAGTCCCTAAAAAAAAAAAAAAAAAAAAAAGAGTGGATGTATGTATATGTATAACGGATTCACTTTGCTCTACAGCAGAAACTAACACAACATTGTAAATCAACTATACTCCAATAAAAATTAATTAAAAAAATAAAATACATTAAGAACCCACATTTGCATTTCAATTCTGTGGCTCTGACCACCCCCCCCACACACACTTGGAATCCCCCATCTAGTTAGATAAGAATGGTTTACCACCGAGGGACAGTTCCTTTGGCTAAGGAAGTATTAGGTAGGAAGGGGTTCTAGGTAGGACGGCATCATTTGAGTACCTCAGGTTCTCCCCTGGAGGGAGTGACTGGTGCAGAAAACTGGAGGGAGACTCTATCAGGAAAATTAGGGAGTAAATTCCCTTCTTCTACAGTGTCTAGACTCCAGCTCTCACAGAAGTTGTGATGGGCCTGGGTGGGATAATAGTTCATGTTGTTGGAGGTCAATATTGGAGGCCGAAGCTCCCTGGGGAAGGTGGGGTGTTCTAGTTAGTCAAAGGCATGAGAACCAGATAATGAGCCCTAATGTCCCAAGAGGGTCATGGGCCCAGTGGGAAATCAAAATTATTTGAGGCTTCCCAAGAAAGGGGGCTTGCCTGGGCCAACAGGAGGGACAATGAACCAGGAGGGCATTCTGGATGATTCCTGGGAATAAGGTAGAAGAGTCTTCAAGAGCCCAGGGTACAAGGGTAGTGGGCTAGGCCTTATTTTAAGGTCTACATTCTGCACCAACATTAAGTCTCATAAGGACACTGGGACTGAGGTTGAGGCTGCTGTTCCTTTATGTATCCACGCCACCTTCTCCTGCCTCAGGAGTTGGTGTTAGCTGGGTGTTAGCTATGTAACTGATGGCTGATGGGAAGAGCTAGTGAGTCCAGCAAAGTAAACAGTTATGATACAATCAGGTACCACAAACATCGTTCATAATTTATTACTTGTCCTGTTATTAACATGTCAGCTGCCCCAGGCTTTTTTGAGGCACTCCAGGTGACTGGACAATCCATCTTTCCTACCACTGACTTGGCTGGAATGTAGGCTCTTACTTGGCGCAGGGACCTGCAACAGACAAATGATCCAGGTTTCAGTCTCTGTCTTTGAACTTCCAATCAGAGCTGCCCCAAAGGAAGAGCACTCTCGTGAGCATGCTCGCCAGCTCCCTGCACAGACTCTGAAGGACAGGCAGGAAACCCCAGCCATAGACGCAAATCTAAGTGGACTTTGCCCCTAAAAGGAACTTATGTGTCTCCACTGTGGGTGTCTCCACTGTGGGCTATATGTGGACCGAGGCAAACCACTTGGAGCAAGATGCTACACTGTGAACTAGGAGAAGATGACCATCATGCTGAGTTCAAGTTTTAAATTCTTAGGATACACAGTTCCTCAGCACATAGAAAGATGCTTATAATGACTGGAGTGAATAAAGCTATCTCATGATGATATTAGCAATCATTAATGTAGATTCTGTAGGATTATGAAGTTGAGAAATAATTTAAAATTTAATAGAATGTACAGGGAATTCTTTGGCAGTCCACTGGTTAGGACTCTATGTTTTCACTGCCAAGAGCATGGGTTCAATCTCTGCTTGGGAAATTAAAATCTTGCAAGCTGTGGGGTGTGACCCAAAAAAAAGAAAGAGAGAGAAAAGAAATATGTCATACATACCATAGACAAAGAAACAAGGCCAGTAGCTCTAGATGTTAAAAAATAAATGAAAACCCTTCTAAAAGGCAACACAGGAGGATATTACTGTGACCTTGGAGTAATTCAGGATTTCTTAACATACACAAAAGCAATAACCATAAAGGTTAAAAACTTCTGTTCATCAAAATGTACCATTATGAGCATGAAAAGGCAAGCCACAGAGAGGGAGAAGCTATCTGCAAAACCTATGTCTGACAAAGAATTTATACCTAGAACATGTAAAGAATTCTTATAAATCAGTTGGAAAAAGATAGACAACTCATTTTTTTAATGGGCAAAAGACTTAAACAGGCACTTTCCTAAAGAGAACATCTAAGTAATCAATAAGCATGTGAAGATGCTCAACAGCATTAGTCATCAGGAAAATGTGAATTTCCCTATATATTCATCATAAAATGGGGGGAAACTGACACAGCAGGTGAAGCAACAGAAATTCTTTGCACATTCTGGAATAAACTGGTTCAACAGTTTTGGAGAGATTTGGTTTTATCTACTAATGTTGAACATATATATACCCTGATGTCATAGGAAATTTCCATCTAGTAACATACCCAATGGGGATGCATGCAGATACTAACAGAAAGCCATATACAAGAATAAAGTTTATAGTAGCTCTGTTTATCTTGGCTAAAAGCAAGGTTCATCTATAGTAGAGTGGATAAATAAATTCATATTCATTGTATATGTATACATTTATAATATATGATGACTTAACTTGTACTCATTGTATATTGTAAATGTATATTCCATTGTATACAGTGGGATACTATACAGTAATGAAAATGAGCCACTGCAAACATCACTGAATCTCTTGGGTGTAATGTTAAGCAAAAGAATCCTGAATCAAAAGAGTACAATAAGATATGGTTCCACTTCTTTGACAAGAATAGGCAAAACTTATCTAGTGTCATAGAAATCAGGTCAATGGCTGCTTTTGGGGTAGGACTGCTAGATAAAATACAGGCCACTTAGTTAAATTTGAATATCAGATTAGCAGCCAATTTTTTATTATAAGTATGTCCTAAGCAGTATTTTTTATTTACTAAATCTGGTAGTCCTGCTTTAGGGAGTCAGGATCTTGACTTGGAGGGCACACAAAGATTGCTTCTGTTGTTTCAGTAATCAGTTCAGTTCAGTTGCTCAGTGGTGTCCGACTCTTTGTGACCCAATGGACTGCAGCACACCAGGCTTCCCTGTCCATCACCAACTCTGGAGCTTGCTCAAACTCATGTCCATGGAGTCAGTGATGCCATTTAACCATCTCATCCTCTGTCGTCCCCTTCTCCTCCTGCCTTTGATCTTTCCCAGCATCAGGGTCTTTTCCAGTGAGTCCGTTTTTCGCATCAGGCGGCCAAAGGATTGGAGTTTCAGCTTCAGCATCAGTCCTTCCAATGAATATTCAGGACTGATTCCTTTAGGATGGACTGGTTGGATCTCCTTGCAGTCCAAGGGACTCTCAAGAGTCTTCTCCAACACCACAGTTCAAAAGCATCTATTATCTTGATGTAGATGGGAGTTACAAGGATATGTCCACATCTAAACATTTATCAGGGTGAATGTTTAAGATTTTTATACTTTGCTATATGAATATTATACCTCAACAAAAAGTTTTAATGGTTTTAAAAGAAAGGCAGAGCGATTATGAAGAGTCAGGAGTTCTGGGTTCCAATCCGAGCCATTGACTCTAGTGTTTCCCAGTCTCAGTTTTTTTCATCTGTAAAATGTAAATAATTTTGACAAGAGCTACTTCTACTAATTTTATTTTATGCAAAAGGAAACAAAAGCTTAGGGAAGTGAAATACTGTGTTGGAGGCAACCCAGCTGGTGAGTGACACTGACGAGTTCAAGGCCATCATTCTAGAACTACACCCTACCGCGTGCCTATTGGAAAGAGCTTCTGAAATGTAAAACTCAACCAATATAAGACTGTGATTATGATGATTTTTTAAATTTTAATAATGTTTATGTTTAATTTTATTGGAGTACAGTTGATTTACAATATCGTGATAGTTTCAGTGTACAGCAAAGTGATTCAGTTATACATATACATATATTCATTCTTTTTAGATTCTTTTCTCACATAGGTTTGTCACAGAATATTGACTAGATTTCCCTGTGCTGTAGAGCAGGTCCTTGCTGGTGATCTATCTTCTACATCATAGTAGTGTGTGTGTTCATCCCAAACTCCTGATTTATTCTTCTCCCCTACTTATGATTATTTTGGACAGGAAATTTTTAAAATTTAATTTATTTATTTGTAATTAGAGGATAATTGTTTTATAATATTCTGCTGGTTTCTGCCATACATCAACAAGAATCAGCCATGGGTATACTGCTGTTCCCTCCCTCCTGAACCTCCCTCCCACCTCCTACTCCATCCTGCCCCTCTAGGTTGTTGGACAGGGAATTTTAAATCGAAAGTTTAGAGAGAATTTGTAAAATACATAAGTGTGTGTGCATTTTGGAGAGAGACTAAACCTAGCTTCGGACGGGCAAAGTGGTCTCTGACACCCTCCCCTAAGAAGTAAAAGAGATAGGAGGGCCCCTCGTCTACCGGAGATGCTCTGACCCAGAGTGGCTGGTGGTCACCTTGACTGGACCGAACCGCTGAAGTCTTCAGAGCTGGAATTCTTCCCTTCCCTTTTGACCTAGCTTCTTCCTTTCTTTTTTCTTACCTCCAGGTAAACCACTTCTCCTGGGGCCCAAGGTGGAAGGGTGGCTGGCCTCCCTCACCAGGGAGCTCACTCTTGTTTAATTAGTACTTGCAAAGGGCTGTGTATTATTAAATTACTAGATGATTGAGAGGAAGCCTTGAGGGCTTTCAAAATCTGTCCTGCCGCTCTCCCGAAATGGAGACTTGGAGGGACTTGCCTGGAGGGACAGGGAAAAGAGGTTGGTTGGGAACTGTCTTGTGGTGGAGTTGCCCCCTTCTCGGTGGGCAGCACCACAAAGAGACCCTAAAGAGTTGCCTGTGACTGCTTGGCTTGTCTTTGGTGCCTGAAAGCCACCATTCCAGATGTGTTTGTTTTGAGTTTAGGAATCTTTCCATTTTATAATGCAGCAACTCTCAAAAAGAGTAACTAGGAGAGGCAGAAAAACAGTGATAAGAGCTAAAATATACCGACCCCTCCTATGGAGGGTGAGAGAGGAGAATGAAAAAGCTGGCTTAAATCTCAACATTCAAAAACCTAAGATTATGGTATCTGGTCCCATCACTTCATGGCAAATAGATGGGTAAAAAGTGAAACAGTGACAGATTTTATTTTCTTGGGCTCCAAAATCACTGTGGATGGTGACTGCAGCCATGAAATTAAAAGATGCTTGCTCCTTGGAAGAAAAGCTATGACCAACCTAGATAGCATATTAAAAAGCAGAGACATCACTTTGCCGACAAGGGTCCATCTAGTCAAAGCTATGGTTTTTCCAGTAGTCACGTGCGGATGTGAGAATTGGATCAGAAAGAAGGTTGAGCACTGAAGAATTGATGCTTTTGAATTATGGTGCTGGAGAAGACTCGTGAGAGTCCCTTGGACATCAAGGAGATCAAACCAGTCAATCCTAAAGGAAATCAACCCTGAATATTCATTGGAAGGACTGATGCTGAAGCTCCGATACTTTGGCCACCTGAAGAGCCAACTCATTGGAAATAACCCTGATGCCAGGAAAGATTGAGGGCAGGAGGAGAAGGAGGCAATAGAGAATGAGATGCCTAGATGGCATCACCAATTCAATGGATATGAGTTTGGGCAAACTCTGGGAGATAGTGAAGGACAGGAAGGCCTGGTGTGCTGTAGTCCATGGGGTCACAAAGAGTGGTGTACAATTTAATGACTGAACAACTCTCATGGTGCCAGGAATGGGCTAAATCCTGGCAATCCATCTCCATCTGAAGAAGGGGGGCAAGAAAGGAAATCTGCCCAATTGAAACCTTCTGTGATCAAGGTAACTGTACATGCTATTTCACTGAATCCTCACCACTTAGATGTAGATATTATGCCCCCATTTCCTAGATGAGTAAATAATGTAAGAATGGTTTATGCAGTTGTCCTAGGTCACATATTCATATGTGACAGAGCCAAAATTTGAATACTTCTGGTGAGACCAAGATGCCCCCTTGTGCAAGGCACAGGGTCTCACCAGGGAGTGGAGGTGGTGCAGTTTGAAGAAATGCCCCAGGCCATTCTGATACAGGTCCTGATTAGCTAGTGGAAGAGGGGATGGCATCCCCCGTCAGCAGTTTGAGAACTGACTTACTAAAATGAGTTTATCATATTCCTTTCAGAGAGGAGGTTCACAGTAAAACAGAGGTTGCCCAGTGGGGATGATTTTGTTTCCCCTTCAACCTGCAAAAGGGGACATGTGGCAATTTCTGGAGTTTTTTTTTTTTTTTTTTTTCCCACCACGACGTGGTAGTGGGTTTCCACTGCCAACTCGTGGGCAGAGATCAAGGACACTGCTCAGTGCCCAGCAGCACACAGGCCTGCTCTGCACAACAAAGATGGATCAGATGTAATGTGAGCAACAGCGACCTTGAAATATTCCCAGTTTGAGCAAGGAGGGATGGGAATGAAAAAGAGAAGGAAAGTCTGAAGCATTTATTTCTTAAAATAGGAAGAAGAGCATTATCTCTCTTTCTAATGATGCAAATAATTAGAAATATTTGCAACCCGTGCTCAGTTGTTAAAACCAAACAAACCCAAACAATACCAGAGAGTATAGAAAGGTATTAAAGTATAACTAAAAAGTACCCCTAATTCTAACATTTAGGGGGAAAAAAAAGTGCTGTTGACATTTTGGAGCTTTTGGAGCACATCCTTTCAAATATTTTTAAAGAACAATTATACTTTTTTTTTTTTTTTTAAAAAAGAACTCTATAGTACATGCTGTTTTGTAGCCAGCAATAAAATAACATGAATAGCCAGATCACATTAGAAAGATGCTTCTTGTGAAGAGGGGTATGTGAGTTTCCTTCAAAGAAGAAAAGACTATAACACAGCAGTATCAGATCCTTCCCTCAGATATGCCTCATCTGGCTTCCAGATTGTCATCACTTTTGCTGCTGGGGGGTGGGGGTGGCCAGCAAAGCCTGGTGGGATTAGGAGGGTCTCAAAGGCCCTTACACACCAGCACTCACATGAACAGAGCCCTTTGCTGGGTGGGAGGGAGGAATGTGCTTGCTGGTCCTGCATACAGACTGTTGGGAACCGGGAGCATCTCTCGGTGTGGGACAATGTATCTAAGAATACAGGCCTAGAGAAAGACCGCGTGCTCATGAGAGGCATTTCTGGGAGGGGTACCGTGCTTCTTATGGGGTTTTGGGGTCATTATAATCTCTCCCTCTCGGGATCTTGGAACCTTTAAGAAATAACGATTAATGCCTTTGCTCCTGTGTTGGGTACTTACAGTGTGCCCTCAGGCAACCAACAGAGTTTGCTCGATGACTCGCTGGAAGCCTTGCGCCTTGTCTCTGTGCTGCAGGCTGTTGTCTGTATGCAAGCCACGCTCTGGACCCGGAACTCATCATTCATCCTTTTTCCCTTTCCCTATCAAAATGAGTGTTTCATTAGGAAATATAATCCACAAATATCATTGGAATGCACAGAAGCAATTGGCATTTTTGCAAGGCAGGGGGAAAGCTGATTCTAACCCAGTCTCAAATGATATGATCAAAGTAGATTTAGATTTTACTCTGTGCTTCCCTGGTGGCTCAGAGGTAAAGAATCTGCCTGCAATGCATGAGACCTGGGTTCGATCCCTGGGTCAGGAAAGTCCCCTGGAGAAGGAAATGGCAATCCACTCCAGTATTCTTGCCTGAAGAATTCCATGGACAGAGGAGCCTGGCGGGCTACAGTCCACGGGATTGCAGAGTCGGACACAACAACTAACACTTTCACTTTCTTTCAAGGACAGGCTGGGGCTTAAAGCTGTTCTAGATTCCTGGGGGCCCAGGTCTGAAATCTTCACACCCTGGTCCTGGGTGTCTCCTTGAATCCTCCTCCATCCCACAATGCTTTTGGCCAGAAGCAGGTGTGTTAGCCCACACCTAGATACATTACAAGGGGAACAATGGTAAGGTCCTCTCCTGAAATTTCACCTGCTCTGTCCCTTGAATAGACTAAACCACCTTACCGAGATTGTTCAATGCTGGTGGACACAGTCCTTGCCTCAAGTTAGAGTCCCTATATCTTTGGGGGAGGGGATTTAGTATCCATGATATCTCTGAACAGAACAACGGGTTTGAGTGGGCAAGGATGTTCCCTGAAAAAGGATGGGGTCACTGAAGCTTTTTTTTTTAAAAAAAGGAAAGGAAAGAAAAGAAAACCTCAGGCATTTTAATATGTTAAATACACACTCAATTATTAATTCTAAAGACTTCTACACATCAACCTAGATGAAACTTTTTTCACCTCTTTCTTGCCTTTTTTCCCCTTCTCAGAAACATTTAGACCTACCCTATGGCAATGACTATCAGGCAGTCTCTGCCCTGTATATCAGGGTAGCACAAATAATTCAGCATAAAGCAGCTAGGTTCCTGTAGCTTGGCATTAGGATAAGTATATCTTAAGAAAGTTCTTATGCAGACTTGGCTCCAGGCAATAAAACGTCATAGACGTATAACTGTAGCAAGCGAAATTTCTAGGGAGCAAATTAGGCTGAAAACATCTTCTAGAGACGGCTAGAAAGGAAAAGTACACCACCCCAAAAAAAGGCAACTAATGCAGTAAATGTTTCATTTATTGGCCTTCTTCCATTACTATTAGGGTTAAAAGACATGGTGTCAATAAGAAACGTGTATTTATGGAGGACTGATGCCTTCCGAAGGCTTCTCCTGTCACAAATGCCTAGATGGTAGTGATCAGCTTATGGAGGCAGGTGATGAAACCCTGTACAAATGCATACATCTTCCCATTAACCCTTGGATCATCAGGCATTATTGTCACTTTATTACCTGGACCTGTCATTAGCTGAAGCAAGGTGATCAAGGCAAACGCTTCAGAATAGTGCCAAAAACAGAACAGTGTTCCTCAGGGTTTCAAGAAGAGGGTGTGTGCCTCTCTGAGTCCCTTGATAGAATCATTGCAGGGTTGGGGAGGGGGGTGGTGGAAATAAAAGGTTGCCTGTGAAGTGGGCCCTTTTAAAAAAATATTTTAAATTAATTAATTCATTTATTTATGGCTGTGCTGGGTCTTTGCTGCTGCACAGGCCTTTATCCAATTGTGACGAGTGGGGATTACCCTCTAGTTGCGGTGCTCGGGCTTCTTACTGCGATGTCTTCTCTTGTTGCCAAGCCCGTGCTCTAGGATGTGTGGGTTTCAGTAGCTGTGGTTCCTGGGAGTCCGAGAGCACAGGCTCAACAGTTGTGGTGCATGGGCTTAGTTGCTCTATGGCATGCAGGATCTTCCCGGACCAGGGATGGAACTTGTGTCTCCTGCACTGGCAGGCAGGCTCCTCACCACTGAGCCACCAGGGAAGCCTGAAGTGGGCCCTGTTTGCCTACCTCTTCCTCTCACTAAAATTACAAACTCTCAGGTGTCCAATTTTTAGTGTTCCTAGGTTGGCTAAAGGAGTAGCTTTCCTCAAGATCCAAATAAGGAACCATTACCCGCACAGAACAAAAAGCAAACAGAAAATATCACAGTGGAATCAGGACTTTGGCTTCTAAACATTTCCCCATTTTATAGCTTCCTTATGTTTTCAGATTCTTTTTTTGGCTTCCCTCAGTCAGCACACTCCCTGCATAGATAAGTCCAACACAGTGGGTAACAGATCATCCATCTTGGAACCTTGATATTTAAAGAAAAATCACACAGCACTCATACACACACACGTGTGCAACACCATCAAGGTTTAATTACTACAATCTTGCCAATTGACTGGGGAAGCTGAGTATGGTTGGTGACATGTATTCTCTACTTCTGGTGAATCTAAGCAGACTATCCTTATTTTTCCTAAATTCTAAAGCCAAACTTCCAATATAGTTTGAGCCTCTCAGCATAATGAGGGTATAGGCTGAGCCTCTCAGCCTATATAGGTGAGCCTATATAGGTGAGCCTCTCAGCATAATGGGGGTATAGGCTGAAACTATGAAATCATAGACTTTCTGAATGTTAGAAAGGACCTAAGAAAATATCCAGTCCAACCACTTCACTGATCAGGTGAGACAGGACAAAGGGGCCATAGGTAACAAGGCCAATGGCCAGCCTGTTTCCGCCATATCCCTTCAAGCACAGTCCCATATTTCAGAGGACACTTACCACTCTGCCATAATAACCCCCAGTAGAAAACTGATGCCTGGAAAGTGATATATATCAACTGAAACTTCCTTTCACACTTTCCGATAGGGATGAACAAGGAAGTACCTGGGGGAGAGGTAAACTATTTTAATTTCTGAGGTTAAAATGCAGACTAATAGCAACACAGGTCCACAGAGATTTAATAGAGGGATGGTTGAAGGGGAGAAGAAAACAGAGAAGTGAAGAAGCCAAAAGAGACTGGATGCGGAGGAGGAGAGAAAGAAATGAGGGCAGAGGGGCAGTCTGCTTACAGCTCAGGACTTGGGCTGGCCCTGGGAAAGGGCTCTGAGGGAAGAAGTCCCAGCTTCTTACATGCAAAACTCCTTGGCTCAGGCTAAAGTCAAGACTGGTCTGGTTTCCTCCCCATGTTTAGAACTCCTGCTATTTGGGCAGAACTCTCTGTCCTTTAAACTAAAAGTCAGTCATCAGTATCTAGCCTCAACACCTGGATACAGCCTGCGGTTGTTTAAAATTTCACAGCAAATCTACATTGTAGGCCAACCAGACCTTTCTTTTAAATATTGTATTACCTTGCTTTTTGCTGATTTTAATTTCACACCCTCCCCCATTTCTCCCCTATCCCCCCAGATTACCTAAAGCCCTTTCAGAGATTCAGGGGTAATTGATGCTCTGAGATCTTCCTGGTCTCAAGTCTTTCTATGGCAAAAAGCAACACGATTAAATGTGGTGAATGTGCTATGATGGAATGACTCTAAATTTATTAACTAAATCAGAGATGTTAAGAGTTTCCTTTGAATGAGAAACATAAGGATATGCCAAAATGGATGAGGTTACTAGTCATCCAAAGAAAGTCCTTAGTATTTACATATGATAAAAATGCAGGCCAGGACATTAAAAACAGTAAGTACCTTCGTTAAAATTTCAATTCAGTATATTTATGACCTTTTATTATCCAGGTAAGTCCTATAAAGGACATAGAAGACCTCAGTATCCATTTTAATTCAGATCAGGGTTAGAGTAAAATAAAAGAACCATTGCACAGGAGAAATTGCCATAAAATTGAGTTACTGTAAATGTGTTCTCATTTAAGTAAATAAGGCCTTAAAACAGGCCTTAGGAAAGTCTACACTGTACACAGACAGACTCAGGCACACTAAGTATACAGGTGACAATTAGCAAGTGTGAAAAGCTATGGCCATTCAATAAATGTGTAAATCTAAAGGCAACCAAGTGAAAAGACCTAAAAAAAGGAAACTGTTAAATCCATTTGTACATGGATTTAACAGTGAAGCATTTCATTCTTCATGTTTTTACTTGGTGTCTTAAAATAATCCCCTTTCTGTCTCCACTCACCCTCTTAGAAACTGTGCCCGCCTTATTTATTTATGAAGTCTGAAGGTTAGTCCTACCTGCTGAGACTAATTAGCCCTGTGCTTTGTATCCTATGCAATCCTGTCTGATTAAATGTACACATTTGTTTTACTTCTTTTCAGGCTCCTTCTCACTCTACTTGTGATTTTCTGATTAATATTAAAGTTGGGAGTTACTGTGATTCTCCTCCATAGCCTCCCCCCTCCACCACATTTTTATTTTGCCCACATCTTGCTCTTTAGTGTGCAAATGTGGTTATGAATTTTTTCCAGTGCAGGGGAATTCATTGGCCTTGTCAATCTTGGTATCATTATTTTTAGTAGTCTTCTTTCTGAGACCTTAGCCTATAAAACAGTTTTGCTGAAAACCGAAACTCTCTAAATATTACATGGTAAATTTGCTTTCTTTTGGAAAGCTTAGGTGCTGATGGGCCAGCTGAAAAGCAGGTGAGATGTGTTTTTAAGGGATGGGTGAAATAGTTTAGTACATCTCGGACTCTAGACCAACACTGTTCCTAAAAGAAAATTTGCTAATTCTCTCTTGGTTTCTTTTTTTTTTTCCTGGTTCTTTTTGTCCCTTTTCTTATTGCAGATTCCAGTTCACGTCTCACTGGATATTTGCAAAAAAATGAGTGTTGTTGCTCCATTTTCTAGAAACACTGTGTTTTGGGACCCAGGCCTTTCCCCCTTTAACATAATTTTCTTCCCCATTTTGTAGTAAATCAATTTGCTCCCCAGGATACAGCCTAAAAATCAACAAATACCTGCCTCAAACCTCAGGTTTTCCATCTCCTCCCTGAGGTCTTCTAGCATCAGCTGGGTTAGCAATTTCCTGCCAGACCCATCTACATCTTGATTATTTGGTCAGTCTTTGGGGGATTTCATTTCAGATCTCCTTCCAGAAAGACTCCAATACCACTGATCCCTGGGGCTGGTGAACTTTCAGTTTTATTTTCCCTGGCGGTGTTAACGCCCAAACTTTTCACCTCCAAAGTCAGAAAGGACTTTGAATCCTAGCTGATTTCCTACCACCTCCAAGGTCAGTTAAAAAAAAAAAAAAAAAAAAAAAGAACAACGTTCTACATTGAAAAGAATCAAGAATCATGTATTTTTCCTTAAGGATATTTGTCATGCCCCTGACAAACACTACAGTATTTGATTGTTTTTTGGATAAAAAGTCATCTTGGCATATTTATTCTAGTAGAGACTTACTATTTAACGAAATGATTCACTATTAATAAATAAAAAAGGGGAGGGAAGACCTCGTGGGTTAATAGTTTCTTTCACTGCAGATGACCAGGAACTTTGCCCAGCCCTCCACTTCCCCAAGCTCTCTGAGAGTGGAGGGTTGGTCTCTCTTTTTGACCACTTCTGTTACATCCCGCCCAAGGGTGGTTGATTTCATTGCTGGCTTAACCACTAAACCCCTACCTCCCACCCTTTCCCCAATACTCTCCTCCTTTTCTCCTTCCTTAAGACTTATTTCTAATATTTCTAAAGTGCACTTTTTCTGGGCCTCTCCCCATCCCCGCCCCCCAAGTGGGCTTTCCTTCCGCCTTCCTCGACTCGGGATTCCTGACGCGATCGCCACTGCCCCCCCCACCCCTCCTTCCCCTACTCCGCATTGTGTTTTCTGAAGCCGCCCCCCACCCGGAGCGAGTCCCCGTTCCCTCGCCCAGACTCCCGGGCTCGCACACACTCAGCGCAGGCCTCTCCCCCTGCACACTCCTCCCTGCGTCTCTCCCCCCTCCTCCCCCGCCCCTCTCCTCCTCCTCCTTCTTCCCTCCCTCCTCCCTCTCCCGGCGCCCGAAAGGATCATTGTTAGCCGCCCCCGCCCCGCCCACCCCGGCTGTTTATTTATGCATACGTCACCGGGCCGGGCCCGCCCCCCGGCATCTCATTAAGCGAGTGTGTTCCTCTCGCCCTGTCAATAATCTCCGCTCCCAGACTACTCCGTTCCTCCGGATTTCGATCCCCCTTTTTCTATCTGTCAATCAGCGCCGCCTTTGAACTGAAAAGCTCTCAGTCTAACTTCAACTCACTCAAATCCGAGCGGCACGAGCTCCTCCTGTATCTTCGGCTTCCCCCCCCCTTTGCTCTTTATATCTGACTTCTTGTTGTTGGTGGTGTGTTTTTTTTACCCCCCCTTTTTTTATTTATTATTTTTTTGCACATTGATCGGATCCTTGGGAACGAGAGAAAAAAGAAACCCAAACTCACGCGTGCAGAAGATCTCCCCCCCCTTCCCCTCCCCTCCTCCCTCTTTCCCCTCCCCAGGAGAAAAAGACCCCAAAGCAGAAAAAAAGTTCACCTTGGACTCGTCTTTTTCTTGCAATTTTTTTTTGGGGGGGGCAAAACTTTTTTGGGTTTTTTTTTTTTTTTTTTTGGCTTTTCTTCCTACTTCATTTTTCTTCCAAAATTGCTGCTGGTGGGTGAAAAAAAATGCCGCAGCTGAACGGCGGTGGAGGAGATGACCTAGGCGCCAACGACGAACTGATTTCCTTCAAAGACGAGGGCGAGCAGGAGGAGAAGAGCTCCGAAAACTCCTCGGCGGAGAGGGATTTAGCTGATGTCAAATCGTCTCTAGTCAATGAATCAGAAACGAATCAAAACAGCTCCTCCGATTCCGAGGTAGGAAAAGCCCCTCGGGCTGGTGGGGTTCTTAATCTATTTCCTGGGCTTGGCAAATGTTGCTGAGAGGGGAGAAATCGGGGCTGGGGGCGGCGGCGGGGCGCCGCGGGGCCAGGCGAGCGGCGTGTGCTTGTGGGGCCACCATTGCAAAAACTTGTAACCCTGTTTTTTTCTCTTTCCCCCTCACCCCAAACCCCCCACCTCGCTGATCCTTTTTCTCCCCCCTTTCTCCCCCCCACCTCTGCGTGGCGTTTGCCCCTCGCCCTCCCCACCTCCACCCCTACGGGAAGGCGGAAAGACGGCCTCCGCCTCGCTCCGAAAGTTTCCGAGATAAATCCCGGGAAAGTTTGGAAGAAGGTGAGTACGCCCCGCGCGGCCCCGCAGCCGCCCGGAGCTGCCCCCCACCCCGCCGGCCCCCCACTCCGGGGCCCGCCGCCCCGCGCGCCCGGGCCCCGAGCCCCGCTCGGCCCGGCCGTGCGCCGGTCCGGCCCCGGGCGCCCCCGGCCACTTGGGGCACTTTTCTAAAAAGTTTCTCCTCGCTCTCTCTCGCTCCGCGCGGCCGCCGCCGCCGTCCCCTCGCCGCCCCGCCATGTTAGCGGCCAAGAGGCAAGATGGAGGGCTCTTTAAGGGGCCACCGTATCCCGGCTACCCCTTCATCATGATCCCCGACCTGACGAGCCCCTACCTCCCCAACGGATCGCTCTCGCCCACCGCCCGAACTGTAAGTGCCTCCGCGCCCGGCCCCCCGCCCGCAGCCCGCCCGCCTGGCCCCGCATGCGGCCCCTGCCCTGCCCCCTCCCTCCTCCCCCTCCCCTTCCTCCCCCTCCCCCTCCCCGCCTCCTCCCCTCCCCGCCTCCCCTCCCCCGCTCGTGGCCCAGCAGCCCGAAACTCTCCAAACTTTTCTGCCTTTTGTGGACTGGGATGTGTTTGCACTTCGCCATGTTCTTGCTTTCAGTTTGTTGCCTCGTGATGTTGGGGAGACTTTGCTTTCCAAGCAGGGCTCTGCTAGGGTGGTGGTAGGGGGAAAAAAAATCAGAAGAACTTTTTTCTTTTTTTCCTCCTGCGCTCTGATTGCCCCCGCCCCCTTTGGTGGTGGTGTTTGTTTCTTCACCCTGGGAAGATGACTGTGTGGCTCTTTCTTTTCTCCCTCTCCCTCTCTCTTCCTTCCCTCTTCTGTGGCGTCTTGGGCTTCCCCCGGTTAACCCCTTGGCTGCCGCGGCCGGAGTGACTGGGCTGCGCCCGACGCGCGGTGTTAGAGAGCGGATTGTCCCTCCGGGCGTATGGACTTGAGAACTAGCGGGCGCGCGGAGCCCGGGGCCCTGGAGAAGCGCCTCGGCTTTCTCTCTCGGCCGCTGATTTGTTTAGCTTTCTAGTGTCGATGGCTGGCTTTCAGCCCTCCTCCCCTTTTCCCCTTGGAAGGTCACGCTTCCTAGACGGGTTCCACTGCAACCTTTGGGAGGCTCCGGGCTTCCTTTTCTGGGGGCCACCCCGCAGGGCCGCGAGCGCCCTGGGCGCCGTGGCTTGCTTCGGCGGCGTGGCGCGCTGGCTGCGGGCTCTCCTGGGCCGCGCGGGGTGGAGAGGCCCCTGTGGCCGCGGTTCTTGGGTTGTGTGCAGCCGGGATGGCGTCCTCCGGATGGACTTGATGTATTACTAGGGAATTTGGTGCTTTGGGGTTATATAGCGAGGTCTGCCTTCGCCAGCTTTAGGCCCTCAGCGGGCCCTAGTGGGGCAGAGACCAGGGTGTGCGGGGGCCCAAGGGTGTAGAGAGGCTGAGGGAGGCCCAGGGCGCCTGTCCTTCTAGGGAGTGGGCTGCTGATCGCAGGCCACCCAACTTTGAGGGCCTCAGGGCGGAGCGGGGTGCCAGGCTCTGGGGGGCGCTTCCCTCAGCGTGCGCCCCGAGCCCACCCATGACATTTGTTAATAGGGCTCACCCCCTTCCCCGACCGACCTCTGCCCCCCGCCCTCGCCCTGAACCCCTTCCCCCCATCCCACCCTGCTCTTAAAAGCGTGGATCCCGAATCTGTAGACGCGATCTCTAAACGTTTGTGCCCGGCTTCTCGATTGTTATTTTGCACCTTCTCTGGCTCAGTCCCCCTACCTCTTATTTACACACACACTACTTTTGTCTTTTTCTTTTTCGGTAACTCGAGCTAGCAATTTGAAATAGTGCACCCACTGTTCAGCAGCCGTGGATTCGGTGCTAATGGCCGAAGGCTTGCCGGACAGGAGTCGATCCGATCTACAAGTGTTTTTAAGCATTAAAATATTAACTATCAGGTTTGACTTGTTTTTTGGGGCCCCGGCAAAAAAAAAAAAAATGGCAAGGGCATGGTAGACCGGTCATTTTTTACGGCAAGGAAAGAAATAATTATTCCCCCCGCCCTCCCTTGCGCCCAGGCTTCTGCAGGCTTGGGAAGCTGGGAGACCGTTTCAGCTCTACCTCTTCTTACATGGCCAGCGCTTTCTGGAGGCAGGGGCCGATTTGTGGGGTTGCAGCTGGAGGCGAAACACAGTCCAGCTACGTTGTATTTTTCCTGGGAGCTCGTGGGCATCTTGAACCGGAGAGTTTGTGTAATGACCAAGCCGACCAAGCGACATTCCAAAGTAACCCTGAGAATTTCTTCCTCTCCTCCCCTCCCCCTACGATGGAAGTCCCTCTGATATTATTTTAAAATTCACTTTGCCATCTGAAAGGCCATCTGAATACTGAGCTTTGATGGCGGGCTTGCTGGCCCTTCTGGGCTCCTTGCAAACTCCTGTCTGTGACCGCTGGCAGACTTGCCCCACTGTCTCCCGAAACTCCAACAGTTGTGTTGTGCTGTAATTAGGAAACAGGGAAATTGTTAAAGACAAATAAATGATTTCCCGGTGCAAAAAGGAAAGCTCCCAACCACCCCGTCCCCTTTGTGGGCATTGTAGGAATACTCGGCGTCTTGTGATTTTAATTGCGGACATAGCGGGTGGCCTGGTGCTGTGACATCAGATTGAGAAGACATTTCTGAACTCAGGAGGCAGTTGTAATATTTGCGTGTCAAACACCAAACAGACATCTTTTGTGCGCACAGGCCCTTCCTCCCTCCTATCTGTTACCTGAGTTAGCTGACGTGCTCCAAAATTAGTTATTTATTTAAGCCGGTAAGCAGAGACATGGAAATGAGGCTGAGAGGCTGTTATGTGTCACTCCTGACCTCTTCAATCAGAAGGCCGGCTTGCAATTCCAGATTTGATACAGCTGCCGAAGGAATCTATAGGCAAGATAGCGGTCTTTTCATGCTCATCTGAAATTCTTAGTGCTTCATAGAGTGTGTTTTTTGAGGGCAAGGTGTAAAGACAAATTGGCTCTATTCTTTTCCCGACCCTCCTTGGTGGTGGTGTTTTTTTTTTTTTTTTTTTGGCTATATTTTCTGTTACTTATGAGTGTACCTGTAAGCAGTTGCATCCTTTCAAAAGCAAGCTCTTTGGATTCCTGGTTTCTGCTTTTGTATTTAAGAACGTAAAGAATTAAGGAGTATCATTAAATGGGCTTATGATGAATAATACATTATCTCAAGAATAATGCTTTAATTGCTGGAGACGCCATAAAGCTTGATAGTAATAATTTTATTTTAAAATGACAAAGATTTCTACATCATGTTAATTTAGCCTTTGATACAGTAATAGAAACGGCTTTTAAAAAGATTCAAATACAGAAAAGCATTAAGGCGAGAGGTCTGGTTAAGCAGATGGGAGGTGATAGAACTGCAAATATTAGAATTGTGGTAACATTTGTATATACTAAAGATAAGAATACTGTTTCCGTATTAAAGTTGATAGGAAAAACTAGTTTTCATTTCTTTTTCCCTCTTGCCAAATGAGAATATGGGATTTGGTGGCCGAAATTCCAGTGAGGTTTGAAATTCTTATTAAGGACTTGGTTATTAGAGCTTTTGCATCTTCTTTGATCCAAAGTTATTTGCTTTTCAGCTGAAACTGTTTGCTACTAGGTTGAACAAATAAATAAGCAGCATCTTGAATTCATTTTAGAACTTGGAATCCAGCATTTAAAGGACACCAAGAGGGGCCTATTCATTGGGGTTTTATTTAGCTGGGCAGCAACTTCTCTTTCTGCCTGGTGAAAAATGGATGTTTTCTCCTCGCTCAAACAACATAATCCTTTCTAATACAAAAGATTTAGACCTTGGAGTGTGAAGGGTTAATGGTGGTCCTTCCCCGTTGTCCTCCCACCCCCCAGCTTCACCCCTGACTGTTTTGACAACACTTTTCAAAGTGTGACATTCCAAGCCCCTACATAACAATGTAATATTACTGTAATTACACAGGTCATTACATTTTAAATAGAGAACAATAAAATGCTTATCACCCTGAAAAAGAACAGGTGTTCTTGCCCTTCTTTGGTATTTATGCTAATTGTTTTTCATCTCCTTGAGAAATATTTATGGCAAACATGTTTAGATTTCAATCTCAAGGCAGCAGTATTAATTCCGTGCTAATCTTTCTAGGTTGGGGTTTAATGTCTGCAGTTTGGATTATGGGCTCAACATTCACCCAATAAGTCATATTTTAATGATTATAAATTTAATATGCCAGCGCTTCCACAGTTTGTTGAAATGAAAACCTTCTGAAAACCCCAGAAACAAAACTATGAGGCATTCGGGAGCCTAGAGTGTTTATCTGGAAGAAGTGTTTTTGGAAACTTGACTGCTGAAGGAAAGTAGCTTTCATTGATGCACCCCTATCTGATTGAGAAAAGATTTGAAGAAAAACAATCCCCCATTCTGGCTGGGAGTTTTCCACCTTGATTTTAATTTTACTGATATGGATTTCATTTAGAGTCCCTGCTGGAAACTGGTCAGCTTTCTGTTTCTTAGCAAGCTGTGAAAAAGTTACAGGAAGGTTTCCGGGGGCTGGCAGATCAAGAATGCTGTTCTGTTAGCAGTTCAGGATAACTGCAGTTCTGCACGCCATTAAAAAAATATTTGCTTTAGAAAACCAGCATTTTAATAGTTGCACCAGAGGCTGTGCTTTTAAAGATTACAGTAGAAGTCTTTCCAGGTTTTGAATGTTTCCTCACATGCCACGAAGTGCCTGTGTGCATACGAAAAGCACCCAGACTTCTTGGTGGAGAAATGTTGGTGCAACTTCTCTTACACAGGCTCAGTGGGTAAACTGGAAGGTATCTAAGAGGATTTTACATTTTGTCAGATGTTTCACAACAGGGGCCCCCGAATCACATTAAAAATGCACTGCAGAGACAGGACAGCTGCAAATTTTTGTGCGGACGCGTGTTTCTGGACCATGACTAAAACTCCGGGGACCTTTTCCCCAGCTGTCTGGAAGTTCTGTGGAAGTTGGTTTATTGGCAGTTAAGTCTGAGACAACCTGGATTTAGCAAAGACTCTCCTACACAGGAAGTAGATGACATTATATTGGGGGAAGGGACTTCAGGCAAGGAGTGATTTACTCCTTTTTTGTTTTTTTTTAAACCGTGGCGTTGCCAAATAAATAAGCACTTTCCAAGGAAGTAGGTGTAAGCTTTTTAGTCTTGGTGAGTGGAATTAGATAATATCTTTAACCGCATTTATAACTGTTTCGAGGTGACACATTTCAGAAGTTTGGAGAAGGAGGGGGGTGAATCAAATTCTTGAGGCTTTTCTTTTTGAAAGGGGTGTGTGATGTGGGCGTCTGAGTTTCTTCAGGGAGTGGATATTGGCAACCGTGTAAGTCAATCTTCAACTCTGACTTATAATTGAGCACATTTGTGAAGGAAATGGTTAATTTTACAACCAAAGGCAAACTCGCACCTCGACAGGTCTGCTGAAAGAAATGTGCCCTAGTCCTTTGCTGGCAAGCACCACCGGGTCATAAATCCACAGGCTTTATTTACAGCCCATAACACTTACGAATGTTAAGATATTTGACGCCACGTTGGCCTTATAATATTCAAGGTCTGCAGACACTGGCAGTAGCTCAAATTTCTCTCACTAATTATAAGCAATGAGATTGGGGGGGGGTGGGGACAGCCCATCGCCAAAGCTGCCCTCTCCCCCGCCTCTGACCCCCACCCTTACAATCTGAGCCAACCGAGACAGACACCCCCTCCTCCTCTGGCAGCTGACTTGTACTTTTCCTCCAGGCTATTGTTATACACATTTATAAAGAGCACTTTCAGGAATGGAAATTCAGTGGGGGCTCTGCACGAATGTTTTTCAAAAGCAAAGTTGCTTTAGGTGTTTGCATCTTTTTTCCTTTTCTTCTGGTTTATCCCTTTTCCCTTTCTTTCTTGACTTTTTTTTTTGGAGACCCTGTTGTCTATATTGTGCTTATTTCCCAGAATACTTAAAGAAACCTAATATGGGAGGCTGCCCTTCAATTTACATGATGTTTCACTGAGCTGGAAGGGAAAACGTACGCATTGCATAGTGCGCTAGCTAACGTGAGGGTTAAAAGAAAAGTGACATGGAGTGAGGAGAATTGATTAAAAGAATTAATAGATGAGGAAAAAAATCCAAGTTTGCTTTGGGAATGGGAAGGCCATTCATTTGGGAAATGTGCAGTGGTGTCTTGGTGGAGGACATAGAAAAGTAACAGAGAAGGCAGAATAAATGCTTGGTTAAGAAAGGTTAGAAAGGCATAAAAAGATGCGGCAGAGATTTGGGCTCGACAAAAATGGCTTCATTGAAATTAGGAGTTAGAAGTTTCTGATAGGTGAAAATACCATGACTGGGGGCTGGGGTGGGGGATGGTATTAACAACCATATTGATTTGCTCAGTAAAAACTGGTTCCAATCTACTTTTCACCCAAAGAGCTCTGTGCAGCAGATAATAACTTCATGTGAGTTACCGTGCAAGAGTCTGGGGAAGGGGCATCTGTGGTGAAGACCCCCGATGTGAGAGAGATGGCCAGTTACCCTGCGGATTGTAATTTATTCTTAAAAAAGGAGCGGGCTGTCCCGGTGTTTGTGTGACCACATGGCAAAGGGGGAGTGGGATTCCGAGGTGTGTGGGAAACTGTGGCAAAGAGGGGCGGGGCTGATGGCTGTGTCATTTCTGGCCGGGTCCTTCGCTCCGTCCAACCCAAACTTAAAGACCGAGGCTGAACGGTTTTATTTTCTAATCAATGGAATGCAGAAACTTACTAGCCCTCTGGGACAGATATGAATCCCTTAACAGCTCATTACAAAGATGGGGCTGTGGGATCTTTGAACGGGTTATCAGCCCTGGTGTTCTTCAGTTTTCCTAGGATAGGCTGTTTTCTTCCTTAGGCATATCTGATTTGGGGCTGGTAATTTGGTCTCTTATATTTTATTCTTTTTTTTTGGTCATGAAGTAGCCCCACTACAACTCCTTCTGCAGGGAAAAGGGATGGCTGTTAATGGGATCAGTTCTGAAGGAGTTAAAATTGCTTGCTAAAGTTTGGCATCATGAAAATAAATTTGAGGCCTGGTAGGCATTAGTAAGGCACAGCACATTTACAGAGCTTAATTAGTACGAACTGTAATTGTTCATGGTCTGCCAGAAGAAGTAATGTTCAGGAAAAGTGGAGTCCTTCTCTTGCAGTCTTTAGTTTGAAACCGATAAATCACTTGCATATTTGTGTAGTGATTCAAATGGAGCTAAGACCTCTCCCATCCCAACATGTGGTAAATTGTAAAGTCAATGAATTGCAGATGTAGGCTACAGTGAGATTCTCTAAGAAAATGCAGAATGAATGGGAAAGAGTGATGCTATAAATATTTACTGAGAAGATAACTAGGTTCTTGCGTGCTGGGCCAATTATGATGTACTAAGTATATTAGCAAAATGCTTAAAAAAATTGAGAGGATTTGTATGGGTCTTTGGGTGGGTTGGTTTATTTGGGAAAGTGAAATAAAAGGCACTATGTTATTGTCCTGTCAGTTTTATTAAGCCTGAATCACAATGGCATACCCAGGGAAGGACACATGAAACCCACATTAATGCAAATTACTTCGTTATGAGTTGCAGCACTGTGACTGCTAAGTGGAGTAATGATGGGGCATTATTTTAAGAGTGTTAGTGTAGCAACTTTTAATGAAAAATGCTGTGTTAGGAACATGTCTCAGCACTTTAGCCCACGTGTTTTTATATGCTGGAAATGTGTTTTGGACAAGAGCAGGAAACTTGCTTCACTTTATTCTTCTCTCTCCCAAACAGTTTAAGAACTGTAATTATGGTTTGATGTTTAAAGAAAATCATCTAATTTTCCCTCAAAAAACAAATCCAGAAATGCCCATCACCATAACCAAGTTCAACTGTAACTTTGTGCAGTGACTGTACCACAAAATGGAAAAAAAAAAAAAATGTAGCTCCCCTCCAGCCCCGGCATAGACCTATAGATACAACTTTCTCAAAGTGATTTTCTCTATCTTTTTTTTTTTCTTTGAGAATTTTGGTCTCAGGCAGTGTTGCAAGTCAATACTTCTTTCCCTCAGTGTGAGTAGGTGGATGTGTATGAAAGCTGTAAACGTTAATGATCGTTCTCTGACTCATAGCTGATGGTTTCAGGTTGAGGAAAAGAAAAGAAAAAATTAATGAGGGTAAATAGACATTTGATGGAACGTCGAGACAGTAGGAGAGATTGTTCCTGTGTCTAAAGGCGTGTGTTTTGTTGTGGCACAATTTCTGGAGAAAGCCAGGAAGGGAAAAGGGGTTGCCTTTGTTAAGTTGTTGTTTTAGGAGGGTACAGATGTTCTGTGTCTGGATCTTTGCAGGAATGCTTAAGCCTCCATCCCTACCAGTCTGTGCTGGTTTTGCCTTCCCTGTAGAAGTTAGAAGCCCCCTTGGCACTTTTTAAAGGGGTAGGGAGACAGACACCCAGAGGCCTGGTCAGAAGTTTATTTCCCAGTAAATGTAAGAGGCTCCCAGCATAGGGCTTGGGGGTGCTGTCACTGTCCTGAAAAATGACTGGTGACCTAAGAAAAGGTCTTAGATATACTTGGGCCCCTATTTTGTCTTTTATGCTAATGACATGTAAATTAAACTTAAAGTGCCTCTTGGTGGTAGCTACAGCGGTGAGGAAGGTGAACCAAGAATTCCCTCAAACCAGAACTTTTTAGGAAATGAATCTGGATTTCTTCTTTTTTTTTTAATAGAAAGCTAGGTGATTCAGAAAAATGGAAATAAAGCAAATGCTCCCACTCTTCTCAGTTTAGTGGAGTGAGTAGGCATACGAAATTAATCTTCATCCTACAGGAAGTTCACTTAAGTGTTGGAAAACCCAATGGAGGGTTTCAAGTTTTTTGAGTTGCCTTTGAGGATGAGATCTCTGTGGCTGAAAAAGCTGCATTGCTTTTCTCCCATCTCTGGGTATCTCTGATGTCTTGTATCGGAAACATCGCATTTAGGGCCAGTAGTACGGAGAAGGCAATGGCACCCCACTCCAGTACTCTTGCCTGGAAAATCCCATGGATGGAGGAGCCTGGTGGGCTGCAGTCCATGGGGTCGCTAAGAGTTGGGCACGACTGAGTGACTTCACTTTCCCTTTTCACTTGCATGCATTGGAGAAGAAACTGGCAACCCACTTCAGTGTTCTTGCCTGGAGAATCCCAGGGACGCGGGAGCCTGGTGGGCTGCCGTCTATGGAGTCACACAGAGTCGGACACAACTGAAGTGACTTAGCAGCAGCAGTACTTAGAAATGAGACAAGAGAAATCAAGATAGGATTTCTTGATAAGTGAGGTGGTGGATTGTGAAATATTGGGTTTTGCTTTGCTGGAGACTGTGTGCCAGACTGTGCAGAGCACCAGTGCTTCTCCATGGCTCTTTCTCGGGGAGACATGGCTGGGTCATCTGGGAGTGTTAGAATGGTGGGTGGGCTTGGCCACTGTGAACAAACACACAGGAAGGGAAGGTGTATTTTGTTGTGAGTTTCGCAGGAAGGCACAACATGAGAAGTAGCTTGGAGTTCTCCTTTGGTGTTGCTTGAGGGAGGTGGCTGGGATCGGGGCTGGGGGTGGTGGGTAGGCACCACATTAGGGCATGTTGCAGGCTCAGGGCATAAGAGCCGCAGTTGCTGGATGCAGAAGTGATGGACAGTGCTGCACTGCAGGTGACCAGGGCAGGGGCAGTCCCAAGAGTCCAGGCATGGGGGAACCTGGTTCTTAGATAAGCCTTAATTCGCCATGTAAGATCTCGCAGCCTCCCCATATCTTCCCCAAACAAACAAAAGCACAGAGGGCCAACCTTCTCTTGTTCTTTCTTCTAGCTTTATACGGAGATATAAATAAATTATTGTTCCGTCAGAATGCCAAGTTTTTACTGGGTCCTTGTATTTTATCTTTGTCTTAAAAAGCTACACTATAATGAACAAGGCATCCCTGTGTTTTACAGGGAGGGAAAAAGCTGTTTAAAGAGTGTGTTTTAGAAGAGAGTATTTGGGAAAAGAGGGGGTGGAGATGCAACGGAGAAATGAGAAAATTTTAAGTCTTCGTCGCTGTTGCTGAGGCAAGTTTAGCTCAGGATCTCTCCAACACAGTGGGTTCTGGTTAGGAGTGAAGATCTGATTGGAGCTTGTGCTGCATGGATTTAGGAGCTGGTCAACATTATTCGGTGCCTGGACACCTGAGGAGTGAAGTTACGTTGCTTGGGGATGTTAGATTGGTGTGTGTGAAGGTGAAATTAGCTTTGTCCTGCCAGATTCTTAGGGCTTTCCTGGTGACTCAGTGGTAAGGAATCTGCCTGCAAGTGCAGGAGACCTGGGTTCGATCCCTGGGTTGGGAAGATCCCCTGGAGGAGGCAATGGCAACCCGCTCCAATATTCTTGCCTGGAGAATTGCATGGACAGAGGAGCCTGGCGTGCTACAGTCCATGGGGTCCCCAAAGAGTTGGATACAACTCAGCAACTGAACAACAACAATCAGATTCTTAAGGATCTTGCAGCTGCATTTTTACTGTCTTAATTGTATTAGTAGCTTTCTCTTTGGAGTTGGTGTTGTTTGGGTTGGTGTTGAACACAAGGATTAAGTATGGAACCAGACAAGTGAAAATTGAATTTGGATTAGCCACAGTTTCACTAATTTGTTCAGAAGGCCGTGATCGTATGAAATTTTGTTTCCACGATGTCTACTTAGTTATCAGGTGTCCATTCAGTTTTAATTGATGATAGAAGATTTCTGTGGTTACCCTGAGTGCAAGATTGCCTTAGGGCTCTGCAGGGTTTGTGGGAAGAAAAGCCTGGACAAGTTTCCGTTAAGCTCTGCATCAGGCAGTTGGAAAAGGGAAGAATAAAACCGTCTGAAAAGGGGGACGAGCTTTCAGTGTTGCCTTCTCTCCTGAGCGGGAGAGTCCCCCGCTCTGCTCGACCAGAGCTGCTCTCAGCCAAGAATTCCAAACTCGCAGAGGAACCTGTCCTGCGCACAAAAGTTGTTTTAACACGATGCAGAATTGCCACAGTAATTAGTCTGATCTCCGCTTACTGACTGGCAGTTTTCACAGAAAGGACGGGGCCGGGGGCGGGGGGTGGGGGGCGCTGAGGGGGCAAGTTCATCTGTCTTCTGCAGGGGCTCACTTTGGATGAACAGCTCCTGAGTATGTGTGTTGGGGGGCGGGGCAGCTCTCTGCATGGGAGGGGCTTATCTCAGTGGCTCAGCCTATATCTTTTGTTTTGGGGAGTGTGATTCATTACTCTGCATTGACAGGTAAAGGAATATGTATATGTGTGTGTGTATATATATATATATTCCCCCCCACCTCTATTGTGCTCCCTTTTAACTTTGATTACTATTACTTTTGAGACCAGGCAGACTCCTAATATATCTATGCAAGCAGTGTTTTTATTTGTTCATTTGGAAAAGACATAATGGCCTCAGAACCCATTGTATCCCCAGCTGGGAACAGTGCTGCCTTACCCCATGAGCAGTATGGATTTAGGCTATTTTAAAAATTTCATTACTGCTGGGTTGTGTTTAGTTTGACTTGGTTCAGAAGTTCTTATGTGAATTTCCAACCCCCCCCCCCCCCAAATAAAAACCTATATAAAATGAATACTTTTTCTTACAGGGAGCAAGATATGAAATAATGGGGTCTAAAACTCACTTAGGCTAGGTAATGCTTTGCTTTACGGGAAGGTTCTGGTAATAGTAACAGTACAGTGGTGGTAATAGCGGTAGTTTGCTCTAGTAATACAGTTCTGTGTTTGGAAATGCAACCGATCTGCTTATTATTGCTGTGAGGGGGATGGACAGCAATTTCCTAAGACCGTGTGATTCTTCATCATTTGTTCGTTTATGGTCAATTAAAATGCATCTTCAGATATTATTGAGACCTTTTGGTGATTGTTGTGTTGTTTATAAAATCAGTCAGCAAATGGTGTTTGTTTTCCCAATTGGTAGGAGCCCAAGATTAAAAAGTATTATTGGGGAAAAGAAAAATTTGGAGAGCCATCTTGGTATTCCTTTTTATTTAGGGCTACCCACTTCTTTGTTGGGGGGTCTATAGGTCTTCAAGGGGAAAGGCCCAGGAGAGACTTTAGCCTTCTGCTGTGGTGGGGGGGTGGTCTGGGTGAACCCGGGGCATACCTTCACCCTTGGGCCCCTGAATAGGTGGTCTTCAGAACTTTCAGTGGCTCTTGGGCACTGGTTGGCTCCCTCTTTGGGGAAGTGTGGATTCCTAGAGTGCGTGTGGGTTGCAAGAGCTGTCCTGAGCTGTCCTGGGACTGATAGCTTAGTCATTGTGAAAGAATGTATAAGGCATCGGGTGGCCCCTGAATTCTCTGCCTGCCACATTTGTTTTCCCCAAAATAGAATTGTGTTTGAGGGTGAGAGCCCAGTTACTCGAACTCTGGCGGGGGGAGCACTTGGGGGGGGCTTGTACCTTTGCAGTCTTATGGCTTCTCACATCCTCTCTCTCCCAGTCTTTCCCTCTCGCCTACGTGTCGCAATTCTGATGATTTTTGCAGCACACAGTTAATTTTTCTGCAGCATCTTGCTCAGCACACTGGCTTCCTTTATGTCTTAATGGGCGTCCGTCTTTCCTTTTCATGTCATTGATCCTCACTCCTGGCCCCCTCCACCTCCCTCCCTTTTGCTTATTGAATAGGTGCTTTTTTTTTTTTAAAAACCTTAGATTATTATGAGCATCTTATTTATAGCAACAAATAAAAATACACAGGTCTTGATTGAATGCCAAGGCTGCAGTTCAATCTAGGAAGGTTTGTCTGCTATTCATAAACTGCTTAAGATGTTTTCTTGTAGTTTGTGACATAAGCAGAACGCTTTGATTTGGTTTCTTTTCTACAGCTCCATTTTCAGTCCGGGAGCACACATTACTCTGCGTACAAAACGATTGAACACCAGATTGCAATTCAGGTAGGACATGCAAGAGATCCTGAAGTTTGATTTGTTAATATGTAGGTCTCTTGTGTCTTTTATCCTCCACCCTTTCCCCAACCGAGGTGATGATAATGATGGTGGTGATGATGATGATGGTGGGGATGATGATGGTGGTGGTGGTGGTGGTTGATTCTTTGGGGGAGGTGGGAAGCAAAGAAGAAACAAGGGCAGAAGAAAAGCTGCTAAAATGAATTAAAGATAGAGAAAGCAGGAGAAACCTATGTTTTTTTGTCAAGAGCATCTTGATCAGGCATGATGGGCACACGGACGCCAGTTTGGCTACTGTTTTTTGTTTCAGGAGGGGTCTTAAATTGGGAGTCAAATGAGGTGACAGAGTGTGAATGGGAAGAATTAAGGGGGATGAGATGGGAGAAGAGGCTGTGTGACAGCCAGAGAGTTGTTTCCGGTGGATCAAAATCATGTTAAGTGGCGCTAAGAATATCACTTTTGACCTGATTGTTCTGAAATGTTGATTTCTCTCGGACTTGTTGATATATGACACTGGAAGTGCTGGGAGGGAAAGGCGACGGAGCTTCTGCTGAGTGTCCTGTTTCCTGCTCACGTAGTACTTCCATTCTCTTAAATCCAAAGGCTAAACAAATCACGGACTAATATAGACTCAGAGCTGAACTGATGCCAACAGAGTGCAGTAGTGGAGGGAGACCAGACTAATACGATTTTCGTCTGTCTGCCTGGCCCTGGCCAGGATGGATGGACCTCATGGTGTAACTGATGGTGCCGAAACTTCTTGAGTCCTTCTGCTTCTGGGTTAACCCTTCGAGGGGAGGTGTTTGAAACTCATGGGAGTGTTCAAGTCTGGCTTTGGGGTCCTCTCTCCTTGGAAGTTGGTGTCGCTTGGTGATAGCATTTCCATTCTTCCCTTGCGTGTGCAGATAGATAACTTGTGTGCGCGTATGTGGTCCACAGCCTGGAGAAGACTTTCCAGTAGCCCTTTGCCCCAGGTCAATTGTGAATTATTCTGTCAGTGAAAAGTAGGACTCGGCAGACACGGTTATTTGGTTGGGGCCCTAATATTTTGTACTCATTTCAAGGTGACAGTAACTTATTTTAAAAATATTTTGATTCCTTCTGCAGTTGTGCTGCTGATCCATGTGTGGATTTTAGGGGAAAGTGCAGCTCTTTGATAGTGTCCCTCCACCCCTAGAGGTTTCCAAGGCTGCTGTTCTTGCTTGTCCTCTCCCTGGGGGACCCTTTTTCCTTTTGATGAACAGCACAGTAAATTTTGCTCCTGGAAAAGGGTACAGGCTCAGGGCTTGGATGGAGAACAAACCCAAATCCTAACCCATGGTAAATGGATGAGGAACAGTGTCCTGAGGCCTACGACTTCTCAGTAGAGTGCTGGGAAGTCCTGCTGCCCGGGGTGTGGGAATTGTCGAGGTTGAATAGCATCATGGCCCTTATCTTGGTGTGGCAAGGCTGGCTGGGGCCATGTCACTGGGAGACCAGCCGAGACCAGAGCAGCTGTTGTGTCTTTACACCCGTTGCTGAAGCGTCCCTTGTTAGACCGGGCAGTTCATCTTTCTCCAAACCACCTGGCACGGTGCGGGCCATGTGAAGCGCGTTCTCAGGAGGAAAATGGAGTAAATTACAGAGCTCATTGTTTGGAGGACTGAAACCATTACTATTCCTCCATGAACAGGTAGTATTGTTCTTCCCTGCTTCTGTTTGCCGGGGCCTGATGCCCATGTGGGCAAACAGAGACACATTTTATGAGAGACCCAGCACCACCATGCCTTTGCGTATTCATTCTCCCCCAATCTCTGCTAGACCAGGACAAGGGGAAGCCAAGAGGCATCTAGCTGTGATTGTAGTTTGATCATCAAAGGATAAATGGCAAACCAAAACAAAAGAAGCAAAGGGAAAGAAAAAGGAAACCTCAGACACAATAAAATTGTCCCCCAGGCACATGGCAGCCAAGTAGCCACGTTGCAGTGGAACAAGAGGACGGCCCTCCTTTGGTGCAGAGCGGAGCGGATGTCTTCCCTATCCCCCATTCTCCACTAAGGCTTACATGCGATGTGCTTGTCGGAGCAGAATTTTCTTCCCAGGAAATATAAGACTGTTTAGCCTTAATACATGCTGTATTTCAATCTGAGCTGAGCTGGTTGCTCTCCTAAGCTATACCCTAAAATAACCTCGAGTAGTATGACACCATGTATCACATGAGATTCCCACTCCTTTCCTTTCCCGTCCCTCCTGTAATCTCAGGACTTGGCCAAGTGCAGCGTTTATATGAATGGTTTCTGAGTGATTCTGTGCAATGGACATGAATTTGAGCAAACTCCAGGAGATAGTGGAGGACAGAGGAGCCTGGCACGCCAAAGTCCGTGGGGTTGCAAAGAGTCGGACGTGACTTAGTGACCAAACAACAACTGAGTGATTCTATAAAGGCATCATATTCTTCTAAGAGAGATTTGGACACAGTATCAATTGATGTGTTGGAAGCTTCCCCACTCTTGAGAATCTCCTAGCTCCTCTCAGTTTTGAAAAGACAAGAGCAGCACAGAAGCCGTATTCATCCTAAATGGTTAATACAAATATAATTGAAATACAAATTCAAAGGCCTTCAAAAAAAAGACATAGATATTTAATTCTATGGACTTGTAGAGAGTTTTATGATGTATAAGTACAGCACACTGCACAGATTTTTAGTGGAGAGGTGGATGAACTTCTTCTTACTTCTGTCATCATGAAACCATCCTCCAGCTCAATAGGTAGAATGGGGTGGAATGCTTTTTCCATAAAGGGCCAGACAGTAAATATTTTAGGCATTGTAGGCCAAACAATCTCTGTGGCAGTGTCTCAACTCTACTATTGTGTGTGAAAGCAGCCAAAAACAATACCTAAGGGAATAGGTGTAGGTGTAGCTGGGTCTCAATAAAGCTTTATTTATAAAAACAGTGGCTGGACTCGACCCATAGGCTGTAGTTTGTTGGGCCCTGCAAAAGAGTATTACTAAGTCCCCTGCAGTCTTGCTTATTCAGAGTTTTCCCCCACTGCTGACAAAACTTCTTGCTATGGATTAGTTTCATCTATCACCATGGATTAGTTTTGCCTGCTTTTTTAGCGTCTTAGAAATGGGATTGTGTAGAATACAGTCTCGTGTCTGGCTCTACTCAGCATTATGTGTGTATTTCATCCCTGTTATTTCCTGTAGAATAGTTTGCTTTTTTTTTCATTGTCACTTAATATTCCATGATGCATGTGTCCTTTCTGTGCTTTAGGATATTTGGGTGCCTAATGGATATTTGTTCCTGCGTCCTGCTGTTACGAATGTAAGGCCCTAGTTACTTTCTCACCTGCATCTTTTGGAGGACTGTATTTGTTGGGTTCTGTTGTTCAGACTCAGGAGTAGACTGGGAGAGTAGTATGTGCTTCGCTTGCATTGCCTTTTTAAGAGAGGGGCTTGAACTCTGGATTTCACGTGATGCTATTTGAAATGCGCCAGCATAGTGGTGGTTGGGTATGAGGGATACATAGGAAGGGGAGCAGTAAAAAGATCTAAGTGGGGTCAGAGGCCCGTTTGCCCAAGCTCCAGTGGCTCAAGCTCCTGGGAACTCCTCCCACTGTCTCTGTTAACCCGGAAGAGAAGATGCAGGCTGAGTGCAGAGGTGGACCCTGGGGTCCCCCTTTCCGTGCCTCCCAGGCGTACCCTGCAGTTGACATGGATAACGGTTTAGGCACTATCTCCTCTGCCTCCCCAAAGAGAGCTCTTCCCACACTCCTTCCAACTCCACGAGCAGTGTTGAGATCAAGGTCAGGACCCACAGAAGACATTTCCCTTGTTTTTCAAAAGGGTGACTTCAGAACCAATTAAGCCTTTGTTTTAAGAGTATTTTGGCCAAAGGTTGATGTTTTAACACCAAGTCAGATGTGATTTAGGAAAAAAAAACTCCACACGCAGCAAAAACAAACTGTGTAGACCTTTCTTGGTTGTTTTTCTTTTCAGATGTGAAGTGGTTTCTGTGTGTGTGTGTCTGTGTGCGTGCACAAAGACAACTAGGAGACGATCCAGAAGAAATGGACCGTTTTATTTGTTTACACAGCTGAGTGGTGGAAATTCTGCAGTGGGTGTTGCTTTCCCTTTCATCCTCAGGCTTGCAGGCTTCCATCCGAGTTCCACCAGCCCATTCCCTTCTGCTTGGTCATAGAACTCATCTGCCATGATTCAGTATGGCCCAAGGACTCTCCTTCGGAGCCTGGGTGCTTTGTGGAGCCAGCGAGAAAAAGCATACAAGTTGGAGAGTGTCCTTGTTCGCTTTTGGTCCTTTAGTCTTGAATGTGAACTTGACACGGAGTCTTGTCTGAGTCTTAACATTGTTAAGATTCCTGAAGTGCTGTGGCTCAGAGTCCATCTTTTTCCTCCACTACTGGATCCTTGGTGTTTGTAATGAAAATGGCCAGGGAATTGTACCAGTGGGTTTGGGTGGGATGTTTGAGAGGGCTTGGCCTTGCCCCAGTTCATGTTTCAAGTGGTCATCTCTTGTGTTCGAGGCCCTCCCTTGCTCCACAAGTTTCCTGGCCTTTCAGGTTTCTTGAGGATTTGCTTCTTCACTGAGGAGCAAATCTGGGCTAAGAGGAAGAACTCAGAGAAGCAGCTTCAGTTCTTGGTCCAGTTCTTTAGTCCCATCACCAGACTGGCTGTGAGGCTTCATGTCCACTTTCCACAAGGAATGCAGTTAGTGTGTGTTTATGTATGTGAAAGAGAGAGACAGACAGACAGATGCCATTTCACTAGAGTAATTTGACAAAGCCTCTGGCTACCAGTTTAACTCATTCAAAAGATTCATTCATTTGCTGTAGTGGTGCATTTTAGCCTAATTGTCTAATTGAAGTCCACACCTCAGAAGTCTTGTTCATTCATTCAGAAATATTTATTGTGAATTATGTGTGTGCCAGGCCCCCAGGGAGTTCATCAGGGAGCTTCAATTCTAGTAATGATTTGGATACTGACTTATAAGCACCCCTCTTGGTCCGAAGATTTACATTTTTAATCAGGGTTCTGAGTTTTGCCTACCAGAGGTTTAGAATTGCTGCCCCAGAGGCTTCTGAATCAGTCAATTGATCACTTATCTGCTGCTCAGTCATTTTCACTTGCCAAGTAAAAATTGATGGCTGGCCAAGTATTTGATGGGTAACTTTTTCTCATTTTGAGTGAGAAACTAGACTGCCCTTGGGTTCTGATGAGCTTTTGAGGCCTTTGTCCCCCCTGATTATTCAAGGAGAACCAGAAACTTTTGCATGGCTCACAAAGCGGCATTTCTTTGTTTGTGGTAGAGTAGCTTGGGCAGTGATGTGCTTGGTCTTAGGGATGAGAGGCAGTAGCAACAGCTGATAGTAATAGCAGCTTCTGCTTATTGAATTCTCCCGACACGTTCGGTCTGGTGTTAAGTGCTGGATGCAAATTATTTATTGATTCTTCATAATGACACAGAAGGAAACCCAAATGGCGTAACTACTCTTTACCACCATTATCCCTGTTTTGTGAATCAGGAAATGTAGACTCAGACACCAGAGATGTTTTGCCCATAGATAGTCAGATGGTGATTGCAGCCATGAAATTAAAAGATGCTTACTCCTTGGAAGGAAAGTTATGACCAACCTAGATAGCATATTCAAAAGCAGAGACATTACTTTGCCAACAAAGGTCTGTCTAGTCAAGGCTATGGTTTTTCCAGTAGTCATGTATGGATGTGAGAGTTGGACTGTGAAGAAAGCTGAGTGCCAAAGAATTGATGCTTTTGAACTGTGGTGTTGGAGAAGACTCTTGAGAGTCCCATGGACTGTAAGGAGATCCAACCAGTCTGTTCTAAAGGAGATCAGTCCTGGGTGTTCTTTGGAAGGAATGATGCTAAAGCTGAAACTCCAGTACTTTGGCCACCTCATGCGAAGAGTTGACTCATTGGAAAAGACTCTGATGCTGGGAGGGATTGGGGGCAGGAGGAAAAGGGGACGACAGGATGAGATGGCTGGATGGCATCACCGACTCGATGGATGTGAGTTTGAGTGAACTCCGGGAGTTGGTGATGGACAGGGAGGCCTGGTGTGCTGCAATTCTTGGGGTCGCAAAGAGTCGGACACGACTGAGCGACTGAACTGAACTGAGTCAGGGAATTATGATTCAAATCTGGGCAGTCAGACTGGAGAGAGCCTGTACCACACAACCTCGTGCTGACTTCTCTTTGCTCAGAATGTAATGCTCAGTGGGCCCTGGGGTTCCTAAAGTGGTGGTGATGAACTGGCTCTCTGGGCTGTATACAGAGGAACCATCTGGGAGCTGCTCCGGAATACAGAATCCTGGGGTTCAGCCCCTTTGAGGTCCTCGATCATCACGAATGGTCTCTGTTTCACATGTTGGAGCAAGCATCACCTGAGAAGTGCCAGGTGGGTTTGTTGAGACCCAGATTGTGGCCCCGCCAGAGTTTCAGGTTCTATAGGTCTAGGTAGGTCCTGACATTTGTAGCTTTAGCAGATTTTCAGGTAAGATTGATGTCCCTTCTGTGACGATAGCACTTTGAGACCCACTGAGCAAGGGCGGCATTTCCAACTCTGGTTTCACGTCACAGTCCCCATGGGAGCGTTAAAGACAGTGTCCCCGCTGAGGGGGATGCCAAAATCTGTATCCCAGCCCACTCTTTGGGTGATTCTGATGCATGTTGTTACATGAGAACAACTGCTGTAAAATCTCTTGTTTGTTCATTGGCTTATTTTAGCTTGACTCTTTCCCTGGGGGAGAAGAGACTGTTTGGGTTGAGAGTTCTAAAAGGATGTCCGTTCATTGGTGGGACTCTTATCTTGGTGATGGTCATTGTCCTTTGAGTTGTTCAGTGCCAGTGAGAGAAGGAGGGACTCTGCTGTTCCTGTGTGAGGGCCTATGGGAGCCTGAAGCTGAGGGGCCTGGCAGTCTTAAGTGCTGCTCAGACTTCCCTTGCTGTGAAAAGGCAGATGTGGAATCAGTCGTTCTGGGGTGGGGCCTGGGATTCTGCATTTCTGACACTTCAAGAGGGGCTAACGGTCTTGGACCCTAGAGCACTCTTGGGAGGGGAACAAAGGTAGAGTCTGCTTTGAAAGACAAGGAAACTGAAGCACAAAGGGGTGAGTTGGTTTGTCCGAGGTCCCACCGCTTGGTGGAAACAGGGCTGAGAACAGGAATCCAGGGGTCCGACGTGGCTTAATGTCCATCTTTCAAGGAGAAGTTATCCTCTTGTCTGAGCCAAGAGCAGTTGCATTACATTGGCCAGATAAAAGAAAACAGTCCAGTTTTTACTTTCTGGTTTTTAACTTCTATCTGTTCTAATTGCATCACTGTATTTGTACGAGTTGAGATATTTGTATCTGTTCATTCTCCACCATATTAAGGCATTTGGGGCCCAGCCTTCATGGCCTCTAAGAGGGCTGATGAGGATACAGAGAGAAGGTCTGTTTGTTTTTGACTAGAGCAGCCAGAAAGGATGGACACAACTTCCATTAGCCATATGTGTCCCCCTTTAGGACCACAGCCAGTAGGTGTAAAGGTCTGGTCTGTGGCAGTCAGCTGGTTGCATTGTCTTAGTAACTTCATTTTATTTAAAATTTTTTGCAGCCCTTTATTTATTTACAATTTTATATTAGCGCATAGTTGATGAGCAATGTTGTATTAGTCTCAGGTGTATAGCAAAGTCCATGTATCTATGCTTTTTCAAGTTCTTTTTCCATTCAGCTTATTGTAGAATATTGAGTGGCGTTCTTGGTGCTATACAGTAGGACTTTGTTGGTTATCTCTTTTGAATATAGCAGTGTGTACATGTCAATCCCAAACTCCCAAGCAGTTTGTGTGATCTTAGTTCCCTGAACAGGGATTGAACTCGGGGCTCCAGTAGTGAAAGCCCTGAGTCCTAACCATTGGACTGCCAGGGAATTCCTAGTAACTTCATTTTATAAGCTGCACTTTATAATAGTATTTGCTCTTTATAAAGTCCCTGAAAATCGTGGGGCCGTTTAGCTAAGCACAGACATTTCTAAGTGGGTTATGGTTGACATTTGCAGGCTTATCAAGCTTAGCACTTAATTTGTTTCTGGAGTTGAGTTTGGTTGCGTGGTATCACATCCTGGTCAAACTGATAAGTGGCTGCAATTTTTTTTTTTTGGAATCATTTCCCTTGGAATCTCAGGATACTCTTCTATTAAACAGAAATGGAAGGCCATTCTTCCTGAAGGTTCAAGAGCCAAAACCTTTGGGGGGTTGGCAGGTTAATATTTTAATGAGTAAATACATTGAGACTTTAAAAATATGTAAAGCCTCAAAGTAGGCCAAGGTACTATATATTTCTTTGTCTTTGGCATGTTACAAAATGAAACATGAGAACTGAATATTTGTGGACTCTCTGAACCATCTTCACAAAACAGTGTTTTGAGGTGCCAGCCGGAAAGACACTTGGTTGCACCAACTTCTATACTGATTGAGGCCCAGGCCGGATATTGGCATGTCTTTGTGGGCTGGATGAGATATGACGCCTTAGTGCAGGCTTCTCCACCACAGCACTCTATTGACATTTTGGACTGGATGATTCTTTGTTGCACAGGAGACTGTCCTGTGCATGCCAGGATGTTTGCTTAGCACTGGCCCTGGCCTCTACTCTCTGCATGCCACTAGCACCCAACAAAAACGCCACGGCCAAAAACGTCTATAGATCTTGCCAAATGTCCCGCGGGGGCCCAGATTGCACCTGGTTGAGAACCATGGAGCTCAGTTTATCAGCGTAGAGTGAGCACCCTTCCATTAAGGCTATGGGAGCATTAGCTTTGCATGTTAAAGGGACAGGTACAAGTGTGTTCAGCTCATGCTTCTGGAGTCAGATAACCTGGGTTCAGATCCAGTTTCTGCCAGACCTCCATTTCCTAATCTGCAAAATGGGAATGATGCTGTTAATAATAATGCCTGTTTTCAGAAGGTGGTGGGGAGATGAAGTACCATCAGGTCTGTGATGAGGTGGGCAGGGCAGTGGCACGCGGACTGATACATACAAGCAGCTGTTTTTAACTGAGAACTATGTGAAGTGCTCGTTTATAGATTTCGAATCTGCCTTATTCCGGCATGCGTTGTATATTTTTTATTTCCTGTCAAGAATATCACACATGATAAATTTGATAACGTGGACTATCTTTTCTGGGTAACAAAGATTTATGACTCCTGTTGGTTGCTGTATACATTTCTCTTATGTCACTTGAAAATCCTGCCTTTGTCCTTGTAACATTTTTCTGAGGTTGTGTCTTACTCCTCGTTGTCTCCTTAGAGCGCCGTGCAGGAATGCCTGGGCCGTAGTAGGTACACGGCAGGGGAGTGTGTTTACATACTGCATACTGTGGGCAGAAAGGGAACAGAGTATATGAGTTTGCATTTTTTTTCAAAACAGCCTGTTTCACAGCATGAGAGTCCAATATGTATATTTTTTAGTACTCATCCAAATAATTTGAGATAGGCCTTCAATCCCTATGTAAACTTGATTTTCTTTCCCAGGTATCTCATGTTTTGATTTCAGTTCTCCTTCAGCACATGAATTTGTACCCTGTCTTAATGACTGTGGCATTGCTGAAACAATGGATAAGCATGGTTGGGCTGGTTTATATGTATGTGATTGTCTTCTAATTTTTAAGATGCTTGGAGTTTAGTTAACTTACTATTACTATTTTTAATGACAAGTAGTGTTATCCACTGGATTATAACATTTTCTCAGACTTTGACAGTTGTCATGGATTCTTGTTGGGGACTTACCAAAAAAAAAAAAAATCATTAAACAAGCATTTTCCTTCTTGTAGATACCTGAGCTTGTGCGAGCAAATTTGTTCCTTTCTATTCCCAAACCTTGTGCCTCCCTGAATTTTGAGGTTTCGATGTGACACTAGAATAATAAAGAACTTTGGTTGACAGTCAGAAATTGTTCAAGGCTTGAAAATGAATGTGTGTGTGGTAGTAGCCCGTTCTTGTGGGGGCAGGAAGGTGACTAGGGCTTTGGTGAGGCTACCCTGTAGGGAAGATAGTCTTGTGTCAATAGTTTTTAAGTTGATTCAGTAAGCATTGCTGATGATTGAAATTGAAGAATTGTGAAGACAATTCGTCTTGAGGAACAGAGAGCTGAGAGTGTGTGTCGAGCTGCTGGGAGCAGACATTGACATACGGGCCGTCATCAAACTAATTGTTGTTTGAATTACCTGTTATGATCCGATGACAAATCTGCCTTGCTCCTGCCACTGGAGCAGAAAATGTAGCTTGAATTGGCGTGATGTTAGCAAGTGTAAACTGTACTTCAACAAGATGGATAAACCCAATTATGGGGCAGACCTGTAGAGAGAAAATCCATTTAAATCTCGTAATGTTAAGCAGAGCTGTGTTTAATTCATTTGGACCAATTTGGGAATGATGTATGAGTGTTGGTGAGCATTAGTCAACGGGGGGACCGCGTGGAGGGAAGGGATGTGCGGATGCTGCTGGCCACTTGGGGAGGCAGCTGGGGTGTCGTCTCAGCAGCCTGCACTAATGGCGAGGAAAGGCAGAAATGACAAAACGATGTACTAACTGCCGTCCGCAGAGCAGCGCTGTGTAAATGAACCAATAAGGAAAACATGTGAAGCAGAAATGAGAAGAGGTGTTTTTCCTAAATGCTGCTGACAGTCCAAAATATAAAGGAAATTTGAGGTTCCTCTTCTGTGTTCCCAGCTCCCCAATATCCTTGTGGGTTTTTCCAAGCCTTGTAGTAGGAAGCCTAGAAAATGCTCTTTCTAGTTCTTGGATGATGATTTAAGAGAGGAAGAGAGAGCGAGAGAGAAAGAGAGGAAAAAGAACAGCTAAGTTTAAATTGATAATCTTGGGGCGTTTGATTCTCTGCTGGAAAGCAGTTAAGAGGGCATGATTATTCTGAAATGCATATAGGGTGCATATCTGGAAGAGAGTTTGGAAGGGCTTGTCTATTTAAACTTTTCTATTATTTTAAAATAGTATTGAGTGGTAACCCAGCTTTGTGTGTCGTGGGTGCTCAGTATCCACTGGTGAGGTATTCATTGAACATTGGACTTTAGAAAAGTAGAATTTAGAGCTAAAGACTGGTGTTCCCACAACTCCGACTCATTAGGATCTATAAGGACTCTGTCTTCTGGATTTACCCAGTAGTTTGCATTCCTAGGAATTTTATGATTTATAACTAAAGATTTCTGATGTTCCCCCCCCCCACCCCCACCCCACCTCTGCCCCACCCCCCAATCCCCTCCCCCGGCCCAGTATTGGTTTGGTCCAGGGTGTTCTTAGAAGACTCCAGTTAGCTTCCTTTTGTTTTGGGAGGAGTTGGTAAAGCCTCCCATTGAGTCTGTTATTGTTTGGTTTTTCTCTTTTGGTTTTAGGTTTTCTTCTTTCTTTTCTTTTGTGGAGTAGACTGGACTTGGACTCTTGGCTTGTTGAAAGGAGCATTTGAAAGACTGGAGTGTGTAAGGAGCTTGGCAGTGAACCACCAAGAAATTCATGGTTGTGCACTCCTGCCCCCAGCCCATAAATCTGACCATTGGGAGTGCTGGTGTAAATGGAGGTTAAAGCCCTAGGAGTCTTTTTTTTCTGTAATTGGGGTACAGTTCATTGTATATGGTTGTGGTATATACATTGAGTGTCCATTCCGGGCAATCTTTTTTCCCCAGAGGCAAATTTATTACGATTTTGCTTCCTTTCTTCAACTCCATTGAAGAACCAATCTCAGGATGATGATAAAAAATTAAGACTTTACCAGTATGGCCCAATACTGAATCTGGATATTCTGAACTAGTTTAGCAGTACAATTTAGGCAGAACACTTTGAGATAATTTAAACTGTCATCTCCACCAAAACCCACCAGCACAGTGAAGCCGTCAGGTTGACCTGCCTGTTGGTAGACCTCCCAATAATTTCAGAATAAGGAATGCAGCTAAATGAATTTGGGAGAAACATCAAGATGGGCTTCTGAATCTGAACGAAGTTTCTTCGCACTGAAAGAGGGAGCATCCTTTGCATTCATGAGTTTTATGGGGGCTCTGTCTGCTTTGGCTCGAAAGCGCTTTCAAGATTTATACTCCTGAGGGTGGGGTATAGACAGTGTACCCTGGGCAGGCAATGAATCAGGGGCTTTTTGGAAAATAGACTCTTAAAGAAAAGAAAAAAGCGTCTATCGAGTGGGTAGAATGGCCTGTTCGTGTTAGGGGTAAGTCTTTTCAGGATTCTGGAGGCTTGCTTTCTTGACTAACTTGTCCCTTTCTGAACAGAATGGAGCTGAAATCTGGCAGTCATGTGCACAAAGGGGCATTTTTGCGATTTTGATTAGATCCTAAGATATAGTAAAAGACCTAGGAACATTTAAAATATGGTACAAAAATGAAATAGTGAGATAATATCAACTCTTGAGCTTAAAATTATTTTCTGTAGAATTAAAAAATTATGGTATCAAGTTCTCGATAAGAGATTAATTGATGTATGTAATCTATAAGACGATTCAGGAGATGTTTCAGGATTTAGAGAGTTCTTCGTTTGGTTTTTATCCTTAAAATCGAAAGCAAACCTCCCTTCTTCTTTCCTCTTGGTCTCCAGTCACTTAGTTTTTATTTTGGAATCCAGCAGCATTTATTTCTTAATCATTGCTGCAGAAGCCAAGAATTTTCCTGTTAATTAAAAAAAAAAAACAACAAAAAAAACCCTCACTGACCCAACGTAGGCAGGCAATTTTTGTGTGTGTGTGTGTGTGTGTGTGTGTGTGAAAGAGAACTTAAAGGAATGTTCTAAAATGCCCCCAAGCTCAAAAGGATGTGTTTAGCAAACCACCAATGTGGTTTGTGCACCCGATTTTGTTTTGTGTTGTTTTAAAAAACTTGTCACTTGTCACATTTTCACACTGGTGAGTGAACACAGATGACAAATGTCTCCCCACAGAAAACCTGACGTGTGAGGCCATTTGTGTCTGAAGGATTGGCACTCAGGGTTTCTAGAGGAAAAGGCTTCAGTCACATGGTAGACCCTTTTTCCTTGGAGGGGGGTCCCATGCCTGCCCCGCCCCCCAACCAAAAAAGGCAACTAAAAAAAAAAAAGCTGTGTTTCACTCTGGTGGCTTTTTAGTTGGGTTACATTTGCCAGTTTATCTTCATCAAAAAATAAACCTGAATATACTTATCATTTCCCCAGAAGCATGCTACTCCTGCTATGATTTTGTCGTTTTAGAAGAGTGTAGGAAAAGCACCAAAATCCTCATTGTAGGCTTAGTTGGGTGTCCTGCGTCCACAACTGTTTTTGAAAAAAATTATTTATTTATTATTTGGCTGCACTGGGTCTTCGTTGCAGCCTGTGGGGTCTAGTTCCCTGACCAGGGATCGAACCTAGGACCCCTGCATTGGGAGTGTGGAGTCCTAACCACTGGACCACCGGGGAGGTTCCTTTTTTTAAAAAAAAAAAATAATAATAGCGAGAGTTATCTAGTGTTTTCTTCTTCTGCTCTTATTGGAATTTTTGGCCCAAATGCTTCTCTCCGGGTCCCTGGTTTTGCATAGCAGTTAAAGGAGCCCGACAGTGACTTGCACGTGACGGGAACGGATGAGCTGACATGTAGAAAGTACACACACAAAACCACATGCCCCATGCAAAGCAGATAGGGTTTTGATTTCGACCTCCGTGGTTCTGTTATCGTTGCTTTTTCCGTGAGAGTGGATTTTTATCTTTCGACCGACTTCTGGTTCCCTTCATGGTTTGTGGTTTCTAGTTGCCATCACGGCTTGTCAACTTGGCTGCTTGGGAACCAGAGGTACCAGGGTTTCTGGGTTGTAGGAGTCTGAGGACAGGGAGCCTGGGGATGGCCTTCTGTAGGAATATTGAGATTGAAGATCTCGCCTGGAGCCCCGGTGCCCTGGCAAGTGGCTACAGAGCCATTGTTCCCGTCCTGGTCACAGGCTCCCCACCTGGGGCTTCTCCTCTCTCTTTCTGTGTTAGTTATGTAATGCCTCTAAGGACTATTTTGGAAACATCTAGACCAACTTGTGATTGATCTTCCTGTTCTCTGAATTTCCTCCGATTCCCTTGCTCTCTCTTCTCATCTCCTTTGGCAGGAAATATTTTTTTCCTCATTAACGAGTTTCCAGGTCAGAATTTCCCGTCATGTATGAACTTTTCTTTATCCCAGCATTTGATTTCCACCCCTTTCTGTTTCTTGATTTTGTTATTTTATGTAAAGCCGAAAAGTTTTAAATTGGGCAGATGGCTTCGTGGCTCCGTGCCTCAATTTTCGCATCTGTGGAAAATGGGTTTCATAAGCGGGCTTGCCTACTGTGTGGGTTTTTGTGAGATGCTGCAAGGAGATTTAGTCCAGCGCTTGGTCCATGAGAAAGGTTATGTGGTGTCATTACTGTTACCAATTGGGTGTCCTGGGAAACCCATCGGCCCCAGGCAAACGGGGACAGTGGATCACCCTGGCCACACTGCTGTTAACACTCTTGCCGAGGTGACAAGTGGTGATGTACTGTATCACACACCTTTTTCTGCTTTTTCTTCCCCCCTTGCCGACAAAAGAATCTGGCTCTGAGTGACTTCTCCTGTAAGAGAGTGGGTCGAGTCAGGAGGCCAGAATACCTTTTGAAGAGCCCTAGGGTGGAAGAGTCTGTTTTGTGACATAATTTATCTCCCTGGGGAGGGCAGACAAAAAACCGATCGGGAGACTGGACTTCGAATTATTCACCTTCTGATGGGCATGAAATTAGTGACAGCAAGACAGGAATTTGTGGCCTTTTAGTCCTAGGGCCTGCTCTCTTCTTTGGGCAAATTTCTATTGCTTCGAACTTCATTGAAGAACATAGATTTTAAAAGGCATCTTTTTGGGGCCTTGAAAGGCAGAGGGGCTGGCTCCTGGCTTGTGAACCCAATAACACTTACTTCTTTCTTTCTTTATAAGGGAGTTTCCTAGGGCCGCTGTGGTCAGGCTGTTGTTTGTCTGGATTTGTAATAAGCGTGTAACAGCCCCCTCCTCCTGCACTTTGCCTCAGAGACAAGCGGCCCTAGTGGGTTACTGAGGGCAAGAGGCCTGAAAAGCCTGTGATTGGAAGCCAGCTGCTCCGGGACTCTGGGTGCCAGCACCCGTGGGGGAAGCGGGTAGCGTCTCTGCAGTTGAGTCCCTGCCCACAACACAGGTCCCCTTGCTGGAACTTTCCTGGGAGGTTCTCCTGGGCACAAAATCTGCTAGTGGAGGAACTCGGGTCTGTTCACACTTCCACTTGGGCAAAAGTGATACAGTCAGGAGCTTGTCCGGAATGATTTATTCTCAGTGGAGGTTAAGAAATGACATTGGTTCTCCCAATTGACTTGACAGCAGCCATTGTTTCTAACACCTCCTGGTTCCGGAAGGTCCAGTTCAAACCTCCCTGTTTTGCAGGAGGTCAAACTGACACACAGGGCTGGGAGACTGGTCTGTTCTCATGGCTATCTCTCTTGAGCTTTTTCAGAGGCCAAAATGAAAAGAGACAGTGAAATACGAGAAGTCAGAAATCAGTCAGTGGACTTTTTTTTGGCTTTGGGAGGTGTAAAACAATGGATGAGTGTGTTTACACTCTCCGGCCCTCCCACCTCCCTTGAAAAAAAAAAAAGACTTGTATTGAGCAGATTTGTTCATTAGAAAGGTATGGAATTTTTGTTGGTGCTGGCCAGACCTTTGTAGCTGGTCAGTGGCCTTGGGCTGCAGAGGTGCTTGCATTTTTCCTGCCTCCTTCCTCTGTCGTTGGTAGCATCCTGGCTGGTGCTATAGCGTTTATCCAGAGCAATGCTGGACCTTTTTAATTGGTCAGTGCCCCTAAGTGATGATTTATTCCATACCTCTCAGAAATGTCTTAATTTACTTCATCTAATAGTTTTGCCTCCTTTCTCTGCCCCCCTCCCCCCAAATTAACACCAATCGCAAAACTCTTTCCCCAGGCAGCACTTGGTGAGGCAAGGCATTTTCCTCTAGGGAGGACTTTGTCTTTGGGAAGGCAGTAGGGAAGAATTAATTAAGGCAGAGGATGCAGCTTCATAATTAGAGTGAGGGGTCCAGGAGTCCAGAACACAGCTAGGTTTGAAGACACTGCATTGCCTGGCTGTGCAGAGCCTTCTTCTCTGGGTCTCAGTTTGCTCATCTGTGTAATGCCTCCACAGGACGCGCACGGTGGTGGGAAGCTGTGAAAGTGCCTTTTTAACAGGAGTTCAACAATTTTTGCTGTAAAAAGAAGACATTCTAGGATGATGGATGAGGGCTCGGGCACTCAAGTTAGACACAGCTGGGATCTCAAATCACACCCATTTAGTGCATGCAGGGTCTTGGCCAGTTCTGGAACCTCCCTAATCACAGCACTTTTATCTATAAAACAGGAACAAAAGGGATCTCAGAAGATTAAATAGGAAAACATGCATACAGTGGCCAGTGCTAAGTATGGATCTGCAGTGGTTACTTTTATTTAAAGGGGATGGTGTCTGCCTGCCTGCCAGGTTCTAACTCTTGCTGAGGTACCAGTTCATTTTGCTGTTGATGAAGGTGAGTGGACAGGCTTCTTGGTTGATTTTCATGCCATCTTTTCTGGTTACATTGTTTCTGCTTCTCAGAAGTATCAAGAGATGAACTGGATTCTCCTTGTCAAATAGGTATTAAAAAGAGGACTTACAGCTTTAGGATCATTCAATAGCAGGAGACAAATTCACTTTGCTGCTCAGGTTTTAACTCGTGTTTTCGTTGTTCCCCTCCCCCCAACCACATACATAAACACATACATTGATTTCTTTCTTTTTTTTCTTGTATTACTACATGGATCAGTTTCTTCTGGCTTAATTCCAGAAATAACATGCCTGTCTTTTTTCATCGTTGAAGAAAAACAGTCCGAAGGCACTATAATTCCTTAAATTGGATTTCAATTCTTGATCCCCTTATGTTCGGTAAACAGAGTGTTCTATGAAACGTCATTGTTTAGGAGCAAGAGGCTGGCAGCCTTGCTTTTTTTTTTTTTTTTCAGAAGGAAAGGGGCTGTGTTGGAGACTTCTGGGGTGATGCTGTGGTTGGGGTCCCATAGAGGTGAATTCCATCTTCACTTGGGATGCAGGCATGAATCCCTTTCCAAAAAAAATGCTGGTGAAAGTTGGGAGGGCTGCCTGTCACTGAGTAGAGTGTAGCTTGGGAAGAAGCCTGCAGTTGTGTGTGTGTGTGTGTGTGTGTGTATGTATGTATGTGCTTGGTAACTCTATTAATGCCATGGGCAGCCGCCACTTGAAAGCCTTGGGATTCCTATATTCAAATCAAAGGCACCCAGAAGCCAAGATAAAGGGGACAGTATGATCTTCAAAGATGAGGGGATAAAAAAGTAGTGGGAAATATTTTCTGGGTAATTCTGCACCCCCTCCCTTTTTTAAAGAAATATTAAGAGTGTCAGTGGCTTCCTCTCACTTGGTGCTGAGGCTCCTCCGATCAAGCTGTTGCAGTTTCTGAAGCTGGAGATGGATGACTAGGCAAAAGCCAAAGGGAAATGTCTTGGGCTGGTTCTGAACTCGTGGAGGAGTGAGTCAGCCCAGTGTTTCTCAGGATATTTCTTCCTCTCTCGCCTTTCTTCCTTTCTCTGAGCCAGTTTCACTGTGAGAATACAGGCTTGGCACCCACTTACCCAGGAACTGATTAGTTCCTAAAAGAAGCAGTGAGTTGATTGCTTACAGAGATGATGTAAGCTTTGCTCTGGGGTACATCAGCTTGGATTTCTCATGCTTTATCTTATAAAGCCTAAATTAACAGCTGGTTTGGTTTGAGTTCTCCGGGATCTGACTAAGGGATTAGAGTCCATTCTCAAGTGAGTCAATCTAGTTTAATTTATTTCAGGTCTATCAAAAAAGATCAATCAAAGCTCTTTTGAAAGTAAAGCTATAATCGGCCTGCACACTTAGAAGTCACTTTTGTTGCACTTATGTTTCTCTCTGGTGGAGAAGTACTCAGGCTGTGGTTCAAAGGATGTGTTAGGGCCTTTTCCATGTCCCTCCCTTTTCCACGTGGCCTCCACTCCCCCACCACGAAGATTTTGAGAAGGTGTCAAGTTCGAGAACTCCACCCAGGTGGATGCTGCCCTGACCTCCTGCTCCCTTTTCTTTGGTGATGCTCGATTCCTGGTTTGGAATAATTGAATTCCTTTGTTGTTCAGTCGCTCAGTTGTGTCTGACTCTTTGCGACCCCATGGACTGCAGCATGCCAGGCTTCCCTGTCCATCACCAACTCCTGGAGCTTGCTCAAACTCATGTCCATTGAGTCGGTGATGTCATCCCACCATCTCATCCTCTGTCGTTCCCTTTTCCTCCTGTCTTCAATCTTTCCCAGCATCAGGGTTTTTTTCCAGTGAGTTGGCTCTTCGCATCAGGTGGCCAAAGTTACGGAGCTTGGGCTTCAGCATCATTCTTTCCATTGAATGTTCAGGTTTGATTTCCTTTAGAATTGACTGGTTTGATCTCCTTGCAGTCCAAGGGACTCTCAACCTGAACAAATCCAGTCCATTTGATGTCACTGATATTGCTTCTGGGCTTTCTCTTGCAGAGATGGGTGGTTGAAGGTATGCTTTGAATTCTATTTTTTCCAAGATGTCTGCAGTGGGTATGCAAGGCTGAGGTGAAGCGCTCTCAGCTGTGGTTGATCTAGGGTTTTGTGAGCCCTGGGAGTTATAACTTGAGTTGCCCATTTCTTTTGTTTCCATTTTGAAAACACTTATTGGCATCTGCTTGTCACTAACAACTCTTCTACATGATACATCAAGAGGAAGATCAAGAATAACGAAGTGGTTAAAGGCTTGCCTCTAGAGTCTGACGTTGGTTAAAGGCGTGCCTCTAGAGTCCGACAGCCCCACCTCTGAATTCTGGCTTTGCTGTTTTGAGACTTTGTATGATCTTGAGCTGGTACTTTCCTAAACCTCAGTTTCCCTGCCTGTAAAATAAACACAGTAAAAAATATTCTTCCCTCCAATTAAAATAAAAAATAAAAAAGGAAAAAAAAATTCTTCCAAGGATTATGGTGATAACAGAATGAAATAACATTGTGGCTTTTGCCTTTATTTTGGTAAAGAAACACTTCGGGGGAAATATCATGAAGCTGAAGCTCCCCCTATGTCCACAGCCCTGAATGCATTCAGCAAAAATAGACTCTTTATTTGGGGTCTGCAGTGTGTCCATTACTCTAGGGATGCCTGGATGCAATGGCATAGCCCCTGCTCTGTAGGGCTCCACAGTCTTTCGGGAGAAGAAAGTGCTTAGCAGAGTAGGGTGTCTGGAACTGTGACTCCCTGCCTTCGGTGCCACTCACTTTGGTCCAAGGGTTTCTTTTTCTCTGTCTTCCATTTGACTGAATGGAAACAGTGTGGATCTCTTTCTGTCTGCCTTCTGCTCACGGTTCCTGTAAGTCACTCACCCTTCTATTTTTTTTAACTTCCCTCTGACCCCCCAGGTTTGAACGTTTGCCTTATCACTGGCACATATGCGAGTCCTGCCTCAGTTTTTCTATCTATGAAATGAGATGGCTGTGTGATAAGGGTAGGGTAAATACCTATACCTCATGTTTGAGGTGTTCTTGTGGTTCTCTCGTGTATGGGAACTGAGGCTTTGTTTGCTCGGCAGTCATCACTGCAGGAAGAACTTTAATACGAGTAGCAAAGTAGCAAAGAGAAGAGAATAGATGCTGTTTGTTGAACATTTGCTATGTATCAGTTTCTAGAACGTGCCGTATAATTTTAAACTGAATGCTCAGGGCAACTTTGTGCATCATCCCCATTTTACAGATGAGAAAACTGAAGAAAGTTAGGGGACTTTCCCCCAAAAACATGGCTAGTAAGTGACCACACTGTGATTTGCCTCTGGGCCTGGTTGGATGCTGTGTAGTTGTTACTTTGACATGGGAACGGAAGGCTGCTGCTGGGAATATGGCTGGGTTCCTCTTTGGAAGCATGTACCTTGGGGGTGAATTGGAATCCTTTTGCAAGTTCTGCCTTTAAAACAAAAACCTCTTTTCCCCTTCAAGGTCCAGTGTAGATCTGAGTCTGGGCTGACTTTCTCTGTTTGGTGTGCACGGTCGAGGCCTTGCTTGTGGGCCCGTGGGTACCTTACGAGTCTGCGTGCGCCTGACCCTGGAGATGATCAGCACCCTCAGGTGTGGGTCTCCTGTGAAACCCCTCTTTCCTGTCTCTGCCTCTGGGGTTAACCATTAAGAAAAAATAGCCAGAGCACTTTGGAAAGTCACATGCTGAGTTTCTCCTATGTCCTAGAATCTGTCTTAATTCATTTTCCCCTTTGCTTTTGCTTTCAGAGGAAAGGAAAAAAAAATTTGATAGTCAATGCTAATAATTGTGGCATGTAATGTAATTGGAAGTGTTTCATTGACATGCTCATGAGAGTTTCTGGCTCATCTTCGGCTTGGATGTAGCACTAGACTTGCCTTGAGTGTCTTGTACAAGCCTTTGAAGCAGGTAGACCATATTATAAATAGGCGCGTTGCTATGGTGAGGATGGCAGTCCTTGCTTGCTGTGGGTAACCTTTTCTACCTTCTCGGACACTGTTTTAAAACAGCAGCATGATAGCATTTTATCTAATTTGGACTGAGGTGGGGGTAGATGAATCAGTGAGATTGAGGTCTGAACATTTTTTTTTTGAAAATGATATTTTGGGGGTTTCAGCTCACCTAGCGCTATGGAATATTTTGTAGATCGGGCTTTCTCGTGATTTATTTAGAAATATGTTTTCTAATGGATGGGGTGAGGGGATGGTGGTAGGTAGGGGGCTGGGCTTTCTTCTCTTTCCCCCTCCTTCCTTCCCCAAGCATTTCTGCAAATTTGTTGGCTTTGATGCCCAGCAGCTCGTACAGTGAAATGAAAGTTCAGGTTGGCATGATGTACGAATGATTATTCTGAGTAGTGTGTTTCCATTACTGTTAATAATATAAAGACAATTGCCTGCCTCTCAGGACTCCTGCACGTGGCCCACAAATAGTTATTTCTCCACGGAGTCGGACACACAGCAATGGGGGCTGGAGTGTTTTATTAGTGTCTGTCCTGCAGATCCCCAGGGCAACTCAAATTAGACAGATTTATTTTTTATTTTTCCCCGTTGCTTGAAGGACACCTTTTAATTATAGCCATTAAATATCAGAGCAGTTTCAGGTTGGTAAAATTTATTTCCCCTCCCCCAGCCATACTTCCTAATTCCTTAAATTTGGGAGCAGGCACACAATCTCACGATCCGAAAGGATGTTAACAATTAACTTGACAGGTGCTTCTAGTTCTTTCTTTCACATTTTCGAATGTGTTTCTCACCTTTAAAATAGGAGTAGCGCTTCCTTACTCATCCAGTGGGAAGTTTAAAGCACCGAAAGGGACAACATGTGGTTGAAGCCCTCTGGGGAGAAGTGCTGCTGCTGCTGCTGCTAAGTCGCTTCAGTTGTGTCCGACTCTGTGCGACCCATAGACGGCAGCCCACCAGGCTCCCCCGTCCCTGGGATTCTCCAGGCAAGAACACTGGAGTGGGTTGCCATTTCCTTCTCCAGTGCATGAAAGTGAAAAGTGAAAGTGAAGTCGCTCAGTTGTGTCCAACTCTTCGCGACCCCATGGACTGCAGCCCACCAGTCTCCTCCATCTATGGGATTTTCCAGGCAAGAGTACTGGAGTGGCTTGCCGTTGCCTTTTCCGGAAGTGATGTTAGGCAGGCATTTAAATGTGAGACCGTTCTGTGTATTTTGGTCACAGTCTGAATCCTGTATTTTTATAGCTCAAAGCTGGCTCTTGCCTTCTTGGAAGCCCCATCAAGGTGGGCATTTCTGTGGCCTTCCTCAGGAACCCTCAGGTACTGGATCTCTCCTGGCCAGGCAGAGGGGCCCAGAGCTGTGGCTTCTCTCAGCACCTTTGGGGCCTCAGTTTCCCTCTCTGGGAAGTGGGGGTGTGGCAGAGATCTTATTAGTGGAGTACCCATCCTGCATTCAGGCTCCTGAGGGGTTCAGAAAACAGGGACTCCCCTCCTCCAGGGTAGGAAAAGCCACAGGGGAGTGTCTCCTGTTGCCCAGAGGGCTCAGTGTGTGACCCCTCGGCCGGGATGGTCCTCTTCGCCAGCCTGGACCGCCTGGCACCTTGGGCAGAGATCTCCCTGGGGAAGGCGGCAGGGGCTTTGAGAGGAGAACTCTGGCTTACTGTGATCACCTGGCCTCAGGCTAGTGAGCCTGTGGCTTCTGCCTCTGGTTCCCCAGGAGACCTCACCTGGGTCAGGAAGGAGGACAGAGGTGGTTGCCGGGGCCACCGGGGAGATGAAATGCCATGGGGGCCAGCATTGTGCCGAAAGCCGGGCAGCATGTGGACCTGAGGATGGACTGGCCTATGTATGTATTTAGAAGTATTTCTAGACTAGGGTAACCTCACTGGCTAAAATGCGTGTCTGAACAAGAGCCCCGTTGTTCGTTGAAGCCCTGCTGCACTGGCGGGATGCGGGCAGCGAGGCCTGGGGTGGGGCGGGCCCCGATTCCCTCCAGGACGCCCCATGCCAAGCCCAGGAGAGCGCTTCCCATCCGTCGCCTCGGGTGGTGGGATTGGGCAACCTGGCGAGCAGACAATGCACGTCGGTGGCATAGATTCCATTCCACACACCACCCTCGCCTCCTCTTCCCAGCCCTGGGAAGGAGGCATGCCCTCCAGGAGACACCCAACCCCAACAAAGAGACTTTTGTGGGAACTGGAGGTGAGAATGCGTGGGCGTTGGGATTCCTGGGTTTGAGTTCCAGCTCACTGCCAATCGCCTGGGAGCTGGGCTAACATTTCTGGAATCAAAAAGAAGTGCAGCCTGCCCAGGGAGGCCTTCTGAGCTAGACGCTGCTGGGCGCTACGCTTGCATTGTCTTCACCAAGGGCTTGGAACGCCCAGGAGGAGAGGGAATCGTGGGACACGGGATGGCAGGTGGTTAGAGCATCCTGTGGAAGGCTCCAGGCTCTGCCCTTCCCCCGCCCCCCAGGCCTTTCCTGGAGTAATCTGCATTGATCCTTCTCTGAGATTCTGGAATGAAGTGTTAGGTCATTGTGCTTCAGGCTTTTGTGATCAGAGAACTCTTACCTCGTTGAAAATTGAGATTTCTTGTGTGTCCTCTTTCTACCCCATTTACTGATCAGAATCTCTGAAGGCAGGACCTGGGAGTGTGTCTTTAGGAGTAACACGCTTGTAAAGATGCTTTCTGCTGTGGGCTGCCTCCTGCTCCCCGCCCTGCGTTAGACCAGTAGCTCTCCTGAGATATGTATATTTACAGTCCATATGATTCTCTGAAAGTGTACAATTTGATGATTTGGGGTATATTTACAGAGTGGTGTAACCATGTACATTATCTTGTCCCAGAAGGTTTTTATCACACACCCAGAAAGGAACCCCATACCCATTAACAGTCAGCCCTCATTCCCCCTCCCCTAGCGACCCCTGTGGATTTACCCAATATTTGACATTACATATAAACAGAATCATAAGATATATAGCTTTTTGTATCCTGCTTTTTGCTTAGCATCATATTTTCAGGGTTCCTCCATCTTTTAGCATATATTAGTTTTTCATCCCTTTTTGGGGCCAAGTAATATTCCATTGTATGGGTATACACCACATTTTCTTTATCCATTCATTGGTTTTTGTATGGATGTATGTTTTCCTTTCTCCTAGGTATATACCTATGAGTGGAATTGCTGAATTTTATGCTATTAATAGCTCTACGTTTAACTTTTTTAGGAAGAGCCAAATTTCTCAGACTTTGGATTCTGTGATGTGCCCTGTTGTGTTGGGCAATATGTGACTTCTCTTTGCCAGAGACAAGATAAAGATTGCCTGTTAAAAAAACAGGTCACGTTAAATTCCGTGCCACCTCCCCCCCCCGCCCCCCGCCTCTCGCCCACCCCAGGCATTGGTTTAATTGGATGGATACCATCAGTTACCCTCCTGTAACCCAGGGGGCTTTTGACCCCAGCTGCGTAATCCAGTCACCTGGAAGCTTCTAGAAAATAAAAGCTTCATCTCCAGATCAGTTAAATCAGAATCTCTAGCTACTGGAGTTTTGACCTGAGTTTTCACAAGTCAGTATTGCGTGTTTCTCTCCTTTCTCCCAAGGGTGAGAAGGAAAGGCAGAGAAGGAGTTGTTGGTGCTGAGTAGAAAGAGTCTAGGAAGGTCCCAATGCCCTCGGGTGTAAATGGGAACCTGGGACTTGGGCAGGGAAATGGGAAGAACTTGTGAGAGGTGACCTGTGGCTGGGATGGGGGAGGGGAATCTGTTAACCTCTGTACAGTTTGGCTGTAATTATTTTTGAGTTGAAGCACATAATTACCCATAGAGAGGACTGCTGAGAGAGTCCTTGCTTCCTTGACCGTGGCTGGACTTGGTTGTTGCGAGGTGGTCTTTCTGTCTCAGCCTGGGGGCGGAGCACCAGGCGACCACCCCTGTCTCCTGCAGGGGTGGGACTGAGGAGGGACGGGGAGCTGCTGGCAGTGCTGGGTTTTACCGTGGTGGCCTTGGGCATGTCACCACATGCCAGGAGCCTAGAGGGAGGGACCGCTCCAGGAGGACCTTTCCCCTGGGCTGCTCTGTGGATCAGGTCATCTTCTCCTAAGCCTCCCGCTGCCGGGTGTTGCGGTGAAATTGGTATAAATGTCACTCGATCTGCACTTGCCTCTCTGAAGCTTCCTCCCAGGGGTCCTCGCCTCCCTTAGGACTGCTCCTTGGTTTCCCTCTGTATAGTGGTCACTCACTGGCCGGCATCTTCTGTTACCTGTGTTGTCCCTTCCCCACCTGGAGGTTCACACCAGGGGGACAGGAAGCGTCAGTTCATTGCTTTCTCCTCATTGTCTGGGGGCTCCAGAAATACTCTGAGTAACTGAGTTATTGAGTCTTTACCGCAAGTATCCAATGACTGGGGATGTAGCTTTGAGCCTCTGGGAGCTGAGACCCTTTTCTTTTATTTAATAAATTATATTCAAGGAGAAATAATAATGGTCAACATTTTTTTTTTAAACAACAGATAAGCCCACTTTATTGTTTATTAAAAAAATATGAGAATCAGGAGTTTTTGTAGTATACCTCTTCTGGGGCATACGTGAACAGAAAAAGTTTGTGCCACGTAAAAGGCATTATCAGATTGAACTAGGAAACTGGAAGTGGGATGGCAGTTGTTTAAGGGGATTTAAAAAATAACATTTATTTAACTACCATGTCATTTTCTGATACTTTATAAATATTAGTCTGGTCAAAAAATTCATTCCTGTTATGGAACAATCTGACCCAATAAATAATGGTTAACATTTATTGAAAAACCTGTGTCCTGCATGTGGCTAAGGACTTTATTATCTTTGTTATACCTTATATCACAGTCCCTCAAGTTTGGTGGTCATGGACAGCCTCCCGGTTTATAGGGTGAGGAGCAGGTCAGTAGGAAGTACAGCCTAGATTAGGGCCCTGATGCCACTTTAGAGCTCTTAGATCTCTGTTACCTCCAGGGAGGAAATTAACAAAAAGAATCCCCTGCATTGGAAAAAAAAGATACTTGGGGAGGGGGAAGATGGTAACCAAAATGATTTGTGCTTCTTGTCGAAGGTATTTGTTAGGGCACCAGGAAAAAACTCTGCCTTCAGTGATACCCAAGGTGATGCTAAATTGGTTTTTGCCTAAAAGCCAGAAAACCGGTAATGTGCTGGTCCACGTGTCTAGGATACTGACCCTGGCCAGTCAGTGGAGAGAGCTGAGTATGAGCCTGGCCCCACCGCCCCCCCCCCCCCCCCCACCCAGGATCCAGAAATCCAGAAGGTTGTCCTCATTGTCAACCATCACCCAAGACCTGGGCTTCCTGAGCGTTGGGTTGACGGCCACAGGAAGCAGTTAGTCCAAACCTCAGTGAGGCCCTTGGCAGGGGCTGAAGTACTCACTGGTGATGCTTATCCAGCAAGGCCAGGCCGCGGCTGCCCACCTCTTTCCTCAGCTGGCTGCTGCACGGCGTGGTGCTCTCTGGGCACCAGCACTCAGCACGTGTGAAGCCAGCAGGCTGATGCGGGGTGTGCAGTGTGCCAGGTTAGGACCTTCTACCAGAAAGGGGGCAGACGGACTGTTTCAGTTACCTCCTTGTTTTCAGATCAGGAACTGAGAGGGAGACAAAGGTCATAGCTCCTCAGTGGCAGAGCTGTGGCTGGAGCCCAGGGTTCTAGAGGGGAAACTTCTGCAGGTTTGGGGTACTTTGCAAGGGCCTTCTGTCTTCTGAGACCCTGTGTTCCTCAGAGGTTAGAATTTATTTTGGGGAAGGATAAAACACAAGAGGTGGGGTTCCTGCTCTGCAACGATTGTGGGGGGTGATGAGGGTGGTGGTATGGAGCTGAGCTGAAATCCAAGTGGTTCTAAGGAGTTTACTGAGACCCCTGCTCAGGTATCCTTTTCTTCAGAAAAGAACAAAGCAATGAAGTTTCTGAAGAGATCTTGAAGCCTGTTTTGCTGTGGGCTTTGTAGCTGCTGCTGTTGCTGAGTCGCTTCAGTTGTGTCCGACTCTGTGAGACCCCATAGATGGCAGCCCACCAGGCTCCCCCCTCCCTGGGACATGGTGAGTTGGGTATTAATTTCCTCCCTACTGCCTGCTATTGGGTAAGTGACTCAGCCTTGGCAGCTAGATGTCTGTGAGAATCATCTGCAGCTGGTAGAGCATTTCTCAACTTGGAGGGGACCTTAGTCTAACAGGGTAGGTTGGCTTATACAGACCACAGGTCCATCAGCATCTGAAAAAGTAGATGGAGGGACTTCCCTGGTGGTCCAGTGGTTAAGACTCCGATCTTCCACTGCAGGGGCACAGGTTTGATCCCTGGTTGGGGAACAAAGATCCTGCATGCTGCATAGTGTGACCAAAAAATAATAAAAATTATACACACACACACACACACACACACACACACACACACGAAAAGTGAAAGTGTTTTGCTCAGTTGTATCTGACTCTTTACAACCCTGTGGACTGTAGCCCGCCAGGCTCCTCTCTCCATGGAATTCTCCAGGCAAGAATACTGGAGTGGGTTGCCATACACTTCTTCAGGAGATCTTCCTGACACAGGGATCAAACTCAGGTCATTTGCATTGCAGGCAGATTCTTTACTGTCTGAGACACCAGGGAAGCCCCTGTATATAAGCAGTGGAGAAATTATGGTTTGTCTTGGTTTGAGTTGTGATGTTTTGTTTTGAAACTTTAACATGAAGGGAGGCATGGGAGGGGTGTTTTGTTCATCTGCAGGGCAACCAGATGAAAGCTGAGCAGTACCAGGCCTGAGGTACCCCACCATGGCTTCCCTGGTGGATCAGCTGGTAAAGAATCCGCCTGCAATGTGGGAGACCTGGGTTCGATCCCTGGGTTGGGGAGACTCCCTGGAGAAGGAGATGGCTATGCACTCCATTATTCTTGCCTGGGGAATCCCCATGGACAGAGCAGCCTAGCGGGCTGCATGCAGTCCACGGGGTCGCAAAGAGTCAGGACTAAGCACACACTAGGCCTGAGGGGTTCATTGTGAGAGCCTTGGTGAGGTGGTGATGATGCCGTTGGTTGATAGCCACATGGCCATCCCCCAGAGGCTGCAAAGGAGAAAGAGGCCCGTGGGCCTCTCTGGGAAGGGCCTTGTTGAGCTCCTGCTTTCGGGGAGAGGATTGACACCCTTCCCCCTCCAGGGAGGAGGCTGGGGACCAGAGAGGACCAGCCCACCAAGTGATTGCACCTTCAGAGTGCCTCCTGGTCTCATCCACTCTGTCCTGCCTGTTGGGATTGCCTTCTCAGATCCGGAGTCAAGCTCCACGAGATTCTGTGTTGGTTTCTTTTCCTGTGGAGCTGGGGTGTTATACTGAGTCCCAGTCCCTTACCTCATGAATTCTCTTGGAGGTGAACACTGTCCTCTCTGAGCAGTTTTATCAGCAACCCAGTATTGTAAGCTAATCAATCATACCTGGCCTGCTTCCACATGGACTTTATTCTGGTTTCCGGTGTGTTACGTTTATGGAGGAGATGGTTAATTATCTGCCTTGACAATTAAAAGAAAAAGGCGCAGGGAGGGATATTCTGGATTTATTCTAGAAGCTGCAGAGAGAGGGGTGGGGGCTGAGGGGAGGGGAGGAGTCCTTGGTTGTGGGAATGGCCCTGGCCCAGGCCACCCGAGCCTAAGTTCTGTTCATGCTTAGTTACTTACTGGTTGTACAAACCAGCCTTCTGGATTTATTTATTTTTATTTGTAAATTGAGTTGGACTAAAAATATTCCTTAGTTTTTCATATACAAGGACCAAACCCCCCCTATTTTTTTAAGTGTAAATTTTCTTGGAGGGTAGCATTCATGAAAGGAAAAGGAGGAGGGTAAAGCTGTAT